>NC_057686.1:4947616-5008737 GCF_014466175.1 Vespula pensylvanica
CTCCTCTCCTCTCCTCTCCTCTCCTCTCCTCTTCTCTCGAAGCGAGTGCTTCGGTTCCGTGGGGAACCGCCGTAGCGAAATTGGCTATGCGGAATAGTGACATCGAGAGAAAGGTTTGTACGGTGGGTATGTTGTAGATAGGAACAATCGGTACGAGAAGTGATCCGGTGATCGGATATGAAACGATGAATTACAGGGATCGACCACGAAATTCTATAACGTTCTTGAAAAGGAGAAAACTTTCGAAAGAACTTTCCATCCTCACGGGCGTACGCTAAGAGAACTTTTATGCGGAATGTTTTAAGATCTTCGACGGCGGAGAATAAAAGTTCGGGAAGCATAAAAGGAGTCGTTACGTGGCGGACAAAGTCGATATTTTACGAGAAGCCGTCGTAAAGTCGAGAAAGGAAGAATACCGAGTTAAGGGACAGGTCGGTGGGCCTGCATCATGTCAGGAACGATGTCGGTGATGATGGTGGTGGTGGTGTTGGTGGTGGTGGTGGTGGTGGTGGTGATGGTGGTAGTGGTGATGGTTCTACTACTTCTGCTGCTGGTGCTGGTTTTGGCTCGATGTCGAGAAGTGTCCAGTGGATGAAGAAAAGGAAAAGAAATAGTCACTTCCTGACTTTCGCGGTCGTTATGAAGTCTCGATGCCACTCCCCAGCGTACTCCTTTTATTGGTCTAGTCCCATGAGGATTATCCTGACGTAGAGTTCGTTTTCCTGGCTGGTTCTCCTTCATCTCCTCTCGAGAGGACTTCGCGAGACATTAAAGATACTCGTCTACGAAAGTGTACGCTCTGGAACGAGGACGATTTATCATCCTTCGTGGATGCGCCAGTTGGGATGGAAAAACGTATTCTCTCTCGCTCTCTCTCTCTCTCTCTCTCTCTCTCTCTCTCTTTGTCTTGCACGCTCGACCCATCCTTAAATTCCTTTTGCTTTTGCCATTTTGAAGAAACTCCCATCGATCCACCTATCCTGTAGAACGGATTACCTGCCAACGCGGAATCGAAACAGATATTCGCCATAGATATAAAATGCTTTCGCCACCGATACCCTATCCTCCCCCTTTCTACCCACTTCCTTTCTCCCTCTACACCCTTTTCTAGAAGCAATTGATTGTGAAAAGCTTCTTCCTTGTCTTCCTCGCTCAAAGTCGTTATCCTTGGCATCGACGATGATGAAGGGATATCACCTAGAGAAACGATGAAAGCCAACGACCAAAGCCTACGATATCGATGTCATCTCGTAACGCGTGATCCGACTTTCGAACGCTCTTATCTCTTTTACCTGTCGATGGGAAATAAAGTTTCTTTCCTATCTCCAATGCACGTCTACCGAGACGATAAACGTACACACCGTGCGGATGAGAAAATTATCGTCACGCTCGAACTACCGTATAGTGTCAATATCTTATCATAAAAAAAGAAAAAAAAAAGAAAAAGAAAAGAAAAAGAAAAAAAATAGAAGGAGGAGGAGGAGGAGGAGGAGGAGAAAAAATAAAGGAGAAGAAAAAGAAAGTAGAGAAAGGCAAGATTATAGGGAAGGAAAAGGGAAAAGAAGAGATGAAATTACGATCGACTCTTGCGAGTTCGCTTAAAATTGAGTACCTACTAAATCAGAAACGAGTGAAATGAACGTCGTAAAAAATAATAGCTATTTCGTAAGTTTCGAACGCACGTTTCATTACGTTTCTCCAACTACCAGCAATATACACAGCAGTATAGTATCACGTTGCTATTGCGACTGACAGGCTCTCGAGTTAACGGAGCTTAATTTATGATCGCGATCCATCCATCATCGAAGCCTCTAAAGCTGGACCCCAATCCGCTCAGCTTGTGGTTCTCCCATATCAAATGGAGATGAAGGGATGAGAGGGGTTAGGGAACTTTTAGGCAACTCTCCTCTCTCTCTCTCTCTCTCTCTCTCTCTGCTCATCTCTCGTGCATTTTCCTTCCTTGTCTTGTACCTTAGAGCAGCAGAAAAGCTTTTGGTTCGTGGACCGTCGTCGGCACGTGACGAGAAACAATGAAGCGAACAATGACCGAGGCCCGACAATAGTGTCGCCAAAATTTCTTGTCGTTGCTTTGCCAAAAAGCCCGGAGGGCTCCTTTCGCCCTTGTTACCTTTCCTCTTGTCCTCCTAACGCTATACTCGACGTAGTCGTAGTCGTTCGGCTTCGTTACCGCTGATGACTTTCCGCTTTCGAATGTAACTCCAACGTAGAGTTACCTCTCCCCCTTTCTCTCTCTCTTACTCTTTCTCTCACTCTCTCGCTCTCGTATATCAGCACACGTGCGTATACGTGGGAGGTGGTAATGAACAACAGCACGTAGACAAGACGAAACGTGAAGCTAGATGAGCGTCAACCACGAGACATGCCTAATGTGTCTGTTCGTTTTCTTCTCTCGCCGGCTTTGCGACTCGACCATGGCTCACGCGTGTTTCTCTCTTCGTTCTTGTCGTTAACGCAACTGAAATCTCTCTCTCTCTCTCTCTCTCTTTCTCTACTATCTGTGTGCTCGCTCCAAGCGTAGGCAGTAGCTACGTGTCAACGACGGCAACGAACAAACCGCGTCTCGGTTACACACGCCAACCTGACGCAAACATTGTGCTTTCCGCATCCGTGTCAGGATAAAGATAGGAAAGAGAAGGAAAGAGAAAGAGAGAGGGAGAGAACGGAAGGTTTCTGTTCAGTGAAATTCTTCAAATACCATAGTTTGCTAAAGTTCCAACATAAAAACGTGGATTACAAAGTTCTTACTTCGGTATTAAAAATTGTACCTCATGTTCCATGTTCGAACTTGTTCGTCTAAGACTTTTTAATCGAACGTCTTGGACTTTAAAAGAACGACGTGAGAATCGGAATTGTGCTAATCCAAAACTCATAAAGTCGATTTGAAGAAGATTTTTGACGTGTCAGAAAGAAACGCGTTCGAAGGAAAGTAGTTTTTATTCGATGTAGAAAAGTCGCTAAACGAAAGCTTTTAACTCGAACGTAAAGAGGAAAAAGCATCGTCTAGTTCGATCCCGGAACTAACGCGTGATGTATTTCGTTTGGACGGATTTTCCGGGTGACCACTAACTCGCAAAACTATAGCAACGACCACCGGTGGCATCGCTATCACAGGCAGGTGATCACCCTTTGGATACTAACACGATACAGACTATCACCTTGCCAACCACCTCTCTCTCACACACACACATACTGTTTGGTGCGATCGTTTTATTAGAAACGCCGCGTCAGCTTCCGCGGTAACGGAGACACCTCGGCAATAACGCCGACAGCTCGTTACAACGTTGATAAAGCGCTCTGTGCCAGTAACGCCAGACGAAGAAGACAACCACGAAGACTAGGGGTGAAGAAGAATAAGGGGAAGGTTTAGAAAGAGAGAGAGAGAGAGGGAAGAAATTTCCTCAACGAAAGTAACTTCGTTGCCTTTGGAGACCTTCACCCGATACAACTTTTTAGGATAGCCAGATCCTTTCTTCTCCGGTTGACGTCGCAGAGACTGATTGGCTTTTAACCCGCTAGTGAAAAAGAGTGAGAAAGAAAGAACGAGACTGCGAGCGAACGAACGAGCGAGAGAGAGAGAGAGAGAGAGAGAGAGAGAGAGAGAGAGAAGCCGAGGGGTTAGGATAATGAATGCTGTACCACAAAAACGTCTTTGAAGATTGATGATCGCCAACGATTACTGAAATCGCTTCGCGTAATGGATGGAAGTGGTCCGCAGAAAAGAACTTCTCTACCGAGCGATTCTTCCTTCTGGATGACTTTATTTCAACGAATTTAAGGACTCCCAAGAGAAGAGAAGATTCGAAGGAACTAAGACGTTGAAGAAAAGTTTGTCACAAATGAAAATGATCTTTGATCGGATCGTAACCCCTTCTTCTTCTTCTTCTTCTTCTTCTTCCTCTTCCTCTTCTTCTTCTTCTTCTTTTTTTCTCCTTTTTTTCTGCTTTTTTTTCTTCTCCTTCTTCTCCTCCTCCTCTCCTCTCTCCTTCGAGAACGATTTTATCAAGAACTTTTGAAGAAGAGTCTGAATAAGGAAAGCCAACGCGCGATCCATCTTTCATGAAACGCATACCAGCGCGTGGCAAAGCGACGCGGCACAGCAATAACGCCGGCTTAGAAGCATAGTCTGGCTAGCCAGCTCGGAGGGGATTCAACGTAGCGTGATATGGAGCTTACCAAAGTCCTGGGAGATTGAACTCAAGGTCGAATATTTCGGATTACTTCGCGAAAGACCAAATTTCTCTCTGTGCTACGCTACGTATCTATGTAAGTCGAAGTAATAATTAGCGTCGAGGAATTTAATACGTTTCTCCTTGCGGCTTTACCAAAACTAACTGGATTCTATTATAAAGAAACGCGACGGACGCTACGAAAAATCTCAGATAAAAATTCTTTCCTCGATATTATCTAGGAAAGAAAGTTTCGTTTTAAGATTGACGAGATCGCCCGACGAGTCTCTCTTGAAGAATCTCACTGATACGAAAAGTTTCGAGAAAAATTGATATCATCGATACTCTCTACCGTCTTATACTTTTTTACTTTGATCATAGTCGCTATCCGTGTTATCGATAACTTCGTCGAGCTTTTAGTATCGATGTTGAAATCAATGCGAACTATCGAGCCATAAATCGGAACCGGCTCGATTGTAATTTCACCACAACGAAATCGAAAGATATGCCGTGGCCGAAGCAAAATTGTCAGAGGCATGTTCCTCTCCGCGAAACGAAACGCATGAAAATTCGATGAGTGCTAGCGCGAAACGGTCTAATCAAAGAACAAATCGATATAATAAAAAAAAAAGGAAAAAAAAAGAAAAAAGGACAAAATGGGAAAAAAAAAGAAAAAGCGGCCTCGGTGGTACACGAAATTTACACAAAAACTGAAATCACATTTTCAAGCCGGGTCTCGCTTGAAATTCGGACAAACTCGATTAACCAACGGTCGACGTTCAGATAGGAAGAGGGGTGAGGGCCGTTTCACGGCGTCGCTAATAATCGTCGCAATCAACGAGAATTTTTTACGTTAAAGTCATCGCCACGCGAAAAAGGAGAAAATGATATTACAGCGTAACGAATCGTTCGCTAATAATTCCGAACAAGTCGTGCGATAATTCATATACCGTGATAAAACCATCGGCTTTTATGGTAACAAGAAATATTCGGGATTCGATTGGAAGGACAACATAATACTGGCCACGAGAAATATTTCAATATATATATATACATGTTTGTGTGTGTATGTGTGTGTATATATATATTGTGTGTTTTAAAACGAGTTGAAAATCGAAAAAGAGAAGGAAAAAGAAAAAAAAAAAAAGTATAAAAATGTGTGACCATCTTCATCGAACGATAACGCAGCCGCAATTTTGGAGTAACCGTGTTCTCGACGATTCTCGTGAGCGTGTGTGTGTGTATACAAAAACGGGATTTCGGTCGAGTTAAGCGAAAAGACCGGCCCGTGGTAGAATTTTAGAATGAAAGCAAAAATCGTGTCTGCACTCTTTTTACCACCCTCTCCTCTTTTCCTCCCACCCTTCCTCTCCCTTCTCTCGCTCTCTCTTTCTCTCTCTCTCTCTCTCTCTCTCTCTTTTTTGCTCATCCTCTTGTATGCCGATTTTCGACGGGTACCGTTACGGAAGGTACAAACTCGATTTACAGGGCGACACGCGACACGCACCGACGATAACCACCACGGTTAACGACGTTTCCCCGTTGGCGCGTCGAACATCGAGTAATTTGATTGCATTGGGACAGAATGTGGGAACGAGCAGGTAGAGGAAAGGGAGAGCTCGGAGTTGAGGGGAAGAAGAAATTTAAAGGGAGAGAGAGGGAGAGAGATTGAGGGAGAGAAAGAGAGAGAGAGAGAGAGAGAGAGAGAGAGAGAGAGAGAGCGATATCGAAAATACAGTTCTCGAGGCCGATAATACGATGAGCACGCGACAGAATTTTCTCTTCCATCGAGGAATTGCCACCATTGCGAACTATATATAAACGTGTGTTCGAAATACATACGTATATATATATTACCAAAGCTGCCGTGATATATATATATATATATATGTACATACACATGTATATATATGTGTGTACGTACCTACGTATGCCTATATATACATAATGGCATACATTTACTCCGAATATCCTATCTTCTTTGCATCGCTTTTAGATTTCGTTAAGAACGCATAGCTCTTATGAATAGCGAAGAACGTTTTCAAAAATTGCTTCGATTTTTCTTTGAATAAATTTTCCATATGTTTCTTTTTCGTTCCTTTTCTTCATTCCTTATCGAATACGAACGATACTTATGTGCATCTACTTCCATTTTATTTTCTTTTTTAAATAATTTATAGACACACTTTCGTTGAACGTACGATCGCGACGGCGAACATCGGAATTACATTAGAGTGAAACAAAACACGAGGAATTTGTATTAGAAAGAAACGAAACATGTATATATATATATATATATATATATATATATATATATATATATATATATATATATAAGTAGATACGTATCGGCAATTTCGTCTCTCTTTCCCGACATTCGAAAAGACCGCGTTTCCTTTCGTCTCTCTCTCTCTCTCTCTCTCTCTCTCTCTCTCTCTCTCCCTCTCTCTCCCTCTCTCTCTTTCGTAACTGAAATAAATTAGTAGTCATTAGTTCACCGTGGTATTTTCTTTTACCGCGCGCGTCGATTCGTTTTCCTTACCAAAGCTCTACTATTGTTTCGTAGTAGACGTAGTAGTAGTAGTAGTGTAGTAGTAGGTATGTAAAATGGAAACACGATTTTAGACCGGCTATAAAAGGAATTTAATTACGGTGTATTTACGAGGACCCGGCGAAAAGCAGCGGATGCTTTAATCGAATCGTTTCGCGAACACGCCGACTAAACACTACGATGGCACGTACACTACTCTCCTTGTTTCGGATATAGCCATAGAAATTAGTAAGGAAGTTTATTAAATGCTCAAATACTTACACGACTTACGCGGCAAGCTCTTTCGAATTTTTATGATCGTCTTTGATCGTCGATGTGAATTCGATTTGAAAAAGGGCTAACGATCGATGTACAACGAAAAAAAGAAAAAAAGAATTTCACGCTCTCTTAACTAGGCCACTTTGGAGCTTTTACGAAAGTCATCGATCCATCATCATCGACGTTAATATTGAAAATTAAGATCAATTAAGCTCTTTCTCTCTCTTTCTCTCTCGTTGGAAAAGAGACCTTGTTGAGACGCTTAAAAATAGCCAACGGCTAGGCTGCCTGCATTTTCAGTGATTCATCGTTGGCAAGAAGAGAAAAAGAGAAAGAGAAAGAGAAAGAGAGAGAGAAAGAGAGAAAGAGAGAAAGACAGAGAAAAGAAAAGAGAAGAGAGAAGAGCTTGGACACTCGAGTTAAGAGGACAAAGACCAGAGAAGACGATCCGACCGACGCAAGAGAGGAATCGTCAGAGGCGCCAACCGAAACGAGAGGATAGCGCGGTTCTTCGAGAGTGAGAACGTAAAAGAAATAAGAGTCTCTCGAACGAGCATCCACTAATTAAACGACACTCGTTTCTTCGATAGCACGATACTACACCACTTACACGGAAGTTCCCCTTCCGTTCTTATTCCCCTTTTATCCTGCGACGTGTTCGTTACTCCGAAGCGATTTTTCTGAAAAATACACTGAGCTCTTTCCTTAATTGCACTTCGATACTGGATTTTCTTCAAGGACGTTTTCTTCGAGGCGACCCCTATGATAGTAGAAATGATTCGACTCCGATAGTAAGGATCAAGTTAATCGTCCACTTTAAAGAATATTTCCAACGAATTCTACTACTACTGAACGATTCTATTCCTTCCTATTTCCTTTTTCCATCCTCCGAACCGTAAGATAGGCCGCGTAACACGAGCAAAGCGTTTTTCACGGCCTCCCTTTTTCCTTGAGTTTCAACCCACGACCATTCGGATAGAAATTCCTCCCCCGACTCTTCTCAGTATCTCTTTTTCTTTCTCAGCGTTGCTAGTCGGATCCCTCCCTCTCTCTCCCTTTCCTGAACAGGTCGACAACCAGCCGATTGGTACAAGCGGAGACGAGATTAAGGCGAGTTCTCAATACCGAACCACGTCGCGTCGGCTATCTCAATTCATCGAAATTCAGTCTGGAACATCGACCCTTAAGCTAAAGCTCGATAAGAAAGAAAGAGAAAAAGAGAAAGAAAGAGACAAAAAGAAAGAGAGAGACAGAGAGAGAAAAGAAGAAACGCCTACCTACGGTTTCTCTTTGCTCTCAGCAAAAGCATCTACTCGTTCGTACTAGAATTCGCGATTACGTGCCAGAATTTTTCTCCGTCGTTCCGTTAAAACCTCACTTCCTTTTTCCCTTCTTGTTTCCTTTATCGTAATAATTCGAAACGGACTTTCGACGATGGACTTTCGAAACCTTCCTAGAAAGTCTAGGATTACGTTAACTATTATCCTGAAAAACAGAACGCGGACCTCGCGGAGACCACTAACTATACGAACGAATCTCGTTTCACTCGGTTTTCTCCTCGTTCATTCAGATACGCATTTAATTTATACCACGAGGGAAAACGATTTCAACCTTATGCCATAGTTTCCTTATTGCAAATGATCTTTGTCTCTTTCTTCGATCGCGAGCGTTAAACTCTCGTCGCCTTTGCGTGTCTCTAGCGCTATCTTTCAGGTCGACGGCCGTAGGGCCGAGGTCGTCTACCGTAGGAGATCTAAACGCCCGCCATTCTTCTGGCGATGCTACACCGACAAACTTCCCGGAATATTTTTTAGATTACGAGAAAGAGGAAATAGAGATAGATAGAGATAGATAGATAGATAGATAGATAGATAAAGAGAGAGAGAGAGAGAGAGAGAGATAGAAAGAAAAATACAGAAGGACACAGCTATATACGCACGAAGTAACACCGACTATGCAAATATCAGACATACGAGCTTGCCTCGTTATGCAAACATTTTTACCAACGTCAACGGCAACTTTTTTATTCGATGGAATAAAGATGACGATCGTTAAGCGGAAAATATAAAAGGAACTAGTACCCTCGAATGCAAAGTGATTCGAGGAAAATCTTTCTTGCAAAATTTCCCTCTCTCTCTCTCTCTCTCTCTCTCTCTCTCTTTCTCTTTTTCTCTCTTAATGAAGCGCCGAAATAAAGGCAAATAGAGTTCGACGGAGCAAAAGCCTTGTATTATCTTAACAGAATGGACCGTAATATTTATCATTCTCTCGTTTTTCCATGACTACTATGTAATACTTCTCTTTCTCTCTCTTTCCCACCCACTCCTTCCCCCCTCTTACCTCCCACTTCTTCCTCTGTTCTCGTTTCCTTTCAGTGCAAAGTCAAGAAGCTCGCTCGAAGACTCGCTTTGCCGCTAATTTTTTATAATCTCATTTAGAGGCGTCGCGAGAGAGATCGCATCGCGACATAATTTAATTTCACCCTAGCGGACGAGGATGAAGAGGAGGATGAAGAAGACGAAGAAGACGGAGGAGAGAGAGAGGAGGAGGAAGAGGAGGAGAAGATGAAGAATCCGTCCTGCTAACTTCATAATGAGCATTCCACCGGAGAACTGATGAAAGCAATGTTGCCCGACCTAGTCAACGATATTATTAAGTTTCACGAGGTGGCAGCCTCTCGATAAAGTGCACCTTGCCGGACGAATATAGAAAAGAACGAATTTCTAGAGTCACTTTGAACGATAAAACGGAGATCTTTTGTCGATTACGAACTACAATTATTAACATTTATCTATAGAAGTTATTAAAGGAACGGGAGAAAATGGAGCGAGTGAATGCGAGAACGATATGCATGACTGGTAAGTAAGTACTTGTGGATAAGGCTTAAAGTCCGATCTTGGCTTGTAGTAATCGTGGCGGGGATGCAGCAACGGGTCTCGTCCGGTTCTTCGGCCTAAGAAAGTCGCTTCGAGGCAGTGCCGACGATGCTGCTGCATCGTTTACTCGTATCTTCCGACGTGTATTCAAATTGTAAAACCCTTCAAATCCCTCTTTTTTACTTTCTCTCTCTCTCTCTCTCTCTCTCTCTCTCTCTCTCTCTCTCTCTCTCTCTCTGTCTCTTTCCTTTTATTAAAATCGAAAAAAAAAATCGAAGTAATCGAAGAAAAGACCTACGACTATATATACGTATTCGCGAGTGGTTGTGAATAAAAGCGATTGAATTGTGAATCAAATATCATTGGTTAAAGTGAAATATGTTAAAGAGAAAGAAAAAAGGAAACGAACACGTTTTTTTTTTCGGAGGTAACGAAGTGAACAACGTACACGAGTTGGTTACTATGAAACGAATCTTCTCTTATCAGGGAAAAATTTCACGGCTGAATCACGTCGTATGTTAGCCATATCTTGACGGTGAGTCTCGCTTCTCGCTTCTCTCTTTTCTTTTGCTTGCTTGCTTGCTTGCTTGCTTTCTTTTTCTTTCTTTCTCTTCTCTTCTTTCCTCTTTTTTTTTCTTTTCCTTTCTTTTCTTTTCTTCTTCTCTCTTCTCTTTTCTTTTCGTTTCGTTTCGTTTCTTCAATTCGCCGTCAGCTCTCTTTAGCCGTTCATAGTAGTTGGAAAAAGCGCGCCAGCGCGTATCCACGAATCGATATACCTTTGGCCAACTTAGCGATTCAATCAGTGATCGAAACTCAATTTCCTCGGACTGATTCAAGACGTAAAGAAGAGAAAAGGGAAAGAGAGAGAGAGAGAGAGAATGAGAGAGAGAGAGAGAGAGAGAGAGAAAGGAAGAGATAAAGAAAGAAAAAAAGACATTGCACGGGATGGAATTGCCAGCCGGGATTTTAGGGTTCACGCGAAAAACTCGGTTAAACGGGATTTGAACGTACTTGATAAAGCTGCGATCGTTCAGGCTTTTCGTCGCACGACGATCAAAAGCATGGAATTTCGTGTACGTTTCTAATTTCACGATTAAAGGAAAACCCTCAGACGATGTGTATACCATCGATAAGACGATTACTCGAGGTGGACTTTGAAATGAAAGAAAAGAAAATAGGAAAAAAAAAGTTAAATAAATAAAAAATAAATGAACGAATGAACGAACGAACGAACGAACGAACGAATGAATAAATAGAGAAAAAAAAATGAAGATTTCGTTCGCTAATTAACGCTTTTGCAAGCATGAGATGAGAAGCGATGAGATGAGAAGTATCTTGAGAGAAGTGCCGGTCGTCGGTGCAAACGACTATTGCCAAGCGTTCTTTCATTATGACTGATTTATCGGGGTGCGCCCTCGTCATGCGTGCCAGCGAGCACACATGTGTTTCTATTAATAGATAGACCACCGTGGCTTCTAGCTCGACGACGCAACAACGCCTCGCGATATCATCGAGTTTGCTTGAGAGAAACTAAAACACGTTATGCGTTCTCGGTTCTTAATCAGAAAAGAAGAGAATAGAAAATTAAAAAATGGCTTAACTCGTCGCGTACGCGTTTAAAAAGATTATAAATAAAGGATTGAAAAGTTTGTTAAATCTCGTTATGAGGTGACGGCAATATTTTGTATTACGTCGAGTATGTATATTCGTTAAAATGTAAAAAAAAAAGAAAGAAAAAAGAAAATTTACCTTCTGCTATGTGAATTAAAGTCTTTAATGAAAATCGAAATATACTCGTAAATATAAGAAATTTCAGAGATATTTTGAGATAGCATGAAAAGAAAATAAGAAAGAAAAAATTCATTTGACATTTAGCAATTATCGTAGAAAGTCTTTTTTACGACGACTTAATATCCAGACCTTTATTAATTCCTGTAACATATTCCTGTCGAGGTTGGTTCATATAGTTAACAATTACGTTCACAAATTCCGGACCTGAATCTAATTTAATAAAGAGAGTAAATTCGATATAGGAATGACAGAATACATACGGACAGATATAAGGTCTGAGGAGAGACAGAAACTTTGTAATGTACATTTATTACTGGTTGGAATAAAATTCCAGGAAAATCTCTTATCTTTTTCAAAAAAAAAAAAGCTTCCGATCTCTTTCAAAACCCCTTGGGCTGTTCGACACGACGCGGACATGACACGTGTATGAGGCGGAAACGACATGGATACGACGCGGAAACGACGCGGAGACGACGCGGAGACGACGTACTGATAAATTTTATTACTTTTATATTCTTCTTTTATTCTCGTTATTGTTTCAATATTCTTAAATTTACGAATAACTTTTAATTCTAACTAAAATTTTAATTCAAACAGCGAAAGATAATTTCTCCTGTCGTATACTCATCATTATTATTACACACATTGTACTTACAGAAACAAAATTATCATATCTTCATAACGAGAAAACTCGTTAAACACATTTGACAGTTCAGTCAATAATACCGGACTATTTAACCAAGAAAATTACTGATTATTCAAAAGAATCACCTGCCATTTCGTTATAATTTAATTCAATTTTACAACAGCTGTATATACACTTCGTCCGACGAGTATATTTTTTATCCAGTAATTTTCGCTATCCAATATATTTTTAAAATAGACTGAAAGATCAGACACAGTTAACGAGTTAATATCATATGAAGATAAATAAAAAAAAAAAAGGAAACAAAGAAAGAGAAACAAAGAGGAAGCTCTAAAACGAAGAAACGACTCTTATAAACCTTATATAAATAATAATATGAATAAAACAGAGGATATAGAAATACAATTATTTTCACATTTGTCGTCGATCTAAATGCAAAAGCAAGCGAATTCAAATTCGAATCGACGCGCCGCCAGCCGCAATGTCGGCCACCAGCTTGGAAGCGGAATAAACGCGGCGGCGACGTAACCGCCGATATTCCCCTTCTATCTCTACATCTCTCTCTCTCTCTCTCTCTCTCTCTCTCTCTCTCTCTCTCTCTCTCTCTCTCTCTCTCTCTGTAGCTCTCTCCCCACTCCTTGTAACCACTTTTCGCGAGCGTCAGAGGGCACGATAGAAGAGGCAGCTTAATAGAACGATAACGCGAGAGGCGTCCTCTTAATGGAATATCGCAGAAAACCACCGTGACATTAACCTCCGCCAACGTGATGATGACCCCTTCGCGAAAAGCTAAACGAATATTATATTCGACATCTTCGACGTTGAGAAAGGGGTTTCGTTCGGTGAAAGCTCGAATATTTCGCGAGTCGAAGCCACCGTGAAATTGAACGAAGCATCGTTGAAAGGAATCTTTCATGCATCTCGTTCTTTGTATCCTCGATGTGAAATAGAAAAAAAATAAAAGAAAAAGAAAAAAGAAAATAAAAAAATGGAAGATACGAAAACAAATGAAAATTTTTATTTCGACCCAAATGAATTATTTCTGTCGAGTGATTGATGTAATTAGAAAAAAGAAGAAAAAACGGAAAGAAAAAGAAAAAAAAAAAAAAAAGAAAGAAAGAAAAGAAAAAGATCATACGATTGATCACGACTTCTTGTCGATTCCCATACGACTTTTAATTTAAGACGAATGGAAAAAGAGGGAGGAAAGAGGGAGGGTTGAGAAGAACGATACGATAAAATTGATGGAACCTTAAGAAATCCTTGCGATAAGCGACATACAACCGACCTTCTCCTACTCCGATTAGGTACATTTCCCGTGAGTACGTCCGCTCTTGGCAGTCGATTTACCGACTCAATGATCCGTGGAAGCGTCCCGTAGTTCTACCTTCTCATGAAATATCGTCAATCCAATTTAACGATAATTAATTGCACTTCACTCGAGAGAACGCGATCGAGAGTGATCCGTGACGGAGTCGAGCTTGGCCGGTGCACTCGATTTAATTCGATCGTACTGCAACTGCCCTCTCTCTTTCCCTCTCTCTGTCTCTTTCTCTCTCTCTCTCTTACTCCCTCTCTCTCTCTCTCTCTCTCTCTCTCTCTCTCTCTCTCTTTCTTTCTTTCTCTTATATGAAAAGAAAAATTTTGTTTTATCTCTACAGAATCTTCAAAAAAAAAAAAGGATAAAAAAGACAAGAGTTACGGCCTAGTTGATTCGCTCGCAACGTGTTGAAAGGAAATTGCGAACGATGTTTCTGGAATTGGAATCGTTAACCATGATTATATATATATATATATATATATATATATATATATATATGATTATTATTTTTATTACTTTCGAAGCTTAACGCGGAAAGTTCGATGTTATTAATAAATCTCGTTTCTCAGATTCGCTTTTTAAACACTGCTGGTAAAAAACTTTCTCTCTCTCTCTCTCTCTCTTTATCTCTTTATTTTCTACATACACTCGCATGCATACACACATACATACATATATGCGCATACACTTGCAGCATATCCCAGGAATCTAATTAGTAATCAGGTGTATGCTCTACGACTTAAGCGGGTTAAAAGGGAGTTAAAGGGATCGAAGTCATCGTATAGGACGGTTTCGCATTGTGTCCCTATCTCGTTCCAATTACACGTTGAAATTGCGGTTTAATCTGAATACAGTGTGTCGTCCTCGCCCTCGCCCTCGCCCTCGCCCTCATCCTCACCCTTGTCCTCGTCCTCATCGTCGTCGTCGTCGTCGTCGTCGTCGTCGTCGTCGTCGTCGTCGTCATCGTCGTCGACCTCGCCGTTCTCTACACGGAAGAGATTGTTCGACACCTTTGTTCCACGTACCAACAAAGTTCTATCTGTTGGGTAGAACGAAAGATCGATCACCAAATCACCGACAAAGTCTTCTTAAAGGCTCTTGGAAAACTTTTCCAAAACTGATTTCTAAGAGTTGTTAGTTTCGTTAATTAATCCCATCATGAAAACGTAAAATGCATCAACATCGTTTTAATTAATGTCGCCGACGTTATATACAACACCGTAATAATGAAATCTCTTAAAAACTTTCAATATATAATTTCAATATCAAAAAATAATATTTCGTAATATAAATAATAAACCAAAAAAGAAAAAAAGAAAGAAAAAAGAAAGAAAAAAGAAATTAAAATTCATTTGTCCGATTACATATCTATAAGTTATTGAGTTATCAATAAAGCATACATACGAACATCCACTCTCAATTTACTAATCCTAATATCGATCTAATCAAACTTTCCAATACAATCCTTTCGAATTATCTCTCAGAGATGAATTAGTCTACGAGTTACAATAATAAAAAAAAAAAAAAAAAGAAAAGAAAAGAAAGAAAGAAAAAAAAGTCGTCCTAATCGTTCCTCCATCGATCGAAGGAAGGAATAGTCTAAGCAAATAGATATCGGCGCGTGTTCGTTTTAGCTTCTTAAACAAAGCGATCGCTGAGTCCGCAAACCAAGTAGAAAATCGACTACGACGACTACGACGACGACAACGACGACAACGATGATGACGATGGTGGTAATAGTAGTAGTACTGGTAATGGTGATGGTGGTGAAAGATCGAGGGTGCACGCGTGCGCGCGCGTAACATGGCTACGTCGGACGCGGATCGGCTGCAATTCGAGCCACGACTTTCCGGCTCGGTGCAGAATAATCACGGAGACGGAGACGCGGTGGGGTCGAGTTAAATGATCGATCGCTCCCGCGGAAACTCTCGTTAATCGTCCGTTTCCGTTCCGCGCTTCCCATTCCGTCTATCGGCTCCGCCGGAAACTCGTGAGATAGTTTCGCGCCGACGATTTCGATAGTTCTGACCTCCACCCCTTCACAACCCACAGCCCACTATCCCTCATCCCCCTCCCAGTCTTCTTCGGCACTTTTATTTTCTTCGATTTTCTGCCTCCTCTCGGAAACCATGAATCTTTCCGAGGACGATGACGGAAATTCGATCTCTTTCTTAGAAAGACGGCTAAATGGACGATGCGAGAAAATTCGTGAAGGAACGATATAAAAAATTTATAAATGAAAAGTACATTTATAGATATTGTGTATGTGTTAGCAATAGATTGATATAATTCGTTCGTTCTTTCAATAGATAATAATTCGTAATATTTGCGATTAAGACGATTTTGGTTATTAAATAAAAAATAAAAAAGAAATGTCTGCGTGATCTCGATCGATTTTATAACGCATCGTTATAAAATCTGTATTTATTAATCATTAAAGAGAAAATGTTAGCTGACCATAGTTGACTTGCAGCGACAGATAAAAGAATTTCCAAAGGTATGCCCCCGTAGAAAATTTACACCCTGGAAATTTGGAAAAGAGAAGGGTACGGGAAGAGTATATTTCACGAGAAGCCACGATGGCCCGAACGGTGTTCGTTAGAATCCCCATACTTAATTTAACCTTAACCTTTATTTATCCTGCAGACCGAGAGTAAGCCGAAGGGATAGAAGCACACGTACGCATTTGACAAGTATGCGTGTATATGCTAAAGAGAAAAAGAGAGAGAAATAGATAGAAGGAGAAAGAGAGAAAGAGAGAGAGAGAGAGAGAGAGAGAGAGAGGGAAAGGAGTTAGGTAGCACGTTCGTCAGTGGTCAGACTGGTTAGCCAGTGTTTCAGAATAGGAAAAAAGAAGAAAAACTTGTGCTCGCTCTTACTCCTGACTCTGTCGCATGTTCGGCCCTGAATAATGGCGCTTGTAAAAATAACGCTCTCGAGGTAGAAAAAATGCGACGACTCCTACGACACTATAAATACTGGTCCGCGCGAGACGAACAAGAGGACAAGTTCGTGAGAAAAGATTCGCTAACATTCGGTAACAACAAAAACAGTCTCCGGTTCTCGTCTTTCTTGTATACTCATGCACTACTAAGATGTCGAGGAACGCGTTAATTCGTATTTCCTTCGGTAAATTAGGAAAAATTGTCACGTAGTAGAGGAAAGAAAAACGACGAAGGAATCTTGTCGAAAGAAAAGAAGAAGAAGAAGAAGAAGAAGAAGAAGGAGAAGGAGAAAGAAGGAAGAGATAGGTAATTAAAGGTGTAAGCGAAGCACGAAACTGGACAGTGGCCATGTTCGTTGAAGAAATGTACCGGTCGTTTGCTCACTTGCTGGCTGGGTTGGCTAGCTGGCGTCTTCGAAAATTCTTTTTGGACGGTAAAGTAAATTTGTTGAGAGGAGCGCACAGAATACTGAAAGACGTATCAACGAGAGGGAAACTAGGAAACGGACGGGGCTGTTTTGATGTATTTGCCAATGGAATTTGCATGGTATTGAATGTAGAAAGAAAATAGAAGAGAGTGGTGGTAAAAGGATCGCTTGCGAAATCTTTTGAAAAAGTATAAAGAAATAGAAAGCTTTTGGTTAAACGTTTGTCAAACGTTCGACCATACGGTAAGGCCGTAATGGTACGTAGTCAATAGTAGTAACTGAGGGTTTCCTAAGGTCTCATATTTTTCTTTTCTTTCTTTCGCATAGTAGTAGCTTGCAGTCTCGGAATCTTTGAACGATAAAGAACAGAAACAGTCTGCTGTAAAGATGGTAATACGAGAGCATAATGTATGCAAATATCAGGAAGACACGCGTCAAGTGATTGCTCGCAATTTAGAATCGGCTACATGAGAAATGGTAATAGACGATGCGTAGCGGCCGTGCCACTGGGAAAGACAAAAACCGCAAACTACTTCGTTCCGACTCGTCGTCCATCTCGAGAGTGTCTTCTTCTCCCTCGCGGCCAGTCACAACGTTTCAAAGTTCTACGGAGTGCTAGGGTGATACGAGAAGAGAGCCAAAGGGGGCAAAGAAGAACGAGAACAAGAAAGAAGGAGTAGAGTGGAAAAGAAAAGAGAAAGGCGACAGAAAGAAGAAGGAAGGACGAAGACATAAAACATTCAAGAACCGGGAGGAGTCGGTGAATAATGCATAACCGCGGAAATGGACCGCTTAGGCGATTTAAATCTCATAAATGCATCGCCCGTTTGTTCCCAAGGGCACGTACCATTTTGTCAGGACACTCGCCTATCGCGCTTTCGCTTCTTCTGGGATTCTCTTCGAGTCACATATCACGACTCAGACGGTGTTTCGAAACGAACACGAAAGAGAATTTTCACGATTTTCTTTCTACCTCCTTTATAAGAGAAAAGGACGAAGTAATAAGAACGAAAGAATACCTTCGGATGATAATGTTACAGGACTGGGTCGATATCCGTTTGCTTTGCTTGAAACTTTATCCTTTCATTTTGAGACCGAGATAATATCAACGAAAATGAAGGAATCGAGGTGCCGCAACTATCATTCGCAAAAACAGTTTGAAGAAGAGACTTAGCGAAAGCTTCGACGAACGATCCTTTTAGCAAAACTGGTCTTACGTGCTTTCCCACTCGCATATTGGATTTTCGGACCTTTTAGTCGCCGGATCTCTAGAAGCCGCACCGCCGTAAAGAAGCTTTGCCGTGTAAAGAATTAGATGCCTTTCAAAAAGAGCTACTTTCGAAAGCAGCTATCTGCCGCATGGACTCTTCCTCCAAACTCTTAGTCAACGAGCTTCGATCGATCGATAGGAAACCGCATCAAGCTGTAAAGGGAACATCCGAAAAATAAAAAGGAAGTCAAGAGTCGATGCGATTCCATACATTTGGCCGTTTTTAAAATGAACAAAAATTGAAAAGGTGGATAAGATATATAAACACACACACATACACACACATATAAAAGCAAAACGATCGAAATAAGGTTAATAAATTGAAACGAACATCAACAAAATGGAACGTGGATGAGTCGATGAATCGAAGATCAGTCAGACTTTAATCCTCGAGACTACTACTAGTCTGGTTTATGAATGCTTGAGTTTCGAGTGTCGAGAGAGAAAGAAGAGAGCGTCGAAATGAGCACCGATTATTCTGGATGTAACGCAAAAATGAAAGCAAATTTCGCAGGAGAGAGAAGTTCTCTCTTGAAAATCAGCACGGCTGAGTTGAATGATATCAAGAAATCTAACAAAAGGAGTGACTGAGGTGAAGGCGGATGTAGGAGAAAAGAAATGGAAAAAAGAAGAGAAAGAGAGAGAGAAAAAGAAGGAAACAGAAAAAGGTCTATTCATCTGAAGTATCTGAAATTATCCGTAACTCTCTTTCGGTAATTCACTTCGAAGCACGAATCGTGCTGGAAAAGCGGTCATTGAATCCGACGGACGCCATGAGTCTCTCTCTCTCTCTCTCTCTCTCTCTCTTTCTTTCTCCGTTTTTCTTTCATCTAAAAGCGCGGACTACGATAGCAGAAGGGAGGACAACTCTTTCGAGCAGAAACGAGTTTCCCACCGTGAGTGCTCGCTACTCTCAGAGGAACGTTTGACTCGAGAGGACCGTAGTTTCGAGCCTCTGCGTCTGAGTCTAGACGGAAAAGTGTAATTAATTGTTAAATCGCTCGATTCGAGAGTCGAATGAGATTTGTGCTCACGATCGGACTCGATAGATTATTTTTCTTTCCTTATTTTTGTCCTTTTTTGTTTTTGATTCTTTTACTTTTTCTTTCTCTTCTTTTTCTTTTTCTTTTCTTTTCTTTTCTTTTCCTTCCTTCCTTCCTTCCTTCCTTCCTTCCTTCCTTCTCTTTTCTTTCTAATTGAAGTAGAAAGATTATTTTACCTGTTAAATTATTACTCGCACGAATTTCTATTGTACTTCCTAAAGCTCGTCAGGTCGTCGAGCTTTTAAGAATTCCACCTCATTCCCGAATTAAGAAGATGAAGGAAAAATTGAGGTAACGCCGAGAGACAGAGACGAAAGCTTGGATGTTCTCGGATGTCCTCGTATTTCGTAGCACGTGACAGCTACAAGAGTGGTATAAATGGTTTAATTTCCTTATTCTACGAGCAAACCACTCTGTAGATCGCACGTGGCATACTGATGAAACGATGATACTGTACTAGGGATGTAATCAAGTTTTCTCGAGATGTTTATAATAAACAATTCTTTTACTACGATATAAATGTATCGTCTGCTAAAGTTTCTTTCAATTTTATTCCGAGTTCGATCGTTCGTTAATAAAACTTGCAAATTAACAAATTTACGGATGTAAACGCGTAAAGAATTGTACTATTACGTCAAATGATATATAAATAAATTTTATATGTCAAAAAATTATATAAGAAGTTTGGTTAAAAGAGGTAAAAAAAAGAAACGAGCGCGAAGTTTCCTCGAAAAGATTCCTTTTGTAGGTAATATGAAATATACATAAAGTTTGATTTAAAGATGAAAGAGAAAAAGGAAATACATGAGCGTATATTCGAATAAGCTCGCTTCATTAAAGTAAATTAAGAATCAATATTATTAAAGTTACGCCATATCCTTATTGCTTTTTTTCGTTGAATAAAAGACAACGATGTTATTTTATTTAAAGTTGGGACTATAAGCTCACTGATGTGAAAAATATAATACATTTAAGCGTAATTAATAAATAATTTTGAAAATACGCGAAGAATTCATTCCACTCAAACGATCGATGAAAAAAAGCATAATATTGCGTACCAATAAATTACAAATAAAGGCATTTTTACGAATCGTATTTTACGAGTAAGCGTAGGTACCATTAATTAAAAAGCGTCCACCAATGAAACTTGTGTCTACGTATTCTTCGTTTCCTATCAACATCGATTATGATAAAGGGACATAGGAATTTGTTGGGGAGGGCAAAACTGTGTTTTCAAAAGGGTCGGACTACCAGCTACAATTTTGCGTTAAAATTTCATATATGTTATGTATGACGATGCGTAGTGGCGATGTCAAACCTCAAAGGATCCCACAATTCGACGAATGAACATGCACACACATATACATATGTATCAGCATATATATATATATATATATATATATATATATATATATACATGCTCATTATTCTGTCGCCACTTATGCTATGGTAAAATGAATCGAAAAGAAATGGAATTATCATTGAGTGCTATGAGGTTTCTCTTTGATCGTCAACGCGTATCGTGGATAATAACTTATGGATAAAATTTCTCATAAAGTAGTTTACAATAAAAATGATAAGATGAAGAGATAATAAACATTCTTATGCTTTAAAACATTAACAAATAATCGATTAATTCCATATTTTTCTCATTAAAGCTCGCACCGAGTATAAACGTATAAAAACGAGCAAGATAAAGAATAACAAACATTTTCCGTCCACTATTTGTATTTATAATATAAACGACTAATATTACTGAGGTTGTTTACATGAGCTCAAATAACGCGAAACCGTACACGTATTGCTCCCGAAGTTATAATTTCCATTATTTACAAAATTAATTTAAGAGCTTCCAGTTTTAATTCAATAAAGAGAGAAATGCATATAATATTTATTTATCAACGTTCATCGTAATTTTATTTAAACAGCATGTAAACATTTTACGATAACCGACGTATTTGGAAAGCATATAAAAATTAAAACGTAGATACCAGATAAGTTAATAAATCTGACTACGTAAAATGTAAATTTATATCAATGGATATTCTTTCTCTTTTTTCTTTATATATACACATATATATACATATATATGTATTTTAACATATACATATTTTCGATACAAGCACAAAGTAAACACTGTTAAAATTCGCCAAAGAACTTTTCCGATTTAGTCTTGAACAAATTAAACGTTCATCATTTTATTATACCACTTTAACATACGAGACGTCCATTAGTTACCGAAAGTAGATATATGCGTCCATTAGCCGATTACACAAATTATGTACTCAAGTAACGATTGAAATATTTTTCGTAAAGAAAGAAGAAACGAAAAGAAGAGAAAGAAATATGAAGAAGAAGAGCAAGGATATAATTCGAAAGAGAGAAAGAGAGAGAGAGAGAGAGAGAGAGAGAAAGAAGAAGGAAGAAACGACAGAACGACGTCGAAGAACAGTTTCATGAATTTTCAACGACGCAAAGAAAGTATCTCGGCCGTTTAAAAGAAGAGAAAGACTTCCTTCGTCGTTTCCACCATAGATTTTCCTTTCAACTACCTACCCTCCTTCATTTCTCCCTTTACCTCCCTCTTCTTCCACCAGCCGGTAGAAAACGTCGAAACAATCGGCCGTTTCTCACGAAGACGCTCTCTCTCTCTCTCTCTCTCTCTCTCTCTCTCTCTCTCTCTCCTCTTTTCTCTTATTCTTGTATTCTCTCCCATTCTTGTTTCTCCGTACACGTAACTTTCGCGTTTTGCCGCGTAAAAATCGTTCCAACGGCAGAGTCGGTCGTCGAAGCATACCTCCTTTTCTCCGTCCTCGTCTCTCTTCCACCTTCTCCACCACCTTCTCCATCTCTTTCTCCTTTTCCTCCTCACCAACACAACTCTTCTCTCCTGCCTCCTTAGAAACGGACGAGTATCCATTAGCGTGGCTGGATAGTACGTAAAGGTACACTTCGAGTGCCAGACTCTGTTTCCATCCTGGCAAAGCGTACGCGCGTTTTGTACGGCCACGCATTCCAACATAAAAATTTTTCTATTTCTATCCGTCGGAATAAAGAGAACGGATAGATAGTGAACGATAGAAAACTCGTAAGAGATTGGGAGCAAATGTTGCGTAGACGCGAGGGAACGGTTCCTTTTCTTTTTTCTTTTTTTTTTCCTTTTTTTTTTTTTTTTTTTGAAAAGAAAATAAAAACGAAACGAAAAAAAAAGAGAGAGAGAGAAAGAGGAAAAAAAGAATCAAGAGATGAAGCTACCGAAAGAAACGGAACATGCGTGAAAATGAAGCAAAAAGAGAAACAGAAAAAGAGAGAGAGAGAGAGAGAGTGAAGCTACTCGGTCTACGGCATCTTTCACACCGAATTTTACGGAAATGTTTCCAAGCAAAGGGTTTGGTTGGCTACACCGAAGCACTGAGTTTTCTGTTTGCATCGGGTAAATATTTAAGTCCGTATTCCAAGCCATTCTGGAAGCTCTCTCTTTTCTTCCCTCTTCTTTCTACCGAATACGGAATCTACTCTGTTTCTCTCTCTCTCTCTCTCTCTCTCTCTCTCTCTCTCTTTTCGGTTTGTTCGTCGGCTCTTTCTCTCTCTTTCTCTCGTTCAAGTCCTCCTCTTAAGCCTACGTTCACCGAGAGAGCAGCGTAACTTTCACGAACTTTTTCGGAATCGAAGAGATTCGATCAAATATTAGGGGCCTTTGCAGTCAAATAGTGACGTACACACATCTCTAGGCAAAATAAAATTGTTAAAAAATAGTCTCTCTCTTTTTCTTTCTTTCTCTTTTCTAACAACCTCTCATAAAGCAGCGAATGAAATAAAAACGAAAGAAAAATCTCTGTATTATTGATACGATAACGAATGAAATGATCATGGGGTGGAAAAACCCCGCAAGTGATCGTTAAACGTAATCTTCAGATATTGATATTTGTATTGTAGTTCGATCGACGAACTAAAATGATAGATCGTAAGAGCGAATTGATGTAGATACATGGAAACATCGATTTTGTTTTTACGGAGAATCATGTAGCCAGGTATATGTGTAATCTGGTTGGAAACGTCTGTGAAAATTATATACTGCGCATGATTAATAACGTTCTTCAGAAAGCGCGAATGTCTGCAAGCGAGATGAATGTATCCGAAGACAATGGAAACTTTGCTTATCTACATATTGTCTCGCGGGAAGGTCTAACTTAGTAGTTACGCAGAATCAGCAAGTTCGTGCATCTAATTTGGGGAAAGTGCGTAAGAGACTGTTTTCGGAGATGCAGTTTCTCTCCTTCCTCACCAACAGATTTTCACCTAGAAAACTGCCGAGAAGATAAGAAGGATAATAAGAATTTTCATGATGGTGCGGTACGATGATAGAAAAAGGAAGAAACCCGTGGCCCGTAAAGTAAGTAGAGTCTCCAGAGAAATACGTAACGGCGTGGCCATAATATTAAAAAACTTATTTACAAGTCATGTGAGATGGTGACACGAACTAGTCGCATCAATAATATTTCTATTACGCCAAGATAGTAACGTTGCGTTTTACAAAAAAAAAAAAAAGAAAAATTACGACGGTGATAAGAGTTTTGTAGGTATTAGATCGTTCGAAGAGAAAAAGAAAAAAGAAAAGAAAAAGAAAAGAAAAAATAGAAATAAAAATGTAATAAAATAGAGAAAGAAAGAAAGAAAGAAAGAAAGAAAGAAAGAAAGAAGAAAAGAACTTACAGACTCATTTTTTATTCGTCTTTTCCCAGCTCAATTGGAATGATCGTCGGAACGCGAAAGCTTAACCCGTTTCTTTCGCTACAGTCGGACATTGAACAAGGAAGGAATCCAAGAAGGTCATAAGGCCAATCAAGGCGATCTACCAAGGGTCCAACTCGATTCCAACTTTTCCACCTTTTTCCCTTCACCGGCGAAACGATAAAAGCGGAAGTATATCTCCTGTTCCTTTGTTTTTTTCCATTCCAAGACAAGCAACCACCCGACGGCCATTATATTGGCTTGTCGATGGTGAAACTCATCTATTTTTTCTATCTCCTTTGGAACATCTATCTATACATATATATATATATATATATATATATATATATATATATATATATATATTCGAGCTATTTTCATCTCTTTTCTCTCGTACCATGCTAAATCGATACTAATAAAGACAACGTCATGACGTGGTTTTAATCTGACTATCAAACTATCAAGAATGACAGAAGCGAAGCGTAAGTGAACGTTTCTATGTAAAACAAGAAATGAGAAAGAGGAAGAGAGAGAGGAAGAGGAAGAGAGAGAGAGAGAGAATAACAGAAGAGAAGTTTCCAACTTTTCATCTCGAAACGAGGTATATATCTATACCGTGCAAAATCGTCTGGAGAACTACATACGGAAACAGAAGATCCGTAGGTTTGAAGTTGGGAATTCTACGAGAGGACATCATCCGCGTGACGTGCTTACAGAGACAGAGAGAAAGAGAAAGAGAGAGACAGAGAAAGAGAAAGAGAGAGAGAGAGGGACGAACGTGTATCGCGTCTTGTTCGAAGATTCGATTCGAAAGTAGTTTAACCGTAATACGAAATCGTGTAGTAGGAAGCTTTCTAAGGAGATGCAAAACGTGTACCTAGATGATGTTAATCCTCACGATAGATATCGATCTTAACTCGGTTTTAAGAAGCTCTTCGATCGTAATAGGATTAAGGGGTAAACTTTCGAACGAAACGACGAAGAAAAGGAATTGGACATTTTGAGGTCAAGAAGTACTCCTTCGAATAGCCAGAGATAAGTGATGGTAGTACGATAGATCGAAAGGTATCGAGGTCAAACCGATTTGATCGTAGATCGAAAGCAACGGACAAGGCTCGAGCTTGAATCGAGCTTGAATCTCATGGAAAAGGAAGGATAATATCGAAGGTGACGAGAACCATACTACAAAAAGGGATGTAAGGATGGAGTAGGAGGAGGGAGAGAGGGAAGTTAAGTCTCGTAGCTACGGTTGACAAGTCGATGCATCCCTTCCATATCGGATTTCTCCGATGTGAACGAAGAAGAGAAAAGAGAACGAGAGGGGAGTCTTATCGAGTTTCTTTCTGTGCGAGAAAGCAACGATAGCAGATCGTAGGACGGAACTTGCCTTTTGAAATTCCACTGTCGAAAAAGATTTTACGGTACATCCCGGTGAAACGAACGGAAACAAGGGATTTCGATGGCTCGAGAAGTCCGACTCGTTCGCAATCGCTCGACTGAAAGATTCTATTCCGATTTTCCTATCGAGATACGTTTTCGTTAGAATAATAACACCTGCCTTGGGAGAAAGGATATTCGAAATTTTTGAAGGTGAAAATATTCCTTCTCGATCGCGTTATCGAAGATAATCGCACGGAAGTTCGACAATGCGAACGATCTATTTCGATAAATTCGTTCCCGGGAAATTTTAATTAAATAGAATTACGGCGCACGACGTCACGATAGCGATATATACCAATATTGAAAGGGGGATCGCACTTTTCAGAAATGACGTTTTCGAACATATTGACAGACCTTCGAAATCTACGAGACACAGCTGGAGAAATTTTTGCAGATCCGTTCCGAAAGATCAAATTCCGAAGGTAGATACGCTCGGACGATTTACAAGGAATCACTTACACTTACGTTATCCATCGATAGCTATGCGAGATTTACTCGGACGAGTGCACAGCAAGACGACGGATCGGACGAACTATAAAATTGCAGTAGTAAAAGGAGGAAAGTCGAGGTATGACGCTACTAGGAAGAAAGGACGAAAGAAAAGAAGAAAGAAAGGAAGGAAGAGAAAGAGAAGGTAGCTAAAAGGAAGTACGAAAGTGCTACGAAAAAAACTATCGAGTGCTTTCTCGCTTATTTCTATCGGGCAAATTGTATCGCTGTCAGACGTGCCGAGTTTCTCTCTCTCTCTCTCTCTCTCTCTCTCTCTCTCTCTCTCTCTCTCTCTCTCTTTCTTTCTCTTTGTTTTTGCCCTTCCCCTTTCACTTCAGAATCGTCCTGGATTCTTCGGACCAGACGGAAATTACATTCTCGATCAGAACGTGGAAACGCCAAGGAAGCGAGGAAAAGCGCGCGGATCCACGCGTTCACTTTTCAGAATGAAATTCTTCAAGAAATCGTCTAAGGATGACTTTGGTGTTCGTAGCAGCGTCCGAGCGATTAAAGAGTCCTTCTTGACCTCGAAAAAGAAATCGACTCGATCAAGCTTAGAGGTCGCATTGGCTTCAACGATTCTAGGTCACGTAGATATTTTTCAATTGACTTTTTCTTCAAACTTTCAAATAACAGGATGGGCCTTGCTAAAGTCGAAAGTACATTGGTCCTTGCTTTTCTGATTATTGTTATCATTGTCCCAAGAAAAGAAAAGAAAAGAAAAAACAAAAGAAAAGAAAAATCACGAGCGAAGACGAATATTTTCACTGAGAAGTATCACCTCCGGTGCATCTATTTTAAATATCGCGATACGATGGAGCGAATGCTAAGGAAACAAAAAGAGAAAAAAAAGAACGGATATTAAAAAGCATGGCAGGATAAAGGAAAAGGAAAAATATTCCACGCGGTGGCACATCCCAGGATGGTCCGTTGGAATTGCATCGAGAGGAACTTTCGAGGGAAAAAATTTCACTAACTCCCGACACTTCTGGTTGCCCAGACTAGCAGCAAACGTTAGATATCTTATACTTTTGTTCGCTCCAAGTTCTTCCCGGACTATGGAGAATTTGACATCGTCCAAGAGATGTTAACTTTTAGATGTTAAGTCTGGCACAAAAGCAGCGTAACTGAAAGAGCAACGTAAAGCTTTTACCTTTTCATATGTCATCGTCATCGGGGATGGAGCTCGATTTAAAACGTGAAGATAACTTGGATGAATAAAGACGACGAAATTGTATACGTTTCGTCGAAGAAGTATTCGAGGTAGACGTTGAATGTTTGCACGTTCTCTTCTACCCTTCGATATTGCCTACTTTCTTCTCGTATTCGACTCTACGATCTCGATGGTCGAACGTGTTACGTACGCAAACTTGCAACAAATACCTACCTATGTATCTACCTACGCATTCGCGGAAAGACGATACATGATCATTGCTTTGAATTTTTTCAGCTTCGACGAATTTTCAACATAGGCGAGTACACACAGAGGACAAATAAAAATACGAAACTACGTTCCCGTACGGGATTCTCGTCAAAGATAGCGAGGAACTGGAGTGAAATAATGCAAGAGGGAGAAAAATACCCGAACCTCGTGTCCTCTGTGCCACCTTCTCCCCTTGAACAAATATAACTCAAGTACCGTTCTTTAGGTTTTCTAGGACTCATCTTTTCTCTTTCATCTATTTTCTCTGTTTTACGGTTTTCTCTTTATCGCATGTTTCACGGGACACCACATTTTACGCGGATAATGACGAGAAGGAATATATGTGAATATAAAAATTTTGTTATTTCCCGGTTCATTCTCGTTTGTTCCACATATAAACTTCATCGAAGAAATGAGGAACATAAAATATCTATTCTTTAATGAGCAAATGTTCGAACGTTAAAGCGAGAGGATTTGCGTGTCGATAGAATCGTAAGATCGATAGCTTGGTCAACGTGATTTCCTGACCGACAAAGTAGAGTAAATTAGAATTCCGCAAAGCCATTAACAGGAACAAACATTCTCGCATCTCCGCGTACCTCGTCTTATCTATATCTGTTTGCAAATATTTTATCTGTAACTGTAACTTTAATTCTGAGTCTAACTTTAACTCTCTCTCTCTCTCTCTCTTTCTCTCTCTCTTTCTCTTTTTCTTCT
Source organism: Vespula pensylvanica (assembly GCF_014466175.1). NCBI lineage: Eukaryota > Metazoa > Arthropoda > Insecta > Hymenoptera > Vespidae > Vespula > Vespula pensylvanica. Next base: position 4,975,732 of record NC_057686.1, read on the forward strand.
AGAATTTGTTGATTCTATTATCATCCCGACGAACTCGATACTCAGCAAAGGTCGGGTCAAATAAAAAAAAGAAATCGATTCGAGTGAGCAACGGGTGAGCGTAGAGCATAAATCGTTAGAAAAATCTATTTGATGTCGAGGAATAAAAAAATTGGACCAATTATGGTGGCACAAGCAAGACATCATACCTACGTCCCTAACGAACCGCGAATCATCGTTGGTTTTTGCACAAAGCGCATTATAAACGTACGTATAACGGAGCTTAGAACGCACGTTCAAAGAGAACGACATGCAAAAAGCAAAAGCGTCGGAGTACTTATGCGAACGTATTTAATGGCGGGAGACTTCAAACGCGTGAGAGTTGGAAAGCGAGTCAACGCGGATTCTTACGTTTCGTCGTTATAGACGCGTTTTCTATCGAATTGCTGCTAGCAATGAAAAAGGTAGCAGTAAAAAAGTTTATCCTTTTTCCATTTTAATTGAACTTTAATATCTATCGTTTCGTTTTCTTTTTTGTAAGTTTCGTATATATAAGAGGAAAAAAAAAATCTATATATGAAAAAAAGAAATATATATATATATATACATATAGATTTTTTTTTTTTTTCATCGCGAATAATAACTCAGGTTTAATGCCAAACGCACGCGATCGTATCTCTTCGTTGCAGGAGTGAACTCATCTCGTCGCAAAGGATGGAAGGAATAATTCAATCTTTCCGAAGCAGAACGAGCGAAAGTTTCGAAAAGCGCATTCTTCGTGATTTTCGCGGCTGGCTATTGGTGGGGTCGACAACGACGAAGAGGACGAATAGTTGGATGGGAAAGAGCGAATATACCAGGTCGGTCTCTCCTCTTACTCCTCCTTCTATATCATAGCAATTTTACGCTCGAACAAACGCGCCGTTTTGAAGCTCACCGAACTCGCTCAAGAACTTGAAATGATTTGTACGTTGAGTTTGACCTCCTACCCCTATACGAAGGTAGGATTGGATCTTCTTAATTCAAACTCTACTTGCCCGCGAGCAAGAGGACCAAAGTAAAGACTTTCTCACGAAACCGTGATTCTCCGATCTTGTCTTTATTCTCTCCGTTGCGCTTGACTTAACGGGCCACCGTATTAATCCGATCTCGGCTAAGATGGAAAAAATATTATCGTTTGATCGGATAATAAGACGGGGACAATAATTAATTAACGGCGATGTAAATTACGTCCGGATCAAAGACACCTTTGCATTATTTGAATATAAAATATTATCTGATAGGTAGATCCAAAAGAAAGGTATACCATTTACAAACTCTTTCGTGATCTTTCGATCGATAAAGATAATCCGAGAAAATGCAAATCAGTCCTTAATGAGTTAGCTTACGAAGCACGAAGAAGGACTCGTAGATTCTGTAAAACCGTAGCAAAGAGGAATAAGTAAACGTCGTGAAGTGAGATCGATAGGAACTACCTGGCCGTAGAAAAGGTACCGATGCCTCTACTACTTCGAGAGATCCTTTTTATCGAGAGAAAATTCTAATATCTATGCTTTTCGGTCCGTGTTGTCAATAACTTGGATTAGACCCAATAAAAATCTATTTTCCTTTTACGTTCTATCGTATGATATTCGCTTGCTGTACTTTTTATTTTCATGATATATACGTAGGTAAAAAGAAAATGTCTCGTAAAAGCTTAAAAGAAGAAAAAAAGAGAGAAAAGAACGAAAGAAAGAGCTTTTCATGCGAACACGAGATGAAACTCTTTTGCGAGAAAGAGAGAAAGAGACAGATAGAGAAACAGAAAAAGAGAGAGAGAGAGCAACAGATTTGTTAGTTTCTTTATTGAGATGGTTCAATGGGAATCTCGATCTACGTGTACGCTTAGAAAACGTTTCTCGAAGAAGTTCGAGATATAGAAAGAAAAGGGAAAAAATGAGAAAAAGGAAAAGAGAAGAAGAAGAAAAGAAAAGAAAAGAAACGACGTAGAGCGTTTAATGCACCGTAAAGGAATGCAGCGTAAATATTAAAGCGCGCGATATTATGGTAGAAGCATTTGGATCGCAAAAGAAACGTAGGTAATCGAAGAGGAGAGTAGACGACGCGGAAACGAGGAATACGAACGAAATGCTTTCTTCTTGAAGAAAGACTAGAACGTGGACGCTCGAGATAAATTCTGTCGAGCGAAAAACGAGTCGGAAACTAGGAAGGAAGCAATGCTTCTAACGAAGGCTTTTCGAGTTAAGGCGATTGTTCTACGTGTTATTACTCGGGACACCCGACGAAAGACGAGAAGAGAACGAGAGGGAGAGGGAGAGAGAGAGAGAGAGAGAGAGAGAGAGAGAGAGAGAGAGAGAATGAAAGAGAGAGAGAGACACTTCTGTTTTTGCAAAATTCAATTTCAGAAGGAATAATCTCGAGATTAACGATGCTTTTGTTTTCTAATCCTTCTCCAAGGCGATCACGAGTAACCACGCAGTTGTCTTCGTTCGTTATCCTTTCCATTTTTAACACTATAAATTTATTTTAGTTTAACATTGATAATACGATTTCATTTCAACGACAGACGCTTGAAATTTTTCCAATGATTATTCTCTAAGTTGGTGTACTACGATATTGTAATTAAATCGAGGTCGTGCTAATGAAATTCAAACTTTGTCAACGTTGTTCGAACTATACACTTTCTAATAGGAACGCTGTAATCAGGTATTAATGATAGTTTCATCGACGAGCAATATTTTAATTACAAGGTTCTATCCGCGTTGTTGCAGGTGCCAATCGTAATTACAGTTTTGAACAAATACTATTCTTTGTTAAGCGACCACGTTAATTACAACGCAATTCCGATATATGTAGATTATGTCAATTTGCCGAGGACGTAAAATCAAAAGTAAATCTATGTATGGCGTATCAATACCTGTACTATTCCATTTCGCGAAAGTTAAATAAAATGTTTACTAAATAGTACGGTTTAGTACGGAAAATTAAAAATTTTATTTCCTTCTCTCGTAATTCTACTTACTCGCCAAATGGGCGTCAGTTATACGATTGACAATGAGATGTAATGTTTTACGTCGAGATGAAAAAAAAAAAAAGAAAAAAAAGGGGAAAAAAGAAAAGAAAAGAGAAGAAAAGACAGCGAACAGAATTCGTTTCTAGTTAACAACGAGGAATAACGCGATGTCAACTTTTTATTCTTCCCGTCGAAAATCCTTTTCCCAACGTCTGCATTTTCTCTCTCTCTCTCTCTTTCTTTTTTTTTATTAACAAAAGAGTGTTACGGATATTACATGCAACCAGCCAGAGAGTTTTCACGATTTCAACGATGGCGGACGAATACGCTCTTCAGGATTAAAACGAGTATAAGTGCAATACAGGATTCCCATGCACACGCTTGCAAATATCTACACACTGGTAGAAAAAGCAGCAGCAGTAGCAGCAGCAGCAGTAACAGCAGCAGCAACAGCAGCAGCAACAGCAGCAATAGCAGCAGCTCGTGTCTTCACCGTCTGTGCAATACACGTCGATGCTTTCGCGTTCATGCATACGTGCACCCATCCTCCAAATAAACTGAGCCGCGAGTTGCGAACATTCGACCAACGATTTTCCAGAGAACTTTTCGACCGGCTGTATCATGCAATTAACCGTGCAAGAACGACCTGTGAATTCTGAGCCATTCAAAATAAACGCCAAAGATTTCACCTGATTTTTCTATCGTTTATCTCGTAATCTCATTTAACAACTTCATACCTCAACAATTTTCTTTCTCTATCGTTTTCATACAAAATTCTTTAAGATGATCGATTAAAAAGAGAATAAAGAAAATAGATCGATCGTGCAACCTTGTGAGATAAAGGTCGTTGCATTTAATAAGCATAATAGAACGTGTACACGAGATTGAAATAATCATTCTAACACGACGGAGAAAATCGTTCTCGTTCCGAGCAAGACTGTAACGCGCTGAATCACATTATTTTTCAACTTTTACAATTAACCCGGTCCGAGTCATTAAAACTTCCATACCTTGAATGGCACGAAATTGAATGGCATGCTCTCAGCGTTTACGCGCGCCATGTAAAATTGCAGTAATATTATACGGATATTAAGTTTACTGGAAAAAGTGTCTAGACACAAGTACCTCCATGTCTATGCACATACATACCTATATACGTTTTATAACGGCCATTTCTTCATAGAAAATTTTTCAATAAATTATGAAGGTATTACACAGTAGACATTTTTTAGTCTTACTTCAATTCGATGCAATTTGTTTAAACCGTGAACTCTATCAGCGGTGTTCCTGTTTCTCACAAAATTAAGCTTCTCTTTGACCTAACATCCGAGGACAGCAGCAAGGTTTGTGACTCTAATGAAGTGCCAAACAAGTTTCCAGGACAGTCGCGAGAAACTACTGAACCAAGAAGTACTTACAAGCTAGGAAGTTCCGCTCTGTAGTAATGTCTATTCGAGTAACCCCAATGCGGGTGGTTTCGAAATTAGTAGAGCTACGTTACCGCACAGCAACGTTGTGCAACTTTCAGTAATGTATTCGGTATATTCAATCTGTCAGTCTCCAGTTGTTCTAGAAAACAGCCTATAAGCAAAGTTTCCTCGATCGATCTGTCAAATCGTATCTGAATCTAAATCATTAGTTGAAATTAAGGATCGAATAAATCGTTAAAGGAAAAAAGGACAGCTGCAGTTGGTATCAAGGCAATCGATTCGTAAAACTTTTAAGATATTATTATTTAATGTTATGAAAAGAAAAGAAAAACGATGTCCTTGTGGTAGTAAAAAATCCATAAAAAATAATGGCGATCGATTATCATCGAAAATAATTTATTGATCTTAAAAAGATCATTGAATGTTAATAAAGATATCAATTTCCCACAAACGTTGAAATTATTAACACGCTATTACAAGAACGATAATCCGTTATATCGACACGTTATACCGAACACTCTCAACTCGACGGAACTTTTCTTTTGGCTGCTATCAAAGTTCGACTAACAAGTTTTTAACAATACCTATCTCAAAATGAATTCGAAAATTAAAGAAAATCTGTCGAGTAATTAAACTTCGACCATTGAGGTGAAGCAACTTTTATACCTAACTTTTATACTTGTAAACTTTTCGAAGAGGTGTATTGTCGACAAGAATCTTGTCATTGATGTACATGAAAGTATGACAAGGATTATTCAATTAATGACTTCGTCGATATAATGGACAAGGTAGAGAAAAATTATCGATGAAAATTTGAAGAATAATATTCGTTCGTTTTTTAATGAGATCAAAAATATGAACGACGATTGACGTTGGAATCGAATTCATTAATAATAAATACAGAATTTTTTACGCGAATAAGAAACGCGTTTTTAATAAGTATTTAAATAAGTAGACGATTTCGATCATAAGGAAAAGCAAGGATTGTCAACTATCTACGTAGATATAGCAAAGTAAGAAAGGATGTGCGGAATAGCGTTGGTAGCAGGTGCATAGAAATTGGGACTTCTACAATCAATTCTAACGTTCAAGTTTCTGTATTTACGAGGCGAAGACCGGAGACCGCAGAAATTCGATGTTAGCTATACGATCGTTTAAAAAACTCGATGGCGGTTTACCGACGAGCGAACGTGCCAGAAACGAACGATCGAGACAGTAATGAAAACTGTCAATATGTAATTTAAAAAAGTGGTAGATTTTCAAACGATTTCCGATTAGAGAAAAAAAAAAGAAAATGGAAATGAAAAAAAGAAATGAAAAGGAATGGGGAAAAAGAAAAAAAAGAAAAAGAAAAGAAATATTCATGCGCAGTTTTTGTGTCCTCATCGACCTGCTTTTGTAGAAAAGTATGACAACATTTACATAATTATCATGAAGGATCGATAGATAATTATCATCGGACTTGGCCGAACGCACATGTGAAATTATATGTAAAGTGCTTGCTTATTATTTCGAAATAAGAATAAACAGTCAGCATGTTGTGTACTATGTTGTATACGTTACGATCTCTACATAAATATTACGATCTTTATTTTTTCTTTTTCTTTGTGTTTTTAAATGTTTAACGTGCTTCCTACAGCGAAATAATTTCTTCGTATTTAATTGAATAATATTAAAACGAACAAAAGAAAATCTCATGAAACGAGAATCGTTTAAAGTAGTAAGAGACGAAATGAGGAAACTATGGTACGCATATTTTTCAAACGACCTATCGTTTCTCGATCTCCCTTTGGATATCTCCTAGTAAGAAAATTCTAGGTAGACGAACGATCCAAGAAATCTGAAAGGCTAAAGTAAGGATGGCTGACGGAGAAAGAAGGGGAAACCTCATTCAGGCACGGATTTGTAAGATCGTGAATTATGGCGGTAAGAAGGAGTTACATCGATCGACGAAAGAAAAAGCAAAGGTTACTACTACGGTAATGTACGGGTAACGGTAATCGAACGGAAGGATCTTTCGAACGAGAGGACGAGAATAAATTGGGAAAAATAAAGCAGTAGAAGTTGCAGAAACAAAAAAAAAAGAGAAGAACAATGGACGAAGGACACAAAGAAAAAGCTTCGAATAACATGGTATTCTTGTAAATCGGCAAAAACGTCGATTGTATCGAACATAGAAAATGGTATAGTTCAAAGGGGTATGAGAGAGAAAGAGAGAGAGAGAGAGAGAGAGAGAGAGAAAGAGAGAGAGGGATGAAAAGGAGGATAGAGCATAGCGCAAAAGTAAAACACGGAATATTAATTGACGAATTTAATCTAATTATCGCAGCAACCTGATCCAATTAACGAGGCTGCGCTAAAGCCGATGGCCCAGAGAAAGAAGAGCAGAAAAAATATATATATACATACAGAGAGAGAGAGAGAGAGAGAGAGAGAGAGAGAGAGAGAGAGAGAGAGAGAGAGTCGAGCAAAGTTAATCCGAATAAAAATTCTTTGCACCTCGTGGAACATTCGGATTTTCTCTTTTTATCGATGATTCACAGTACGGAAAGCGGTCGGATAACGAGATAATCCATTCGAAAAATCCTTCGATGGTGTACAATGCAGAGTACAGTAGAGTCACGAAATTTTTCGTCTGGCATTGCGTCTGGTTGCTCTTCGCTACGGATTTAATTCACATTATTTACGTTCTCTCTTTTGCTTTGGAGGCAAAAAAATCGAATAAAAGAAAAATAGAAAGAAAAGAAAAAAAAAGAACGAATCTATGAGGATAGTCGGTAGTTTGTAAAGCGAGCATTGCAAAAGCCAAAGTAAACTTGTTGAAGATTTTTGAAGAGCCTACCTCTCCTCCTCGACTATCTCGCCTTTCTCCATACAAGCCATTCCCATCCTTCACCACCCTTCTCTTTCCTTTTTAGCCTAATCCAGACCGTCAACTTCAAACGTACAAGTCTCGACGTACGATTCTTGATATACGCAAACGTGGATCGGATGCCGAGTTCTCAAACCGTTCTAATTACTCGAGGCTGCCTAGTCATTAGTATGAATAAGTAAACGTCTCCCGTACCGCCGCGAGGAATTAAAGTCTTTTAATTAAAAGGTCTTTTTACGGTGAATTTAAATTGCCTGATTTTCCAGAGTTACCTCTTCGCAGTTTCCCCTCTATCTCTCTCTCTCCCTCTCTCTCTCTCTCTCTCTCTCTCTCTCTCTTCCGTAAACAAATACAACTTACTTCTGTTACCGCCCATTGGTTTGTGCTCTTACCCCCGTTCGTCCCAAAGTTCGTTCTACTTCGTGTGTATCTACAGTGAACACTTCTTTTCTTTATTTTTCTTTTTCTTCCGATGTTCTGTCGTAAAACAGGACGTGGAACGAAGGAAAGAGAAAGATGGTACGAAATAGGGAAGAATAAGATTACGATAAATTTAACACGGTTCCGTAATCTAAGCAGTTACTTTGTTTCAGATCGTTTCTCTTTCGTTCCTTATAACCGAATCCCTTCCTAAAGACGATTAAAATGTTTAGATTGTAAGTGGGCTTTCCCCTTTGAAGTTAATGATCCTATTTGCCGGAGAGAAGTCTCTTTAAAAAGGGCACACCGAGAACTTTCTTCCTTCCGTTTGGAAGAAACTTTCGATAAAGGCTTAAACATCCGGGTTGACCTTATTTAAAGAGACGGCTTGCTTCGCTAACGTCGAGGACGTCAGAGAGATCCTTAATTTGTCGAACGAGAAACATCGTCGAATGTAATTAACATCCTTGGAGATAAGAGATGAGAGAGAGAAGCAAAGGCAAAGAGAGAGAAAGAGAGAGAAGAGAGAGAGAAATAAATATCGAGTATGGATCGCATTATTGATCTATATATTTGCTGTTTAAGTATGCAATATTCCGCATATATCGTAAATTTTGCGAGGATCGAGAGAAGAGAGGTAAGAAGCCGTTCGGATGTTGCGTCGGTAGTGCATCTCGCGTCAAGAGGGAATACCGTAGACTTCGACAGACTTCGGATATATACCTTAATATTACATAGCCAGGTTTCGCTGTGGTGAACACCGAACGACCAACCCATAAGCAAGCACCTAAAACCCCTGTAAATGCGAACACCATGAGATGCCGTGGCCCCTTCGATAATTCCCAAGAGAATCTCTGGAGATTCGCTTTTCTATATACAAAGGGAAAACTCTTGTTTGCCTATTTCCATATATATGTATGTATGTATTTACGAATGTATGTATGTATAGATGTATGTATGTATGTATGTATGTATGTATGTATTGTATATAGTTTTATGTTGACTGGAGAATATCACTGATGGAAATGTTCGAGAAAAACAGATGAAACGTGAGAATCGATGCGATACTCGATATATATTATCGACTCTCGATATTATATACTATTAAAAATATATTTTCAATATTCACTTCGTCGATCTTGATAGAATATTCTCTTACAATTAGAGAATTCCGTTCGGTCGATATCTCTCCAATGTTCCAGAAACGTGGAATCGTGTCTGACGATAAACGCGTTGATCCTTGGAAGCATATAGCCAGTGACTTCGTCGAAAATTTAGATCGAATTACGATGGCAGAGAGAAAGATAGATAGACAAAGACAAAGACAGAGACAGAAGGAGAGAGAGAGAGAGAGAGAGAGAGAAAGAAAGAGAAAAGGAGAGAAGGAGAAAGATAAAGAGAATGAGGCGAAGAGAAATTCTAGTATTTCTCTGTCAGACAGGCCGTTGAATTTCCTTACAATGAGATTAAATTCGACTCGAAGACGAACAAGAGAGGTTGCAGCCAAGGAATCGTAGTTCTGGTTATCCAATCGTTATCACTGTAATTAATGCCGCTCGGTGGTCGTGCCAAAGCTATCCAAGGTGCACTCTCGATCGGTTCAACGGAAGGCCGATGAAATATCTTGTAATTTGAAAGAACTTCTTAACCTCACGTAGCAAAGTGCAAGGAGGACTACGAAGAAAAAGAAGAAGAAAGAAACGAGAGAATGATTTATAGAGAAAAAGAAGGAAAGAGAGAGAGAGAAAGAGAGAGAGACGAAGATAAGGAGAAAGAGAGAGAAGAAAAAAGAAAGAAGGGAAAGAGAAATCGAGAAAACTGAAGGAGAATATGAGACTGGCAAAGACGAATCGCAAATGAAAAAAGAAAAAAAAAGAAAGAGAAAAGAAAAAAAAAAAGAAAAAAAGGGACAAGCTACGTCTGAAGTCTCATTAATTACCGCCGACCATTTTCTTCATAATGAAAAATGACCGTGAAAATAGAGCAAGTCGTGCGTAACGTTTGCTTATCGATTTAAAACTTTATTCTCTTTCCTTTTCTTTTCTCTCTTTATTCCTCTTTTTGTTTATTTTTGTATTTATTTATTCGCCTCTTTCCTTCTTTTTTAAATTTTATCGCGACAAGGGAAGCAACAACGAAGATAAATTTTATAGCTCGGTAATAACACGTGGTTCTAACCAAAGCACCACAGCGAAACGTGCGGGTTTGTATTTCATATGCGCACAAGGACGTAACAGCGATGAACAATAGGGAAAGGAGAGAGGAAGAGAATAATTAAGGGGTCGTAAATATATCACGAAGGCACGACAGATTTTGCTAACAAGCTAATAAAAAGAAAGTACGCGCGCGTTCATTATTCTCCGAGTGAAACGTAGCTAAAAAATTATGCGAAGTAAGAACTCAATATCGTTTTCCATTAATCACGAGAGCTCTTTCATCTTTCCTATACGTACGCTACACTTTTCATCGTCGAAAAGCTTTGTCTAGATTAAACAATATCGAACGATACGATACGAGGCGTACGTGATCTATTCTATTTTCTTTTTTCTCTTATGTATATATATATATATATATATATATATATATATATATATAAAGAAAAAGAAAAAGTAAAAAGAACGAAATCTCTCTCTCTCTCTCTCTCTCTCTCTCTCTCTCTCTCTCTCTCTCTCTCTCTCTCTCTCTCTCTCTCTCTCTCTCCCTCTCACATAAAAGAAAATATCGTTATATAAAATGAAACATACACAAACACAACATCAACACACACACACGCACACACGGGTATAGAGACGAACGCATAGAGAAGAATCGTATCGTTGCATCGATGTTGTATCGAGCTCTTCGAAATATCGAGCGCACGTGTATCGAGCAAGGAGTTCAGATTTACGAGGAGCCAACAATCATGACTCGTCATGATGGTGGCCGTAAACCGAGCATGGATATCGTCCATCGAAGCTAGCCATTACGCACCAGCAGACAGTTGTATCGTCGTATCGGTCGTACGGGACAACCGCGAGGACACGTCGTTAACACCACTCCATGGTTAAATAACGTTGACGGTACACGATACAGGGGGTTCTGCTTCCGTTCCGTCGATCGCAAATAATCACTATTTACGCGCCTCTAAATATCGCCATCGGCGAATGCCTTTTGAAATGTAAATGAAATATGGTATACTCACATATATTATGTATCTATATATACACCTATAAAGAGATCAAAGTACTCTACTAATTACACGTATTGCGTCTATTAACTATATTTCGATAGTCCTTTTAATATCGCAACTTAAAGTATTCATCTTTCGAGAGTCACGCTACGAAATTATTCAAATATATATATATATATATATATATATATATATATATATATATATACTTAGATAATATCGCTTTCCTTCTAGTTCCATGAACTTCTCTGTAATAGGATATTCTAGATTGAAATAGGTATATGCGAAAGAATAATGACGATTTCTACGACGCAAGAAATTTTCGACGTGATAACGCTTTGAAATCTCGTTAGAGAATGAACAAGTTAAGACTCGTTCGAGATGTATGACCTTCGTAGCGGTCGGATCAAGATGTTTTTATCGTTCTCTCTCTTTCTTTGTTTCTCTCTGTGATCTTACTACCGTACTCTCCTTCACGTGACCGAGTATGTAACCAACTATGTTTTTATCCACGTTGAGTCTCTCTCTTTCTCTCTCTCTCTCTCTCTCCTTTTCTCTCTCTTTCTCTTTCTTGCGCGCTAGTAACGCATAAACGTAAGCCCGGATATAACTAGTGGCGGTCGAAGGGAAAAACAAAAAACTAGGATAAGAAAGAGAAGGAGAAGAAAGAAAAAGAAAGGAAAAACCTACCAAGGATTACCTACGCCGACGCGAAGATACCGAGAGACAAGTTAACGCTACCCGCACGACGATGGAAACTCACCCTTCCTCGAAGAATTTTTCTACCAGAAGGTTACGTCACCAATACCAACGAACCATGACACTCAACCCGTTATTCTACGAAATTACAAAGAGAGCCCTCTGCCATCTTAACGTCGTTGAAGGGACAAAACGACTTCCTTCACTCGATACGTATCTCCTACGCTCGACCCTTCCCCTTCGCCGAAATTATCAAATCCCAGAAGACCTTCTTGCTCGGGGAAAAAAAATATAGGAGAAAAAGAAGATATTTTTACGACGTTTAGATCCTTACGAAATGAAAAGAGAAAAATAAAGGGAACGTTCTCGTGAAGTTTAAGGAATATCGAAAGAAGACTCGTCGTCGTCGTTGTCGTCGTCGTCGTCGTCGTCGTGTTGTATCGAAAAATTTTCTTCAATTTTTAAAGACATCGATGTTGCGAGCTTGATTACAAGTTGACTGAAACCGTTCGTCGACCTGGGATCGTTCACGTTGCACTTGTACAACGTTTACGATATTCAATAGTACTTATCTATTTTTTTTTTTTCTTTTCCTTCCTCAAAGTATCGAGATCAGGAATATTTTATGCTCGCACGAGGAAGGAATATCAATTCATTTTTCTTTCGTCTTCGCATAACATTTAATAGTCTTGTAAGAGAAGGAGAGTTTTCGTACGAGACTCCCTGTCGCGTAAAAAGGACGCGAGATGAATTATGAATTTTTACTAGAAGAAACTATGAGAGGTTTATAATCGGTTCGATAATCAAACGAAATACGGTATCGAGTTAGCGCGAAATAATTAGACGAGCAGAATGTTTATCACGTGGCATTCACTGCCGTCGACGAAATATCGATCACGTTTTTAGTATATGATCTCCCCCTCTCTGTGTCACGATGAGAATAAGAAAATAATTATACGTACGGCAGATGTTGCTAATTATCGATGATCTCGCAGCAACCTCATTGATTTTTCCATCAAGCTAATTATCTTTTCGATGTCAAGGGGGCAAACGTTCTCGACTTCATTTTTTTTTCTTTTCTTAACGATAAGAAACAAGTACGTTCTCTTTCTGCTATTTATTCATGGATACAGTAAATTTCAAAGTCGATACGCTGACGAAATCGAAATTAAATAAAAAGATTGATATCCTTCGAGGAAGATATTTTACTGTTTTTCTTATTTTTCTTTTTTCTTTTCAACGATACTCATAATAATTAACGGACATAAATTTTCGTTCGAACGGCTAACCGGTCAAGCGTAACCGTGCACGTACTCGAAGAAAAGAATAAAGTGGAAATAAAGTGGAATGGAAGAGTATATATGGCAAGTAATGCGGGTAACAGGTAGCAAACGATAAAGGGAGGAAAGGGAAAGAGGGTGAAGCAAGGGCTGAACTCAGGGCCGTATTATATATCATGCGGTAATGGTCCCGTTGCGGAACGAAGAGTACAGGGCGACAGCGGTGCTCTAAAATATCCTAGGAGGGCCCCATTGCCCCTTGCTCACCGCGGCCTGACGTGAAAATAATAGCCTTTCTGAATTAGACTACGAAGAGGGAGAGAGGGTGGACTCTCAACAACGACTTTGTAATCTCGCATACATTCCTTTCAACATACTGTTCTACTATGCAACCTTTTGCTTTTAGACCATCGATACACTTTCCTAAGATTCAGAGGATTATACGTGAAAATCCGAAGGTCTCTTCTGTTATTTGAGTATCAAAAGAAATTATTTAATACTCGTGTCCCTTTGGAAACATTTCATCTAACCTGCTATCTCATTGGCTCTCGTTTCGGTTTAAACTCTCAGCTCGTTTCCAACAAACAGTAGACGATCACTCGGATCGATACTTACTTCTTAACGAGACGAGAATGGAAGGTTCACTAACGTAAAGGCCTCTCCCTCGTGGGCTTTGAGTCGCAAAAATGAATTGGCGAGAGAAAGATATTTTCGAGTCTGATGAGTTTCCCGTTGGAAAAAGAGGAAAGAGGTAGACGCGATAAATAAATCACTCTATCTCACGAAGCAGAAAGAGAGAGAGAGAGAGAGAGGAAAAAAGAGCGGAATAACGCGTGGCTTTACTGAAAAAAACAAAAAACAAAAAAAAAACAAAATAAAAAAAAAGAAAAAGGAAGACAGGCGTTTCTCGTGAAATAAAATTAATCGTGAAAGGTATCACCTCTTTCTCTCTCTCTCTCTCTCTCTCTCTCTCTCTATATATATATATATATATATATATATATATATATATATACACGTGTGTCTCTATTTTATTTTATTTATTTTTTTTTCTTCCGAAAAAAATTTAACAACGAGAATTTGAAAGATTTTTCGATAAAAGAGTGCGATGAAAATGCAAGAGACGAGGAATTCTTTATTCCCAAAAACTGCGATCTCGAAGGATCCGACACGGATTGCAAACCTTTATTTAAGAAGCCCCGTTTCCACGACAGCACCACGCCAGCCTTCGAGCTATAAGTGTAAAATCATGGACCGATGGTGTGAGAGTTCAGAAGCCGATTTTCTGGCTTAAGGTTCGACCCGTCTTGCGGCGTGGAAACGCGTTACATGAAACTGCCAAGCGGAAGTAAGTTTCACGAACCATGTCTATACGAACACATACAAACATACATGGAGAAAATAATAGAGAAAAAGAGAAATACGTGCACGTATATAAGTATTTGTATTTAAGTTCTGAAACCTTTTAATATTTTTTTTTCTTTTTCTTTTTTTTTTTTAATTACTTATATCAAGAAGTCTATTTGAAACTACTACCAGTCACCCTATACACGTAAACATTTTTCACAACGTCGACGCAATTATTGAATGGCCGCTGTGAACGATTCTTCTTTAGTAATCTGTTTTGCCCATTGAAAAATCGCTGATGCAAAAACGTAGCCAGTCTTCAGAGGTTTCTTCACGACAATAACTTTGAAGAGATTTCTCATGTTCCCTATTCACCTGACTTTGCACCTAACGATTTTTTTTTCTTCGTTCCTTTTTCCAAAACTCTCCGTGGTCGCTCATTTTTCAATCGTGCCGATCTTGCATCAGCGATTTTCCAGAGGGCAAAACAGACCTTTAAAGAATCGTTCATACGGGCGTGCATTCATGACGTCCGACGTTATGAAAAATGTATAAGTGTGTACAGGGTGACTACGTTGAAAAGTGACAATAGTTTTAGTTTTCTGGGATAATTTTTCAGGAAAAGAAAGAAAGAAAAAAAGAAAAAAAAAAGAAAATAGAAAACCTAGACCATGTATGTACGTACTTGTATAGACCACGTTGCTTATTTTATCGACTATTCGCGGTAACGATTCTCTATGGCTGGTTATCCTCGAAGCGAGGAAAACGTGCGAGAAACAACGGCTGGGCTGCCGCTAAAAGTTATGTCAGCGAACGGAGTCTACCTACGTGGTGTTTACGTTTAGAGCCACCTGTGAGAGAAGTCGCGAAAAGAAAGCAAAGAACTTACAAGAAGTTACAACGCTGTCTTGGTGATCTTTGCCGCTTACTAAACTACTTTCTAAACTTTAGAATTTCTCCAAAGAGAGAATCCACGACGTTTACGGGGAAGAACAAATTTAAATGTGTAATCCGATCGACGCACTATAAGACAGAGTAAACAACTCGACAGGATTAACAATGAGAACGAACAAATGGAGAACTGGTGTTTCCTATTTTAACGACTGAAAACAGAATCGATAGAGAAAATTTTTAATAAATAAATCTTCCATAATTTTACGATATCCTATGGCGACGAGAACTAATCTTATTTCATTGTATTCGAAAACGAATTTGGACGTTGATTGGAATGCTTGTTGTTTCGTTTCGATATTTAAAATAATAATGCACGTAATAATAATCATATTGATTATTCGGATTCCTTCGTTCGTTTTCAGTTCTCTGTTATTTTTGTTTCTTTCGTTCGCTTAATAGTCGCAGTTAATATCGATGAGAATATAAGAGAAAACAGTTTTCAAACAAAGTTGTAATACATATTACATACGATTACGTATGCGAATACATGGCTACAAGAGGATCGACTTTTGTCCTGTACAATGGCTCGCGTCATATTCTTTTTCCATCCCTTCGCCTTCTTTCTTATCTCATTCTTCCACGGTCTTTTATCTGACAATCATTTTCCGACTATATTTCCCTTTCTGTCATTCTTTACCTCTCATCGTTTCTTATCCCTCTGTCTTATTTTATTTCATTGTTCTCTTTTCTACCACGTGCTATCTCGAGTTGGTTTTATTTCAGATGAACGTACATACCTATCTTCGCGTTAAATTATAATTACGAAAATACGAACTTTCGGAACATTAAGCGTCAAGGTTAAATCTTTAAATAAAATTCCAAACGATGGGAAGTGTGAACGAGAGAGAAAGAGAGAAATAAGGGAGGAAAAAAAGGGAGAGTAAACGAATGTAGATAGGAGGGTTTGATTAATGCACTACGACGGGGAATGCGCGAGTCAACGCGACCACAGACTTAACCTATAATTTCTGATCAGCATAAATCTATCCTTTACATCGACCCTCCTCTTAAAGGACCTCCTTTGAGTATATGTGTAAGATATATATGTATATATGCACGTGTATACGCGCGTACGGATGCGAGAAAATGAGAAAGAGAACGCACATAGGCTCACTTTCACAGAGCCCAGGGTCAAAGTTAACGTATACTCCCCTAACACACGTTAATACGAACGTCCCTTGAGTAACGTTCTCCCTTGTCTGAAATGTGTGAGGGAGCTAGAGCCGGACAACTTTGAGCTGGTTATCGAGCCAATGAGAGAAGCGACAAGATCAAAAGTACCAGCTAGATAGTACGAATTGCAAATTAGTGATATTCAGAAGGGTAGTGTGTCCCAAGTGTGGTTACGTAATACGTGTTATCAACGTGTTCCTTTCTATTATCGAGCTAACGTCATTGCCAGCTCGAAAAATTGATGTATAAAAGGAGACAGGACGAGAGAGCAGTATCAAACATTCTACGAGGTCACGCAGATGTGCGAATAAATTTGTAACTCTAATGACGTAGGTTCCTGAATTCGTTACAGTTTAACGAAAAATCCTGGAGGTCAATGGAGGTGAGTAGGAGCGAACGGAGCGCATACGGATGTGGGTGCCATTATTTAGTCCATGGTGGTCAGCACCCCTGCCGGTTAAAGTCCCAGCGAAACAGACCGTGTAGCATCCGTGGTTCCGTGGTTCTGCAATTCCATCGATGCATGAACGGTATCAAACGTAACTACTTTGCGTTCCCATCGAGAAAATACGTACACAGATAATAGGGGTATGTACCATCGTTATCGCATTTTCGATCACCGATTAACAACGTTATTTGATTATATTATTAAAAAGAGAGAAAATATTTTCTTCCTGTCGTTAAATCATCGTTCTACGTTGAGCTGACGCTAGTTGGCGCTAATACTGAACTCTAGAAGAGAGTATGTTTGCCCGTCGCAAGGCGAACGGATCGTTCGTTTGCGTCGTACAAACAGATGCTGAAGTTACCTGCAGTCTCGTGAGCACGAAACAAGCATTGGAAGCTGAATTCGTATGCACATATAGCGAAGGTATGCTGAACTTTACCTTGCAGTTGTGATTCAGTTGCAAAGGCAAAGAAAGAGAAAAAAGGAAAATGAGAGAGAGAAAGAGAGGAAAAGAAAGAGAGAGAGAGAGAGAGACAGAGAGAGAGAGAGAGAGAAATATCTACAGATCTCTGTCAGTTCGAACGAACAAGTTCGCCTTTGTTGTTTGTTCTTTCGATCGGTCGGAGGTCGGCTTAAGTGCAGGATCTGATTTCTCTTGACGTTTAAGAGCGAACGCTAATTATTCGACGAATTACACCATTACCGAAGTTTCGCCACCCGCAGCACGAGGATCGAGTGCCGAGCGAAACGTTCTCGGATAGTTCGTAGACTCGTTACGTACATTTCACGTTGAGTATCAAATCGAATTTCTGCGGTCGTGCACAAATTCAAATTACTTTCGCGAACTTCTTGCGAGCGATCACTAAATCGACAGATAACGACGAGGACGGCCTCCAGTTTTTCTTTCCATTTCTCTTAACTTTCTTCTTTCTTACGTTCTATATATCTGATAATAAGGGAAAGAGAGAAAAAGAGAGAGGGAAAGAGAGAGAGAGAGAGAGAGAAAAGGAGAGTAGAGAGAAAGAGAGATTAGACGGCCGAGCGAGTTAATGAAATCGGACGAAACTGGATCCGAGATTAACGAGCATGAATATCTCGAGTAAGCGCATTAATATGCGTTTTCCCGTAGTTTCCCAAGAGTTAGGTTTAATCCGGGCAATTATGTAAGAAATATGTGAACGGTAGATGTTGCGAGTAGATAGAGATCGGTCATTAAATTTTCCCCAAGATGGCGGTAGGTATGTAAGTCGCAAGCGATTTTCTTCCGCTTACCCTTCGGAAAGACCGAGGAAAAGTGAGAAAGGTTGAATGAGAGGAAGAGAAAGGGTGTAACGGGGAAAATTCCGTGCCATTAAGCAAACGCGGGACAACGAGATGTAGTTTTAAAGAGTAAGAGAGAGAGAAAGAGAGAGAGTGTGCTACGTAAACTGCATTCACGGCCATTGCTCGCGAAAGAAACGACGACGCACATTCAGGATAATAACGTTTGCTCATGGTCGCGCTGGATAATGCGCTTTTTGCATGATACTAAGCGTTCTTAATCGTCCCGAGATAAACGAGGCCACGTTAATACACGTATATCTTTGCATACTAAATGCCGAAAGAGGATTTATGAAAAGATCGGAGAGAACGATATTAAAAGCACGAAAGGACTCATCCCCGCTTTCTCGTAAAAAATGGTTCAAACGAATTGATACAATTTTTGTTCTATATTCCGTTTGATTAACCAAAGAAATCGGAGATGCAATCCTAACGACGAGGGAACGAGGAAAACGTCCTATCCAACTACTGTTATCCGATAGAGTAGCAACATAAACTTGAGAGATTTAATCGTGCAAGTCAAACATATCGAGCACATCGCCAGTCGAATCCGCATCGGTAAACTATTAGGCAAACATCCTAAACGAATCGTCAAGTTCGTATCAATGTATACATACGTACCAAAACTTTTCGACGAGAGCGTTAGGAATTTCGTTTGTACGATGGTCGCTTTCCGTTTTCTCACGAACGATTCGACAAGATTGTAATTAACGTTTCTGGGGCCTTAGAAAGACTTTGCAACATCTTCGACGACAGGAATTACTTTCGAAATAATCGGTCTACGTCCTCGAAAAGGGACGTCAAAAATAATCGACAATTCGAACTAGAAATAGAAGATGAATTAAAACATAAATATGATGTTCGTGGATGAATAAACGTACGGCCTGGAAGTTACGTCGGATAAAATATGGAAATATCGATTGAATGATGATAATAAAAAAAAAAGAGAGAGAGATAGAGATAGAGAGAGAGAGAGAGAGAGAGAAAAGAATAAAAAACAGAGAAACGTAACAAACGTTCGTCCGTTATTCGATACCAAATAACGATACAAAATACGAACATATCCCGAAGGTATAAAAAGTTTCCACGTGATTTCTCTAATCTCGTACACATGTAACCGAAGTAAGAGAAACAATTCATATTACCAAAGTCGACACAATTAAATGCAATTCAATAATCAACCGTCCTGATTTCGCAAAGCATTTCCACGAATGCGTATGCTTTTGAAAGCAAGCGGAATATGTTCGTTAATAGCAGAAGAGGACGAAAGAGAACTTCACGAGGAATATGAGAGAACGAGTACGATAGATGGAGGAAGTGAGTTGCATGTACAGCATCTTCCAGACGTGCCAACCGTAATTGCGAGCGGTGATGTCGTCTCGCGTTACAAGATAATTCGGAAAGTTCTCTGGTAGTAAGCGAGAAGACGGGTGAAGATAAGAGGAACCGAGGTAGAGATAGGAGGGTGGATAGAGAAAGTAGATGATGTCAGAAGAGGGATAGAAGCTGCCAGAGGGATAGAAAAGAGGGTAGAGAGAAAGAGAGAGAGAGAGAGAGGGAGAAAGGAAGAGGGGGGAAGGGGATAGTAGGTAGAGGATAGAAATTTGCATCTACACGACGCAGCCCGTATAATGGAATTAAAACGAGGTGGCGGTGCAATTAGCTTCCTAACTAATTCTACAGACGAGTGACACGCTGCCTGTATATGAGTGCGTGCATGCATGCGTAGTTTCGTATGTATCTGTGTATTCATCTCGTTGAAAAAGAGATACACGTCCTGTTACCGAATTGCTCGTACCTATGGGCTGTGATCTAGAAAAACTTCGAATACACACCGTTATCGCCGAATGATAGAATAAAACGACCATCGAAAAGAGTTATCGGTGTTTCTATAAAATACGCTACACGCTGATTGCCGTGCGTTAATTAAAACCCGAGCGAGATCTTCCAGAGAACAATACGACGCCAACGGAGATCGATAAAACGGTGAGTTATCAATAAACTATCTCGGCGCTTCGAGTAATCGATATCTTTATACGAATCGATTCCGATCAACAAAAGGGATACGATTGGAATAGAATCGATGAGAAATCAAGTTATTTGTGATCGACTAGGGTTTAACATGATATTTTTCGATTTCGAAGAGCCAGGGGAAGAAGCGTGTAGAAGCGCGAACACGGATTACCACGTATAATAGAGCTCCCGGCCGTCTACGTAGCAGATTAACCCTAGCGTCTAGTAATGAACTAGTTACAAGCAGATAAGGCTCAAGGTACTGGTCGTGGTAGATGAATCGGTGAAGGTGATACGCTGGAAAAGGTAGCGAAAACGGTGTAAGCTTAAAGCAGAGAGCACGGTATATTTAGGAAGACGAAGAAATCGTATGCGTTATCCGATTCATCGACGCACCACGGTCCAATGGTCCGATTGATAAATCGATGTTTTTGTCTTGTTTCTTTTTTCTCTTCCCCCCCCCCCTTTTTTTTTTTTTTTATTCCTTCGGCAATTTTATTTTTTTCACTCTATTACCAATAAATTTTGTATCGACGGCCATCGACAGAAGTACAACGTACAACATAAACGAGGTACCATCGCCATCGATGATCGGCTATGTCGCAGCTTGTGTATGTACTTTGTGCAACGTTTCTATCGTCACCGTGCGCGTTTAGGTCGCTCACCTACTTGGTCTCTCTTCCTCATAAGGGTAGACTTTGTAAACAGAGTGCTACCGCACCGATAGATAATAGGTACGTACTACCAGCCAGATTGAAAGGGTCTCGACCGGAAGAGAGACTAGGATGTTGCATGTCGCCGAAGGATCGGTCCTTGTCCCCGTGTAATTGCAATACACATTATCCAGACTCTCTGTGTGTACTCATGAATTGTGACAAGCGAACCAACCAATCGTGTAGTACCTACGCGTCTTCCAGTCATCTCTCTCTCTCTCTCTCTCTTTCTCTCTCATTCGCTTCCTCTCTCTAAAGTAATCCGTTGAGCTGTAATGTTCGCGAGAGGTCGTTTGAAGCAATTAAGTGTTTCCTCTCTATCCTTCTTCCCCGAATGTCATGACAATGAACGTAATAGTTTCGGAAGAAGACGCACGTCGCTTGTCACTCCTTTGACAACAGGTCGACGTCTCTGATGGATAGGAATCTTTAGATTGTTCTGAGATCAGATAGTAGTAAGACGATGAAAGAGAGAGAGAGAGAGAGAGAGAGATAGAGATAGATAGATAGATAGATAGAGAAAGAGAAAGAGAGGGAGAGAGAGAGAAGGAGAGACAGTGGTAGTGTGTAGGCAGGCATCAGAGATATTACCTGGGTAGGAGCGTGAACAGGGCATGGAGGTGATCTATTATCAGCCTCGCGTGTAATCGGGCAGGCTTCAAGCGCGAACATAAACACAGACACGCGTGTACCATCGGCGTGATTAATCTCGATTAATCTCGTGCCTAAGGAAACTTCAGAGGCCTTGCGAAGCGAAATTCTCAAGGAAAAGTGTGCTGCCACCGAACGAATACGCGAAGCAATACGTTAATCGTGACTTTCTCTCTCTCTCTCTCTCTCTCTCTCTCTCCTTTTTTTCTTTCTCTTTTTCTCTCTCGCTGTCTCCTGTGTAACAAACGTTTCCGGTAAATTTGTAAGATGGACGAGCGTTAGACGAAGCGAGTTGTTTCGAAACACATCCATGTGTATACGAGTAGGTACGCTTGTACGTCGTGTTACTCCTCTATCGACGAGAGACGTATCGCCTTGGGACACGTTGCAACTTTAATACGATATCAAGTATGGAGCACGGAAGAGCGTCATAGCGACGGGGATAAAGGTCGTCGTTTCGAGGATCGGAGAGTTTCTCCACGAAAGCGTATTAGCCGGCGGCTTCTACCCAAGACCTCTCCTCTTCCTCTACCTCTTCCATCTACTCTTCTCCGTAGCTTTCTACCTCCTCCTTAGTATCCACGCGAACTAGAGATTCTCTTATCATCCTCCTTCGATTTCAACGATATTGCTACGAGATATCTTTTATGACTATCCTCGATCGACTAATAACGATACAGGTTTATCCGAATCTGGTAGGGATTGTTACAGTGAAAACAATTCGCTTTTCCCTTCGAAATCACCATACGCACTTAACTTTACGTTTTCCACCCTACGTTACTTATACACGTGGCTCGATAAAAAAAAAAAAGTAAAGACAAATACAGAAGAAAGGAAAAGAACGGGGAAACGGGCGGGAGGAAACATGCAGACCTCCCACAGCATGTTTGATCTCGTCTCGCTTTCTCGATTTTCCCAAGAACCCAAGGTCCTTTTATGCAAACGCTCAAAGAGAATGCTGTGTTTTTTCTCGTACTCCAGTACTGCGACGAGTGACTCGAATAATGGGTAGAAGGAAACGGAGAGACGGAGGAATAGGGGTAACAGAGTAAGGGGTTGGGAAAAGAGAAAGAAAAGGATGAAAACGAAAAAGAAAAAAAGAAAACCAGAGAGAAAGAGTGAATAAATTTATTGCTCGTGCCTTGCAAAGGTATACAACTTATGTGTGTGTGTGTGTGTGTATGTGTGTGTATAAAATAAAATAAACGATAATAATTAGCAAAAATAAGAAGTACCTAAATGAAAGAGATAATACGCTTACAGAGAAAATTATTCTACGTAAAGAAAAAGATATGATACAAAAAAATTTTTTAAATATAAACTGAAATAAAAAGAGAGAGAACAAGAAAAAGAAAGAGAGAGAGAGAGAGAGAGAGAGAGAGAGAGAGAGAGAGAGAAAGAAAGTGAAAGAAGAATACAGAGAGAAAGGAAAAAATGAAAGAAAGGAGACTTCTCGTGGGACGTTGGCTGGTATATTCGTGCTGTAACGGTTGGAATACTTTGTACTCCAGACTATCTTTTCAGTAGAACGTACATATGTATGTATACGTAGCCATGTATAATACATCATATCTATATCATGCATGGACGTGAACTCGCGTCTAGAGCGTGCCACGTTTCGGGTAGAGCATCGAGACAAAACGGAGCGAGTAAGAGAGAGATAGATAGATAGATAGATAGGTATATATATATATATATATATATATATATATATATATAGAGAGAGAGAGAGAGAGAGAGAGAGAGAAACAGAGAGAAAGACACAGAAAGAGAGAGATAGAGACAAAGACAGAGAAAGAGATAGAGAGACCGGAGGCTCGTTTCGCATGCACTTTGCATCCACGGTGCATAATTCGTGGCGTTCGAGGGGGTCAACCCCCATAGAGTCCACGATGTTTCCCGATCGATGGTACTCATCGATCACCCATCCAACCCATCCGACCACCGCTATCCGGTGAGCTTCGCAACGCGCCTATGTGCGTGCCGTACGTGCTAATTATACGCTTGTCCGGGTACCCCCTTTACGCGGAAATCTCTACGCTCGGGAAACACCATTGTCCTTGTCCTTCGATATTTATGGCTAGCCCCCTTTTACTTGGAGAGTATAATCAATCCACTTCTATGACCTCTCTCTATCTCTTCCTCTCTCTCGAATATTTGAAATTCTTCACCGAAAGGGGAGAGAAAATATTTGTGTACGTAACCGTTATTCGCACAAAAGTTAATATCAATTTCATCGATGAAACCGGCTCGATGACATTGATCGAAATTACGGAAAATACGTTGTGGCTTGGAAATCGAGGATACTCGTGGCTTGAAATTTACGCAGGGAACGTGATCGATTGCTTCTTCTTTTTTTCCCTTCTTTATTTTTAATTCGTCGATATTCATCAAGAAAAGTAGCACGTTAGCTCCGACGATCTCTCGCCGGAAACTATTCGGTCGTGTCCGTTCGAAATCGGTACTCTTGATAGTAGATAGTAGATTTAATCCGATATCGATTAAATGCCGCCAGCCGAAAAAGTGGAATAAAAAAATTTGCTCGGGAAATGGAAGCTTTCGAATCGTAATTAGGGCCTGCAAAGGGATTTAATCGAATAAGAAGAATAAGTAGAATAAGAAGAAGAATGAGAAGAAGAAGAAGAAGAAGAAGAAGAAGAAGAAGAGGAAGAGGAAGAAGAAGAGTAAAGAGGACTATATGTTTTTACATTCCAAGAGTGAAAGAATTCTCGATGGGAATCTTTTCTTTCCTCTCTTGTTATACGAACGGTAGCACAAAAATATTGCCGGCACGCTTTCCTCACCGACAGTGACACATTCTCTCGCAATAAAGGGCATCGAAGATTTTCAGTCTCGGCGCGATATTGTCGATAAATCCTCTCGTTTGCATTCACCGAGTGCCGCGTATTGTTGCCATCTTATAATATTTATCGTCAGGTATATACTACTCGAGCTATGTAAGAGAACCCGGCAAAGTAGAAAAATAATCGAGCGAATGGAATAAACAAAACGTATAGACGTAATACTCAAATAATTATTGTTTCCAGTAGGTTTTCGTACTTGTATATTTCATCGACATAATCCCCCGGTTTATCTTAAGCTATATATATATATATAAACACATACACATGCACGCACGCACACATATATATATATTTCTCTTTCTCTCTCTCTCTCTCTCTCTCTTTTATTCGAATGACCATCCTAAAAGATACTACCGTCGACGTTACGAAGAGGAAGAGGAGTACGTAAAATGGGTAGAGGAGATCGCGGCGAAATGATAGGTCACGTCTCGAATTATTGCCATTCACCTTAGGGAACGCATGCTACATGTAGCCGGGTGTTCCGGATACTCGTGTAGTTACACTTCGATAAAATATAGGGAGGTAAAGTGGCCGGCCTTAATTGTAAAACGGAAGTCGTGTTATCGATCGACGACAGCGAGCCGAGAGTCCATAGAACGCGAAACAGTGCAAATTTCCGAGAGGGCTCTTCGAATCTAGAGAATCAGAGAGAGAGAGAGAGAGAGAGAGAAAGAGAAATGGTCGAACGTTGGATCGTCTCTCTTTAACAAATAGTAGAGAACGATCGATTTAAACGCTAACGGAGTTGAAGCTACGTGCTGCTATAATCGATGTTTATATCGAACGGATGAGATCATTCCCCGTGAATTCGATGTTCCGATCTCGTAAGTCGTAAGTAAGATGGTTGCTTTAAAAGCAACATCTTAAACGATGGAATAGGAGTCGTCGTAAACAATATTCCGACTAAATTGCGCGCTTACACGAACGTAAATGCTCTCGCGCGAAGAAAATTTGTTTTCGCGTGTATACGTTTCTATAGACGATGTCGTCTAATGTTTATATCGGAGATTTGGTTAAACCATTCGTTCTTATAATTACAATGAAACAGATAATAAATATTCCGTCGTTTGAAGCGATTATCCGACATCGAGTGTTTCTCATATCGCGCAGTTATATTCTGTGTTAAGAGGAACGGCAAATTCGCGTAAATAGAAAAAAATGAGAAGGAGAAAGACAGACAGAGAGAGAGAGAGAGAGAGAGAGAGAGAGAGATGAAGAGAGAGAAGATTGTTCGCAATTAAGTAAACAGAAGCCACTCGAATTTGATCGAGATCGATCGATTCCCGATTCTCTCTCTCTCTATCGTTGCTACTATCAATCGAGGTTGGATTAGCGAGGTAACGCGTACGATTATCGGAAGGAACTTGTTGGCAGTATTGATTAATTAACGCGCCGATTAATGGAATACCATCCGTGCCGTCCTATATTTAACGCTATACGCTCGACGCAAACGATGAACTTGATCGGTCAGTTTCTCTCACGAGTTTTACTAAGTGATATTCTATTAATACCTTACCTAGTAAAAGCTTAGCACAAATAAACTGATCGTACGTTAATATGTTTATAAAACAAAGTGTAAATCGATACGACGATGGAGAAATATCATGAGAGATTTAACATCGGTGTCTTCCTAAGAAACATCGTAAATGATTTACGAAACGTAAACAAGAAAGGACGTACTTATTTACACGCTTCGTTCGCTTCACGTTGTTTGTAATATCATTTTGAAGAAAACGAGAACGAATGAAATAAACAATCATTGTTGCTCTCTCTCTCCCTCTCCCTCTCTCTCTCTCCCTCTCTCTTTCTTTCTTTAAGAAAAGAAAATAAATAAATCTTGTCCGCCAACGTAGACATCCCTGCGTGTCTCAACGGATACGTTAAAACAATACACCGAACATAATTTCTGTCAACTTATTAAAAGTTACGTACAGTTTTGATAACGCTCATTTTCATAACTACGGTGGTGACGAGCTCATCGTCCGTGACTCGTAATTTTCAGGACGCGCCCGAGAGAAAGACTTTAGGGGGTGCGAGACGAGACGACGACGACGGAAGGGAAGGGAAGAAAAAGAGAAGGGATAGAAGCGAGAGAAAGGGAAAATCAACATTACTACTACTAGCCGCTGCCGACGGTTTCGAAAGCTCCTACAAAAAGTTACCTTATTAGTAACTCAATCATATCGGTCGAGGGCAGCCATAAAACTACGCTAACTTTTCTCGTATATCGTCGGAAAATATCGGTAGGCAGTCGTAATGAAGTTGGTCGTAAATGCGAAACGACGAGAAACCGATAAGGAAGGTTGCCGCGAAGGGCCAAAGTACAATGAAACTAACGAAAGTTTTTCTGCTCGTACAAATTCCCTGACTGCTTGTAAACACTTTCCAAGAGCTTACTTCTTGTTACGAAGTCGAACAATGAAAGAGAAACGTTCCGATAAAAATACCAAGAAATTTCGAATTATAATAAGCGATTCGTTATATCCGAAAGAAAGTAACTTACGGACGGACGAACAATTATTTCTCTAAAGTAGTTGGAATAGAGTCGACGCGTGGATGAAAAATATATCGAAAAGAATATAATGCCATCGTAAAAGGTGAAATAATAATTTTGTAACCTCACCGAAAACGGATTTCACGGGACACGATGAATTAGAGAAGAACCAACCCTTGGATATATAAATTCTTTTCAGCATGAAAATGCTGACGTCTATAATTCTTCATTCGTAATGTCTTCCACTTCATATCGGCCAGTGTTTTTCAATGAACGAAGAACTACACCAACGTATTTCGACCATAAAAGCGACCGCTGTGATCCCGTGGAATGAGAGATACTCTGAGGGTAGGAATATATTTCACAAAAGTCCATTGAAACATTACACCGTGTCCTAGAGGATAGAATGATCTGCTATGTGATTTTTTGAATAACCTCGATCGATAATACCTTTGTCAAAATTACTCTACGGTCCAATTATATTCAACAAAGAATCTCCGGATCGTATCTGAATCGATGATAATGAAATTAATTGCACATTTCGGCAACGATGGTAAACAATGATTGCTTTTTCGAATTTTCGACTTTTATTGCGTTTTCATCTATTACCTTTGTCGTCTCTACACGTGAATCAATGAAAAAGAATTGCGAGGGAAAAAAAAAAAAGAACGAGTAACCGCATAAATGAAACGAGCTTTTCCGGATCATTTTTGACCTGGTTTTTCGCGATAAGAGGAACGTGAATACACGAAAATACAATGAACTCGTTGGTAGGAGACAAACAATCGTACCGTATAAAAATCGTTAAGCCTTTGAAGTACGCACTTTCCGAGAAAACAAGTAAAAAAAAAAAGGAAGAAAAAAGGAAGAAAAAATACGGGAGAGAAGCGAAAAATAGGGGAAAAAAGTTAGGTTCGTTAGATTCGTAAAACGGGCGAGCACGCTATCGCGGAGTTCAATAAAACCAGCAATTCGACGTGTGTCCGTTTTTTCGTAGTATATCCATCGTGGAAAAAAGTCAATCGGAGTAACGTCGTTGCGCAAAACGTATCGCGCCCACATTTGACGAACGATAGATATAAATTTGTACGATCCTTTTGGCTCGTACATTACGTGGGAATTCTCTCTCGCACGGTTGTTCATTCGAATTTCCACGAAAAAATCTTCATCCTTCTCGCGTGAAACAAACAACTCCATTATATATCACTCCGCATGGATGCCATTACGAACTCATGCGCGTCGAGAATCGAGAGGAAACGAGAACTAACGAGAAGTTATACGAGAGAGAAAAAAAATCTAAAAATCTCTAAAATCTGGATTATATAGTGGAAAAAGGATAATGGGTAGGAGTTCGAGAAGGATAAAAAAAGAAAAACCATTAACGTATACTCAAAATGTAGTATCCCGCTTGTACGCACGCCATCGGAAAAGCAATCCTCTTGTTCGCATATTTCTTTTTTTCGTAACCTTCGTCAGAACTCAGGAATAAAATGATACTCGTTCATTTTTCGATAGACTTCATCGTCCCTTTCCATCGCGTACCTTTTTTTTTCTATCTCTCAAACACTACCGTTACTTATTCTACCACAACGGATTTCGAATCGAATCGCGATCGCGTCAAAGGGCTCGCGTCTATCTAGAAAAATTTCAACGTGGTATTGGCGGACTATGTAGTTATATACGTAGTACGTAACTTACTTGTGCTCGATAAAATGGAGAAAAGACGGTTCTCTAATCCCCTCGCTCTACGAGCGAGCACTGGCGCGTTATAAAGATCCGATTACATGGGTGCACCTTGTATCTACGAAGGGTGGTAGATTTCTATAACGTTACCCGCGAAAAAGAGTCAAGAGTATTGCGCGAACCCGTATCGTCTTTTCGAAACTGAAACCTATAAAATTCTATGTCGATGGTTGTTAAATGTATCGCCGACATAAATACGATCGAGGTACCTTCATACTTTTCTACGAAACGCACACGGTTTAGTGCGGACGAACGATTTACGAGTATGCACTTGACGCTGTCACCACTACTACAAATAGATACGTCGTTTTACGTCGCAAGCTCGCAACGTATACGGCAAAGTAGGTAGCGCAAATTTTTCTCTGAAAACGCTTCTTGAGAGTCTTCGCGATATTTCATCGTAAAGATGGTAGGTCAAATCCTTGAATTTGAAACGGAGCGAATAACGATAAGAAAAGTTCTCGTGGAATTGTGCGAATAAGAAAATATGAAAACAGTAAGAGCAATAGATGTATACGTATGCACGTATACATGTACGTATATATGTATAATGTCACGATGAAGCATCGACTAACGACGACGATAGATAGAAAGATCATTTTTATAAGGAACCCTAGACGATATGCGCAATCAACTTAAATGCGTAATCAACTTTTCGGTATATACATGTGATTTCCAAAATTCACTATCGAATAAGATTATTAAAAGAGCACGGCGACAGCGCGTGTAAACCGTCATAGCATGTGTTTGAAAAAAAAGAAAAAAAAAATGAAAAAAAAAAAAAGAAAAAAAGCGATAGGCCGAGATGAAGGGAAAACGAGAGGGGAAGAGAGGAGAGAGAGAGAGAGAAAGAGAGGGAGAGAGGGAGAGAGAGAAAGAGAGACTGGGAAAAAAGGAAGAAAAAGTCGAGGCAAAGCGTCGACAAGTTACCTTTGAGCCTTGACGATCGTGCTTGCCGAGCGAGCTTTTTCACTCGTGCGTATTTTTGTTCCTGCGCTTTGCGCTCCTTCGCTCCCTTCCCCTTCGTCTCCCTTTTCTTTTTTCATTTGTACGCGTGTACACACGCAGGTCGCCGGTAGAGACGCGGGCTTTCGCTTCAGCGCGACTTTCGGCATACGGCCGCGAGCAACAAACTTTAATTAGCCAGGGCTCAACGGCAGGGACGAAATCGACCGTTCATCGCACCTGTAATTTTCGAGTTTTTTTCCGACGAGATCCTGGTTCCTCCCTTTCTCTCTCTTTCTCTCTCTCTCTCTCTCTCTCTCTTGTATCTCTATATTTCGAGTTATTTCACTCTTTATGTACCTTTCTCTCGTTTCTCGCGACGAACCTCGAAACGTCCAACACTGGAACATCACCATCGGCCTGCCGCGCTTTGCCCATATTTTTTCACCACTTCTCCATCTACCCTTTCCTCTTTATCAACGTCCGCTCAAAGCCGCCAGCAGGAAAAACTCGATGCGCCGCCGCAAGTTTCGAGTCTGTACTCTCTCTCTCTCTTTATGCCGTTGCCTCTAACTCGAACGTGTGGAAAGAGAAGCGTGAAGCGAACATGAGTTTGAGAGAAAGAGAGAAAAAGAGAGAGGAAGAGAGAGATAGGTAGCAGAGGGATAGTACGGATATCGAGCTTCAAAGCGTTGCATCCATCCTTTCATCGCCCGACACTTCGCTCATATTCGGTTTTTTAAAAGCTCCGGATCTCCCCCACTCTACGTTTACCCTGCGTTTTTCAACCCCCTCTCTTCCCCATTCCTATCAACCTAAACGTTCCTTCCGCCATCCTTCGCTTCTTCCTATCCCCAAACCGCTTCGTCAACGGCCTACTATTATCCTCGCTCTCTCGCGTCCATCCTCTCGCTGCAACTTTTATTCCATCGAGAACCAAAGCAAAACCAGGGAAAACGCGTTGCACGCTCCATCGCTCGCTTTCATCACAGTGCAACGCGCTAAAAAACGAAACGACGAGACGCTAGCAAATAGAAATTGCTCGGATCTTTAACGAGAAGGAAGACATCGTGATCGGTTTACATCGTGATCCGATGCAAATATCTTTACTTATAGACGAAAGATTCGACAGGGGAAAAAAAGGAAAAGAAAGAAGAGAGAAAAGAAACAAAGGAAAGCACGAAATTAGAGAAAATGAAAAAAAAAGAGAGGAAAAGAGAAAAGGAGGAATAGAGAGGGAAAAAAGACAAGAACGGAGAGTAAACGTCGTGAGATTCGTGCAAAGGAAAATACACGGGTTGTACGAGAGAAAGAGATGGACATACACGTTAGGTGCGAGGGAGGAAAAAGAAGGGTCGGATAAGTGTCGCTGGCGAGTCTCTTTCTTTATTTCTCTCTTTCTCTAGCTTACTCTTATTTCTTTTTTTTTTTCGCGGAGAAGGAAAGAACGCGTTTACAAATTACGCGCAGTCTGAGGCGACTTAGGGAGTTTCAGACTTTTAATTACTCCGTACGAGAGTCGTTCTCGTTTTCTCTTTCTCTCTTTCTTTCTCTTTCTCTTTCCCTCTATTCGCCGTTTACTCTCTATGACTGGCGCACGCTCTCTCTTTCGGATAGCTCTTCCTACCTCACTCGTACCTACTTCCAGTATTTCAATTCCGCAAGAGAGTTCCGACTTTAATATAAAAGGAAAGCCTGATTCTCGCTTCTTCCTAAGCGGTGCCGCCGCTTGCCGTCTCTCTAACATTCAATCCCAACCCCGACCCCAACCCCAACTCCAACCCCGAGTCGCACTTACTTATCCACCTAGCTACGCTACCAACTAAGTTGCCAGCACCTTTACGCGCTCTGATTCCTTTTATACTCATTTGCGACCGAGATATCTTTCTCGGATGATCGAAGCATTCGACATTATAAAATTTCGTCGATAGTTCGTTTCTCATCGATTATTTCGTTCTCCTTCTTAACACGACTGACAGAGAAACGGACGGACTGGCGAATGCTTACGCATTACCATATATTTTCCATTTATCAGAGTCGACGGGAACTTTGCAAAACGAACAAACATAACGATTAAAATTCCTAGATCGAATATCCAGTATCCAAGCATAATCTTTGCTTATCCCATAAACCGTGAAGCTTTACGATCGTGGCAAAGTTAATGTAAGCGCTACGTGAACGTACATATGTATGCATAATATGTTAGTAACATCGATCGGAAAAACAAATTCTCTTTTAAAATCGGCCCAGTTAATCGTTGATTTTTCTAAACAGATTACTACCGGCGGCGTATCGATGAAAATGACGGCCATTATTATATTATACAGAGCTATACAATTTCGTTATCGCGATGTGAATTATCGACCGCGGGCTATACACAGAACTCCCTTTCTCTTTTTCTCTTTTTTTCTTTCTCGATTCGAGACGACAATACGCACGCGTTCCTCGTTAAAATGCTTAATGTTCTAGCAATGGATTTTCAACGTTGATTCTCTCTCTTTCTCTCTCTCTCTCTCTCTCTCTCTCTCTCTCCCCTTTCTCTTTCTCTCTTTTAACGCGTCCGACGGTGAAATAAAAATCGTTAAGATTCTTACGAGGACGTGTGTTTCCCTTAGTCGGTACCTATATGCCGTAGTACGAGTAATTCAACGTAATTAATCGCGAGGCGCCGATAAGCACGAAAAATGCAAAAGGGAGAGGAGAAAATGTGGGAGGAAAGCGACGGTCGTGGCACGCAACTTGCGGTTTGATCTCTATTATCAGAAACGCCTACGTCTACTTGCTGTTGATTTCTGCGCTCTCGTAAATCTTTACTATTTCCGTAACTATTATTAAACTATTCCCGTTAAACTGGTCCTTTACTGCTTATTTTTACGAGAAGAAAAAAAAAAAAGAAAAAAGAAATACACGTGGATAAATCATATTGCGTAAAGGTGAAAGTGTCGAAAATATTTGAAATAGGAGACGAAGAAGAACACAGGCGTGAGGAGAGGACGGTGAGGGACTGAGATGTTAACGAATAAGTTATACCAATAAGTTAAACGCGATAATCAAAATGTCGTTGAAAAAAATTGAAAAAGGGAGAGAGGAAATTCGGGTCGACGCACGCCGTAGAAAGTAAGTACGTATTCTACACCTGTTCATCCTCGCTATTTCCAAGATTCTCGGTTTCTTGTCGAGTTTTCCTCGACGGTAAGCCACGATCGAACGTTCGGTCGACAGTGATAAATGTTGTGTCAGCGTTGGATCGGAGCGTAGCAAAAAGTACATATTATTTTGCGTCGTGGTCCGTTCTGCAAAGTAGCAAAAGGATTCTCGCAAGAGCGCAAGAAGATACGTTCGAGGAATTGAAAAAAAATTGCTGAATTTCTCGAATATCTTTGTGGATTCATCGAATCAAATGATTAGTACAAAACGTTTTGAATATAACATATACCTACATATATATATATATATATATATATATATATATATATATA
>NC_057686.1:5008817-5091317 GCF_014466175.1 Vespula pensylvanica
AAAAAAAGGAAAAAATACGCCACTCACGACGTAACACACGAAAGAGAATTTTTCTACGAAAAATGTGCCACACGCACCTATCAAGAGGATCGACGTTCGTGGAGTGCCGTGTGCGCATTAATATCGTGAATAAATATTTATACGTACACTCACGACTCTAGTACTACGTCAGGCGCAATACATTTAACTTGCGTTTCTTTCGTCCCTATCTAGTCGACGATTCTAAAGTCTAGACAGAAAAAGAGAGAGAGAGAGAGAGAGAGAGAGAGAGAGAGAGAGAGAGAGAGAGAGAGAGAAGGGCTTATTTGTAAAAAGACTTCCAAATGTCTCTTGTTTATTTCGTACG
Source organism: Vespula pensylvanica (assembly GCF_014466175.1). NCBI lineage: Eukaryota > Metazoa > Arthropoda > Insecta > Hymenoptera > Vespidae > Vespula > Vespula pensylvanica. The sequence goes on from NC_057686.1 coordinate 5,009,164, forward strand.
TTTATCTGACAAATATATGCGAGGTCGATAGAAGGTACATATATACACACAGTATATACGTACAGGTACGAAAGAGGAGGAATCGACCATTGTATTATTGGAAAATTTCACATGTAGCGATTACATTTCCATTGAGTTATTGCGATACAATCGATAACGATTCTCCGGCTCGAATGTCAAAAGTTCACGCTCCGTATTTAGGTTACGATAATATAAGTCGTTACCTCAAGAAATCGTTCGTTATCGAATTATCGAAACTCCACTGAGACTGTTAGGTTCATAACCTTATAATTTTCATACTCCCTATTATTCGAAGAACGATCTCTCGACAATTTCCCTTCTACCCCTCGCGAAATTTGCTGCAATCATATTTCGCTATAGTTAACGTATCGTCGGATTTCGAAGGGAAATCGATTCTCCGTGTTCCAAAGTTCGAACTTAATACGACGTTTCGTTTCTACGAACGAAAGAACGAGCAGTTGTCGAGATATCTCGTTTGATTTACATTATGCGCCGTTATAGGTCCACTTAAAAGGCACGTATGTATATAACGGAGCAAGGAAAGAGAGAGCGAGTGTCGAGCGTAACGTTTCGAGTAAAAAATCTTATCCGTTTTGTAAACACGTTTGGTTCTTGACTTTAATAATGCATGCTTTTACATATCTGTTTTCTGTTATCGTCATGAACGTGGCACGTTGAAAATCAAATTTCGTCGTTAAAAGAAAATATTAACTTTCATAGAGAAGGAAAAATTATGAGAACGTAGCTCCTTTCAAAAACTCGAGAAAAAGAGAGAGAAAGAGAGAGAGAGAGAGAGAGAGAGAGAGAAGGAGGAATACGAAAAGAAGAAAAAGGAAGGGAATAGAAGTAGGAGCCCAAAATTTATTGCTAATATTTTTCCCTTAAAAATGCACTGTGGTACGTGTGTACGTGCAAGACGAACGTACAGAATCCAAGAAGCTTTCGTGCGCGGATGCACCGACATTTTTTTCCTTTCTTAAAGCAACTCGGTAGTCGAGGACCCTTGGAAGATACGAAGAGAAACACGAAGGTGAAATTTACGCCGATGCACGTGACACACGCGAAGAAAGTTATTCCGATAAAATTCAACTTCCTTTACGTCGAGATCTTCGCGCGTTTTTACAGGGCAAAGAAAGCCTCCTACGTTCGCCATTTACTCTTTCTTCCACATCTCTTCTCCTTCGTCCATGATCATTTTATTTATTTATTCAAACAATGGAGAATTTAATTTTGAGCTTCTCCAGTCTAACGAGAAAAATCGACGACTACAAAATGTCATCGTAATTAAACCTATCGAAATTCAATATAGAACATTAATAAATTAGATGAAAGATTGTACCAAGAGTTTCTCGAACGAAATGAGAAGATCGAAATTCTTAAATATAAAGGATGTAAGCGTTGTCAGCGTCCTTAAACGGAAATAGGTATCCATGATCTTGCAGTGTAATCCCATGGAAGGAGAAGACTCGGAGGAAGAGACGATGAGTTTCACGGGGGTCTCGTGCTCGACGTTATTGGATGCAGCGACCTCGGTTCGTCGACGAGAGCGACCGTGTCGAATGTTCATGGAAAGTAGTCGTGACGCTACTGGCGCCTGTCCTTCCTCTTTCCATTCGTTCGTTCGTTCGTTCGTTCGTTCGTTCGTTCATTCTTTCTTGCTTTCTTTCTTTCTCGCCACCGTCCTTGTCTTTTTACCACCGTCAATGAGAAAGAGAGAGAGAGAGAGAGGGAGGATAGAGCACAACGAGCAAGAGAATTTTTAACAAAACCATCGAAAAATCACTCGCTTCGTTCGTACCCTCCGGAAAGAACGAAGACAGGAGAAAGAGAGAAAAATATAGAAGAAAAAAAGCAGCGAAACAAAAGACGAAGAAATTCCGGAAAATGGAATTCATTCTCTTTGTCTTTCTCTCTCTCTCTCTCTCTCTCTCTCTCTCTCTCTCTCTCTCTCTCTCTCTCTATTTCTCACCCCCAACCCTTTGCTGCCCTTTCCCTCTGTCTGACGTTTTTTAATTAACTCGATCGTTCGAATCTGAGTGAAAATACGCGGACGAGAGGGCACTCGAAAGTTTTTCCAAATTGAACGCGGTACCTGCATTGCGCGGCGTACGTACATATAACCTCCAAACGAGATTCCACGTGCTTGTCGGCCGACCCATTTAAAAACAACGCCGAGCAAAAGAGGAAGCGAAAAAGAAAAAAAAGAAAAAAGAAAACGAAAGAGGGGCAAGGGTGAGTTTGGGTACGGATCGATCGAAGAAGCGTATCTTTTTGGAGGTCTCGACTCGTACTTCGGAGTAGCCCACTCTAAAAGTGAGTCCCTCGTTCGTTAGCCGCGTCTTCGGACGAGGAAATTTGAATTACTGCCAACTCTACAAAGGGTAAAGAAAAAGGGAGAGGTAGAGAGAGAGAAAGAGAGAGAGACAGAGAACTCTCGAATGCCTTTTTCCGAGACTCTTTCAGGTTGACGCGACCGAGGAGAAACACTTGTTGATCCGTACTATGGGATTGTGACCTTAAGTAGAATACGTGGATTTGGATTAATTTGAACAAGTTTCCCAAAAAAAAAAAAAAAAAAAAAAAAAAAAAAAACGCGGCGATGAATAATAATTTTTCCATTTCTGTGTCTAAAATTAAAAGTTGAGTTTCTCCTTTCTTCGGTCGTTAAGATTTATTTATTTGTTTTTTTTTTTTCTTTCTCTTTTTTTCTCTTTTTTAACGTTTCACAGACAAACGAGCTGCACGACACAGCAACGAATCGATCATCACAACTTTTTATCTCGAGTGAATGAGTATATTATGCCAGAGGGTTCGATCTCAAGATCTCTCGACTAACTGTAAGTTAAAGGTGAAAAGTCGAGTACGCGATCATTCGCGTGAGATTTCTTTCGGGATTTTAACGCGACGTAACGTTATGCGACGCGACACGCTGCACCAAATGGAAAACTATGTATGTATATACGTAAGGACGGATAAAAAAAGAAATGTAAGGTGCACAGACTCGCGCGAACGCGAAAGAAAGAGAGAGAAGGAGAGAGAGAGAGAGAGAGAGAGAGAGAGAGAGAGAGATAGAAAACTTTTATTCCACCAGACGAGAAACGCGAGAAATGTCGTATTAACGAGAAAGTTTAAGAGGTCGAGGCGTCCTAACGCGTATAAAAGAAGAAAAAACACATAAAAAAAGGATGGAGCTTTCGTCGTGCCGGAAATAAAGTTCACAAATACAAATGTAACGAAAGTAGGTTACGTTGTAGTTATTTAAAGGTTCGCCGTGCGAAACTAAAATAATTATTAAGATAAAAGAAATACCAAAAAGAGAAAACAAAAAAGGAAAAAAATTCCGTACTATGGAATTCCGAAGGAGTCAACTTTATTGAGATAGCCGAAGCACTAAGATAAGTTCTCAAACTTGAAATGATAGTTCTTAAAATGCTTGTTAAGAACGTGCTTTAAATTCGGATTAATCGTGACCGAATGTACATCGATAACGAATGAAGTAGTATAATAAAAATACAGAAGAAAAGAATAACTCGAGATTACATTAGAAACGTTAAGAGAGAATATTGCCGAGGGACGGCGTACTCGTTATTTTCTATTCTTATCGAAATAATTATTGGTCAAGAGACGAACGTGCATTTCTAAGAAAATACTCGAGATTATCTCGGCGCGTGATATAAATTGTCACACGTACATAGATCTCATAGTGTAAATACGATTATCCGAGAGACATGATACGCGAATAACCTAAATCCTCTGACGAGGAAAATGAAAGAGGTGAAAAAAGAAAGAAAGAAAGAAAAAGAAAAAAAAAAAAGAAAGGGACGCGTTTCCGCTCAGAGTATATAATTATAAAGATTCATCACGATTTTTAGAGCAGATAATATACCGAAAAAAAAAAAAAAGAAAAACGGAAAAAAAAATAAAACTATTAAGTCGTCTCTCTTTTTCTTTTTCTCGAGATGAGAGATGTTCGATTAAATTCGTACAAGGAGTAAAAAAAATTCCAAAATTGATTAATACTCACCTCTATTATCTTATGAAGTAATAACGACAAGCTTTTAAGCCCGACGCAATACGGACGATGCGTCTCTTGGCCGTAAAAATAAAAAGAAAAAGAAAAAAAAAAAAAAGAAAAAAAGATTGAAAATATGTATTTAAAAAGAAAAAAAGAGGGGGAAAGAAAAAGAAAGAACGGGTAGCACGTTGCAATGACGTTTAACGGTAAAAGATTCTGCGAGCCCTTGAACGAACTACCGTCCCGTAACTTAACGCAGCAAGCTAAAGCTTTTTATCAAACCTCTCGACATAATTAATCACCGGTTAATTAACACGAGAGAGTCAAAAAGCAGTTAGTCGCGTGTAACGTGTTACACTCGTAACGTCAACCTGTGGGTCGCTAGTTTAACCGAAGTTACATAAAACTATTTTCCAAGAGCGGACGATTTTTTTTCTATAGCGAACATTTCGATATATATATATATTTTTTTTTTTTTGTATTCCGCGCTTACAAATAAGAGAGACGTGACGAAATCACGAATACACGGAAGACGTTATCTCTTCAACGTTTCAAAATAAATGTTTGCGAAAGATGGAACGAAAGATTTCTACGTACATATAGAGAAAGATACGCGAAGTGCGTTATAGATCGAGCAAAAATAAATTCATCGTCTTTAATCTCGCAGTGAATGATAATGGCAGACAAGGAAAGAGATGGAGATAGGGGAAAATAGAAAAGTGGAAAAAGAAAGAAAACAGAAAGGAAAAAAGAAAGAAAACAGAAAAGAAAAAAGAAAGAAAGAGAAGAAGAGAAGAGAGGATGATGCTCGTGGAATAGAAGAAGATAGACGGAAAAGGGACGAGGGAGAGAAGTTGGTATAGGAGATGGTGGGGGAACTCCAGTGAGGAGGAAAGGAGCGGTGGGTGTGGTGGGGGAACTCGTGCCGCGCGATAACCGTCGACCGAGGTGCAAAGCAGCCGCGAATTCGAAAGGCGGCCAGTTGCTGTCCGCGCGTCGTCGATGACGCGTCGTGAGAGTTTATCGTCGAGGAATCTTATCGAGGTAAACGTCGTGGTTACAAACGCGACGCTTCGATCTTTTCGAATAAATAAATTAGAAAGAATAAAATGAGGAAAGAAAGGAACGACGACGACTCTTCGATCATGATGATCGCGGCACGACCATGTTCTCGTATCGAACGAGGTCATATTTAAAATATATCAGTGTCGGTAGTGAGAGTGTGATGTTAAAGAAAAGAAACGAAAAAAAGGGGGGGAAGAATAAATAATAATAAAAAAGAAGAAGAAGAAGAGAAAAAAGAAAAGAGGGAAAAAAAAGGGAAAATAAATAAAAAAAAAAAAAAAATAATAATAATAATAATAATAATAATAATCGCGACGACAAGGAGCCACTTGTGCGTCGTTAAAACTAAAGTGTCGATGATATTATTTCCGAGGATGAAGAAGTTTAGTTCGTTCGGAGAGACGCGCGATCTCGTTGCGAGATAAAACGATTCGAGATTACGAGGAAATAGAAATCTTCTCTGGTCTAAAGATCGTTTCTAATACTTGGACGTGTCATCGTACGCAATCGTACGAATGGAATACCACGCGACCTCTTTACGCTCCGCGAAATCTCACGTACATACATACAACAAAACATACGTGACACGAAACGCGATACATTTTCTTCGCGATAGCCGTTACGCAATGATCTTTTAAAGACCGACGCGTCTCAAGCGAATTAAGAACACGGCGGAGCTTAAAGGTTCACGAGATAAGAGGAAACTAGCGCGCGAAGAGATAGTGCTAGCGATCTTTCTTTATATCTCTCTTCTTTCTATCTCTCTCTCTCTCTCTCTTTCTCTTGGGTGTGCCCTTCGCGGGATCGAGCAACGCACGAATCGATCTCTACGCGAGCAACGAGCAACGAGCCATGGAATCTCGTCCTCGACCACCGACGTCGCGTAATGAAATCCCATCCTCCACCTCTTCCTCCTCCTTCTCCTCCTACTCCTTCTCTTCTTCTCCTTCTTCTTCTTCTTCTTCTTATCCGTCTACTTTTGGTATCTCTAGCTCTATTCGCTGCAAGAATCGTTTTCGTTTTATTCGCCGTTACGCGTGCGCGAACCATTGTAACGTAACAGAGCCGACACAGAGAACCGAGTTTGATAATTGTGTAGCGGTAATGCATGATTTCCCACGTGGCACGATGCGTGTTCGGCTATCTTTCTCTTCTTATTTTACAGCGATTATAATACTCCGTTCTTAATCCTTTCATCTTTGACCTTTATCCTTTATCCTCTCTCTTTTTATTTCGTTCATTGGACAACTCTTACTAGCTACGTACAATGTATCATAAAAGAAACGAAATTCGCAGCTGTCGATCTTTCTCTTTTTATTTTTCTGGTTCTTTTTCTGTTTCTGTTTCTTGTTCTTGTTCTTCTTGTTCTTCTTGTTCTTCTTCTTCTTCTTCTTCTTCTTCTACTCCGTCGTTCTAGCAACAGCTGCAACTGCGTTAACGTCGACATGTGCCAGCTCATATCAGAACGTACGATCGTTTTCCGATGAAGCACGATGTGCCACGATATATACAGTCAATGGCTTTCGTCGCCAGAACGAACGGACTTTATCGAGAAACGTTTGTCAGATCGTGGCTTGAAACGACACGTCGCGTGTTAATAAACACACGCGTCAAAGATGCGTCAACCTACTCGTTTACTTCTGACTGACGCATGAAAACCGACTCAGAATCGATCCGATCATCGGAAATATCTCTCGTAACGTCAAACGTAACGTCAGTTACTTTTTTGTTCTTTTTTGGAAAGTGCAACGACCGTGAACTTGAATATTGGAATACACCATTGACTGAATTTGGAAAAATACGAAATTTGAAACGAGTCCGTATCGAAATAGTACGGTGAACGTGGCTCGTATAAAAATATTGCGTTCGGTCTGAGCAAAACTTTTTATTACGATATCTTGTCGAAACTCGATCAATCGTTTGAACTCCATCGCAACGACGCGTTGTCATCGTTGATCGACGTTTTCTAGTTTCCCAAGAGTAAAAGACCAGAGCGAAACGACACGAAGTAGGTTACGGAATTGGACGTTTCCGCGACAAAGAGAACTCCGATAGCATCAGCTTCGAATTTCATCGAGCGTTAGTCGAGCTCTAATTCCCGTTACGCTGAAGTTACGTTTTACGATGGGGGTTGGGAGAGGAGGGAAAGAAAAACAAATCAAACGTTCGAACCGTCTTCTCGCTTTCAAAGAAATACGTGACTGAACATTTGAAAGGTTTTTGGTTTTTACGTTGATTTAAGAGATATAAATTGATCGATTTGAAGGGATAATCCGACGTGAGGTAACCATATATCGTTCCGACGAAACATTTATTCCAATCGCTGGATTAACCCTTGTTTCGCGGACGAAACGAGCATTCCCATCCCTTTGAGATACTCGATCTTAATAATCCCCTTAACGTAGGTGTCTCCCACCATTTTCAAGCTCCTCTCCCAACCTTCTTCTCGTACCTTTCTCTTCTCCACGATTCGCTGTTTTTATCGCTATCAGAAAACTGCGAACACTTTCTTGGATAGGAGTATATCGTTTCGGAATAATCGTGACGATAACCCGTTACGAGATAAGACAAGGGGAAATAAGAAAGGAAGGGATAAAGACGAATACGATTCGCTGCTAGTTTGCAAAGGAGAACAATAAAAAGAGAAAAAGAGAGAGAGAGAGAGAGAGAGAGAGATAAAAGAAAAGAAGATAACTAGAAGTCGCGATCTTGCTGCACGAAAGAACGTTCTTTTTAAAATTGCAGCCATCCACGTGGAATAAAATACGTATATATCGAAGATAGAAGAAGGGGTAGATGTGTAGTGTACAGAGGGATGGAAACAGTCGTCTACTTCGAAATGAAACGGCCGGTTCTCTAGCGCTTCTGTCGCAAAATCGTAGTAGTGTCGTCGTTTTGAAGAAGAGTCACGTAATCGGAAACGATTTACTTCCGTGTCTCTCAGTCTCGCATCATTCGTGTACGTGCAGAAGCGTAGATGCAATGGGGAAGGGGTAGTGCAACATGTATCGAGAAACAAAGGGGTCTGGTACACTGGGAAGCAGAGAGGTGCGCGAGGTCCGAATATATGAATATCCATTAACGAGCCACGAAATATTTAATCGTCCGCGAAACGAGAGATTGAATTATTTTACTGCGCAACTTTAAAAAAATGTGCTCGTCTAAATTCTTTCCTACCATTTTATTCTCTTTCGAATAATACCATCGCGTATTTTATCACATTTTCTCTCTTTCTTTTCTTTTCTTTTTTCTTTTTTTTTCATTCTCAAAATTTATATCGTAGATTTGTGCTCGGAGCGAGTTTATAAGCGAAGCTGCTATATGGAATCGTGTACCTCAGCGATCACCCATTAATCGTTTTCTCGTTCGAGCTAACTCTGGGACCCACTTTTATCATCATGGAGCCCAACCGCGTTCGGATCGTTAGGACCCCCCTTGAGCAACCCAACTCGGAAACCAAGAGAAAGTCCAATTCTCTAGGTCACGTTAAAACTCTATGAAAAATCATCGCGATCTGTTTGTCAGTAGTATTAAAATTTCAAAGTCCGACTACGGTACGTGCGTAATAGTTGAACCTTTCGAGAAGGCTAACGTATTCTACTTGAAGACGAGGACGGATCGTAAGAACGACGGTTGTTCGACGGTCATTACGAGTGTTTCTTTGAGTAAAAGAAAAATCTCTTTGTCGAGAAAGAAAGAAAAAGATAGAAACGATCGCCAGGTTAGTCGTCGTAAAGTTGTTCCATTCGAAAGAAACGGCTTCTTTCGGGGATAAAGAATGTGTTTGTGTATGGGAGTTAAGTGCACCATTTTGTATCGGCGAAGCAATTACGAATAACAAAGACGAGGGAATAACGAAAGGTGCTTCTTTAAAGTTTCTTTTAAAGCTGCTGCCCGCTTAATTACATCATCGTCAAGCTGACTCGATTCGTCGTAATTCATTTAAAGTGGCTGCAGTCGCTATCATTTTCGGGAGAGAACGCGTGAATGAATGAGAAAATAAAAACCGAGTGAGAGGAAGGGGGCGGGGTTGGTAGTGGGGAATAGAGAGAAGCATTCGTTCCACTCGAGACTCCTCGAATTCATCGTGGTTGTCGAAAAAAAGAAAAAGAAAAAGGAAAGGAAAAGGTAAAGAGAAAAAAAGAAAGAAAAAAAAAAAACAAAACGGACGAGATTTCTCGTATGGAAAATTGCAGAATATTCGTTAACGAGCAGCTGGAGTCAGTGTTCGTTCTTTTGTTGACGCCGACAATGACGATGACGACTAGGACGACGTCGACAATGACATGGATGGTTCGTGCTCGTTGAGTCATCGCGTATTTCCGTGTAATCTTTCGTTGAAAACTCGCGGGATCGTAGAGAAATGCGAATAAAGCCGGCGGCGGCGGCGGCAACGACGACGTCGACGGTGTGGTGGTGGCGGTGATGGTGGTGATGGTTATGGTGGTGGTGGTGATGATGATGGTGGTGGCGGCGGCGGCGGCATGTCTGTACCGTTCGTTTGGTCGGTCGTCGCACGCCTACGCGACATACCAACAAACTCGACTCGTACGAGTTGTTATTCTTAGTAGCGAGGAACCGTCATAATACATGCTGATAATTGCGAGCGGCATAATGAGAGCGAGCATTAATGTCCTTCAATTCTTTGGTATCGCAAGCACGCTCAGCTCGTTAGATTAATCAGAATACGAGAGAGACTCGACGGTTTTCTGCCCTTTTTCTTTCTTTCTCTTTTTGGACATATATAGACTAAACGAGTGGGAGAATGAAAGAGAGAGAGAGAGAGAGAGAGAGAGAGAATAGAGAGAAGTCGAGCGAGAGAAAAAGAGAGAAAAGAACTGGAAGAAATTAAGAGGCTGTCTAGGAGAGAATATAGGAAGAAAGTAAAGAAAGAAAGAGGATTGAGGGCTCGAACTAAAAGGAAAATTCTTTTGGAGTCCGCGCACCTCCACCACGCTTTGAATCGAAGCGCCTTTCATTCTCATTCCCGCTTCTCCTTTCACAAGCACCGATGCGATGCTCTTCTTCCGTATTACCACCTTCTTCTTGCCTATCCGAAAAAAAAGAAGAAGAAAAAAAAAAAGAACGAAGACTCATTTTTCATATGAAAACAAGGATAATATCGGCTTCGGTTATACATCTTTCTTAAACTTCGTCTGGAAATTGATCGAGATCGAGGAAAAATTATTTATAAGAATGGACACGTTGTCGGATATGCGAAGTTCGTAAAAAAAAGAAAAAGAAAAAATAAAATAGAAAAAGCAAGTCGACGACACGTGCGTGCTCGCGCAATACACGTTGCATTCTCTCTCTCTCTCTCTCTCTCTCTCTCTCTCTCTCTCTCTCTCTCTCTTTCTCTATCTCTTTTCCGTTCACTGTCTACCCTTTTAACGAAGAAAAATGGAAGAAGTCTTGGACACGCGACGTCTCGGTAACAAGGCGTGTTTTACGAGGCGCGATTAGGACACCGTATTTTTACGTACTCGTGGCTCGGGCATTCGATGGACATATACATAGGTTGTGTACGTTCGATCGACCGATAACGACAAAGAGAACGTTCGAATACTGTTTATATTATTCGCGTACAAAGCAAGATCTCGAGGAGTATAATCGCATTGATTGGTTCTCCGCGAGAAATAAATTTCATTCTGCTCACGAATGAAACTCGAGAGAACCCGTTTCGTTCCGTACGCGCTTAAAGCACGCGTCAGCTTGTAACGCCGAGTAAAGAAAAGAAAAGAAAAGAAAGGAGAAGAAAAGAAAAGAAAAAAAAGTACAAGGGCGAATATTTGCAAAACATTACGTCGATACGTACGCTGAAACGCAGACGCGAGGGAAAATAGAACGCAAGGAAAATTGCTCCAGCTCGCGTATATTTTACTCTTTTCCCTTTGTGATGCTAATTCTACTTAGCGAATCCTAGAATCGTGAACTCCCGTGGTAAATATTAAACGGGATTAGCAAAAATTAGATAAGCGAGAAGTGCATCGTATCGCGGTAGTATGTGCATGCTGCTAAAGGATTCGTGGATGGTAGGATGATGAAATTAAAAAAAAGAAAAAAAGACAAAGAAAAAGAGATGGGTCCCTTCTTCTCTCTTTCTCTCTTTCGAGGCTTCTCTCTAGACGCAATCTAGACTCAACGTACGTACATACATACGTACATACATACATCGCGTATATACGAGCTCGTCAATATTATCAAATTTTCGTACGACTCCTCCGGATCTCGTTGAAATTGCAAGGCTCGTCGTTCGTCCGACCGACATTTAACGCGGAATCGAGTAACCTACTTCTGACAAACGCAGGAACCGCGTCACGTAGCGAACGAGAAATCTCTGATAACGGAGCAACGTATTTTGGCGCTTGAAATTGGTCACAATATCGTACTCGCTTGCACCTTCCTGAAAGCTTTGTCTCACGCGAGATTAAAAGCTTTGTCGTTGTTTGTCGGGAGAATTTTACGAGAAATTTCCACGTGTCATTGATTCCACGTGATACTCTCTACCGTTTATCGCGAGAGAACGTCTATCAATATACGATGTTATCTTCCTTTCGGCGTATACACATACGTACGTACGTACGTACGTACCAATAATGCTAGTTCGAATCCCAAGAGAATGAACTTTCATCTTCGATAACATTATGCCAACGTAGATATACACACTTAACTATTACGCAACGCGATAACGATTCGCTTAATTCGAAAGCTTCTGCATCTCACGTATTATTGTTATTGAAAATAAATCTGAAACATATTCTCGTGAATGATCACAAAGAGTCGTCGAATTTCCTCCTTCTCTCGCACGATTAATTACGACGAAAACTTTATCGCTTTTATATCTTTCCAGAGAAGAGATATCGTCAGACTGGCCGAGCCCGAAAGAGAACGCCTGACGCAAGAGTCTCGCGATGATATCTTACGTTACCGTAAGTTTTCCTCGTTCTAATTGGATCTTGACGATCGACCGAAGAGGAATCGAAGTGGGAACTCCTTAACTTAATCGGTCCATGGATCTCTCTTTGAAAAATCGGAAAACGAGCGATGCTAAGAGCAGTGGAAAAATCGGAAAGAATGAGATTTTCCAAGAAATATGACCGACAGAATAACGTAGTATTGCTCGTGGCGGCTCTTTGACGTACGCCACGAAACGCTAAGGACTGATAAAGATTCGAAAAGAAGAATAAAAAGATAGAGAAAAATTTGATCTTCGAGATAGGAGAAACTCTTTTCGTAGCGTTATTCGGTTCTTTATGGATCCGTCTCGGTTCGGACACACGATGTAAAGAAAGCAGCTGGAACAGCGAAGGAAGAGAAGGGCGCGAGAGAGAGAGAGAGAGAGAGAGAGAGAGAGAGAGAGAGAGAGAGAGAGAGAGAGAGAAAGGAAGGAAGGAAGGAAGGGAGGGGCACAAAATGGGAGCAGCGAAATTCGTGCTCGGTAGTGCGATTCTCGGACTCTTTTGGAGCTGTTTGCTGATGAAAGGTGTCCTGACGAATTCGACGAACAGGTGCGACTATTCGCCCTGCTCCTGCGATCACTACGGCAGGTTGACCTGCGACTGCAAAGAGGAAGGAGAGGTAAGGTATTTCTCTCGGCTCGAGAGAAAATAAATTCTTATCATTGATTTATCCCAGAAACAATCCGTTAAACCTTTTGAAAATTTCTTTATATATCGAAATGGGGATTGACGAAAAAAGATCATAGGTCCGATCAAAGAGAATAAAAAAGGACCGTAGGAAATGAAATTTTTTCGACAGTCCATTTCTCGAAAATGAATATCTCGTATCGTTCTTATTTAAATCGATTTGTCTCAAGGATTTCATTTCCTCGTATCCTCTCGTTTAGTTTCTTTGCATCTGTCACCACCTTCCCTTCGATTCTTTCGAACCATTTCTTTTTCTACTTATCTCTCCTTCTCCCCTCTCCTTCAACCCACAGGAGAATCCATTCAAGAAACCGCGATCCTATCTCGTGAAAAATCTCGAATACGACGCAAACTCCGGTTGGTCTCAGAGTGCTTTGTTCCTCGTGAACGTTATCCCAACCCCGAATTATCGAATCTAGATAAGGGTATAAATAGGATCCCTAAGAAACGAAAACATCCTTTCTTCTCTGATACTCCACCCACACTTTTACACCTTCCCCTTCATAACTCAGACAAAATTTCTCGCGTATATTCAAAGAAAATTCAACGAGAAATCACGTTTCGCCATTTCTCCAAGAATTTTTAATGATTAAATATTAGACAACGTAATACATAATGTTCATTTTCGAAAGCGGACTGCTTTTAAAAGATTCAACGTTATAAAATCAGAAAGCGAGAACTTGTAACTGAGGAAAATGTGAGTAAATTGCAGGGTGTTCCCTTTCTCTTTCTCTTTCTCTCGCAGGGCCCGACGTTACCCTATACGCTATAAATTAGAACGTGTTTACGCAAATCGCGGAGCCGACACGAGTGGCAGGTAGGTAAGGTGTGTGCCGAGGGCGTTTTCGTTCCCTTCACCCTTCTGCCCCTCTTTCCTTTTCCCTTCCTAGCCACGTTCTCTTCAGCTCGGCATAGCCACGTTAGAATATTTATCGCGCCGGACGAGTACGTAGCTGTCCCAACGGAGGAAAAATGCTGCGTACAGAGAAAAATAGCAGTATTTGTTGAAGGATCGCGGTCACGCGCTCGTACGCCAGCTTTTCCTGCTGAGTCTCGGCAGAGCTTCATCGTGGCACCCCAAATACCCTCGCGAATAGCTATTATTATAAGGAGTTGGTCGGGTGAGCTCGGGAAAAAAAAACATGAGGGAAAGTGTCGTGATATTTTACTTATAATCACGATAAGAGATAAAGGTAAAAGGTGTAAAGTATACAGGCGAGATCGATTAATGGAACCACGGACTAGGAAACTATAGTATTCCCTATTAACGCCCTAAGGAAGAAAAGACACAGCGCATTAGGTTATTATCATTATCGAGGCAACATAATCTCCATTCTTCAAAAACGTAAGCTATCGCGCTTCTCCGTCGTGTATCCTACTATCATCGCTATTGTTCCCAACAAAACGTTCTTTGTCTTCTCCGCAAAGCGGAACACGTACGTACGCATGTATGGTGTATGTATGTATGCAAGTACAACGTACAGAGAAGCGTATAATGCAAGCGAAGAACACGTAGGATACACGTGCGGTGTGCTTTGGAAACGCCGTAAACCCGATCCGTAAAAGCCGTGCCCGTGACGAAATGACCGCGAGTGAGGGCAAAGTTTTATACCGTGGAAACCAATCGGATTGGACAAAAGCAGACGCCCCTTTTTGTTTTACCTTTTTCTGTTCTTTTTTCTTTTTTCTTTTTTTCTACTTTCTTAAAACATTGCACCGTCACGTTAATCCACGGTCTCGTTGCATCGCATCGCCGAGTTCATGCGAGGAAACGAAAGATATAATTATTAACGGCATCTAAATGTATCGAGCGAAAGAAACGGATCAATGACTCTTCTCGGTTCAGAAAGGATCACCTAGGAAGTTTGATTGCGTAACAGAATACAATTTGTAAACTCGTCTTGTGGCGTTTTTATTTTTCGAACAAAAGAGAAATTTGGTCTCAAACGAAGTAGTTCGCGTCGTAAAAGGATGCCCCAATTCGTCGGTCAACGAACGAAGCGTACCATCTAGAAGTTTGAAACGTTTCCATTTCATGAATTACCTACTAACGCTTCGCTTTACGAGAGATGTTTGACTATGACTAGATGCAAGTATAATGGATGCAGGAAAGTACGATGATACGCGCGAATTTATTCGCCTTTGTACTTACTGGTACTTACTAACGTACGTAATATATACCGATCCGTACCGTATATGAAACGAAAAGGATGTGAATAATTTTGACGGACACGTTTGAAAATCGTTTTGGAGAAATTTTTGCGGAATTAAACTCCGTTCGTTTCGATAAAATTATTCGTTCAAAGGAAAATAAGGAAATAGAATATATGTAATGTATGCGGTACGTAAACCGCGGAAAATATCGTGGATTCCGCATAATTTATCAGAACCGTATTGCACTCATTGCTAATTTGTCGCCCCACCGGTTTTCGAACGCATCGAATCCACCTTTCTCCTATTTCTTCACGCATTAACCCTCTAATTACTCGACTCGTTGATCATTCGACTTTGAGTTTTATAGAACAGAGAAGAATTGCAAAAAGAAAAAAGATAAAGAAGAGAGAGAAACGATTTTAAACGATGTATAAAAGTGGCAATAAATTTTCAAGTTTTCAGACTGCTTTCGCGTTCCGCAACGACGAGTTAACGCTTGGAAAACGGGTGAGGTTAATAAAAGAGGCTTTTGTAATCGACCTCGACCGATATTCCCAGTGTTTCCGGATTCCGATAAACTACCGGATGTTGCCAGCGTTCGTCCGTGTGCCTGGTAATCCTTTAAAGTTATCGAATTTCCGTGCTTTAACCAGCAACACCACTCGTATGTATTATCTCTTTTTCGTGAACGAGTTAGGTATAGTGTCAACCCATGCGCCGTATCCTCTTGCGCAGTTCTAAGATGCCCTTTGAATAATTGACAAGGAAGTGAATAATTGAATGTGCCTTTTAGCGAATGCGGTCTTAAATTTACTCGTCTACCCATCACAAGGGTCACCAGAAATAAAACCACGGAATTTAGGTGGAAGAGAGAGAAAGAGAATGAATAAGAGAAAAATGTAATAGCATCGTGTGAAGAACGATGATAACGTTCGAGAAATGTTATTGAGTCTAGATGACCGATAACCAACGACATCGATAACGAACAATCGACAACGAGGACTCGGTGATCTTTGATTAATAACTTCGTACGCGAGATTAATTATTGCCTCTATCGGTTCGTGTTTGAAACCGCGTATGGAAAATGGGTTGATGGAAGAGAAAGATAGAGAAGGGAAAGAGAGAAGGGAGAAAGGGAGCCGAAGCCGATGAACGTGGCGAGGAGACCGCGATAATGGTCGACGATGGGCAGGACTCTCACGAGCGAATCTGCCCCTACGGGGAAATTGTTTCGTATAAATCCTTTATAGATCGTAAAAGAGCTTTTCGTTCCATTCTCATATCTCTCTTTCTCTTTCTCTTCCTCTGTCCATCTATCTTTCTCTTCATCATCTCGTCCGATAGGAACATTATTCCGCACGAGCGTTCGCCCCCCAACGAACGGAGATTTTCGCCGTTTCCGATTCGATCGTTACAACTGAAATGCATTTTCATTTTGTTACTCGACGTGAAAGCTTTCGTCGTCGTCGTCATTTTCGTCGTCGTTTTCGTCCTTGTCGTCGTCGTCGTCGTCGTCGTCGTCGTCGTCGTCGTCGAAGAAAAACTCTTTGATTCGGTATGCATACAAAACGAGAGACAAGCTTAGGAAAAAAGAATGAAGGAATAAGAGAAAATACAATCGACAATCAAGAGAAGAGTGGTCGCGGGGACGTGTTTTCTCTACTATTACATTATGCCGGACGATCGACGTCGTTCATTCGTCGAACATCGCATATCGAGAAGAAACGTTTGGGGATGATAGAAACGAACGTACTCATCCATCGTGGGAACGTTCCTGGAGAAGGAAAAGAAGAAGAAGAAGAAGAAGAAGAAGAAGAAGAAGAAAGGACGATGAGAGGATAGAGAAGAACGCGACGCGAGAAGCTTTGGGAACGATGCTACCAAGCGTCGAACTACCTTTCAAAGGAACTCTGCTGGTGTTCCCGATGGGAATCGCTCCGAGTAATCGAGAAGCACACCTTCGACGCGATACTCTCCTCTTTTACTCCTTTTTCATCGTTTCTCTTACTCTTTCTCTCTCATTCTCTCATTCTCTCTTTCCTCGTTTATTCTTCTCTCTCTTTCTCTCTCTCTCTCTCTCTTCTTCACTTTACTCCGTACGACAAGCGAAAATGTCTGGAGAATACGCGAAACTCACTCGATAAAATTACACGCCACTGCGAGGAGGTAGAGGAACGAGAAGAATAAAGACGAGACGTTAAAAAAGAATATCTTACTTCTCTTGTTTCCGGTCTCTCTCTCTCTCTCTCTCTCTCTCTCTCTCTCTCATTCTCTTTCTCTTTTTATCTCCAACGCTCATGTATTTATCGGTGTCCTCGTTCTCTTGTTTTCTCTCTCTCTTTCTCTCTTTCTCTCTCTCTCTCCTTTTTCTTTCTCTCTTAAGCGCACTCTTTCTGGTTGGCTCTCTCGTGGGAGAGCAAAACTGTTGGGAAATAAAATTCAGATTCCCGGTGCGGCCCTTGAAATTTACGACAATGACCCTGGCCTGTCTGCATCCCCCTATCCCCGTCCGTACTTACGAATTTGTGCTTCGAGACACCCGGTACAGACCTAACGATACGATACTCTTCCACTAACGCTACTTAATGGATCTTTCACCTTTAACGTACGCGTACATCTCTTCTACGTTTCAACGAAAATTTCAAAAGCTGTACGACGATAAATACATCTCCCACGTTCGTTGTTTCTTTCTCAGGAGAGAAAGAAAGGGGAAATATTAGGGATGGCTGATGGGGTGGCGTGGCGTGGCGCGACGCGACGCGACGCGACGCGACACAGCTGGGGGAGAGGAAAGAAGATTCACGGACGTGAATTAATTAATGAAATCCACGAGCACAAATTTTTTTGAAAGGAAAATCCATAACGGTTAGAACTTGTGCTCGCTCGGATATTGTACGACGAGAACTAGCCAAGAACAATGCGGAAAGAACAAAGGTCGAAACGAGCCAGGAAGGGACACACGAGCATCCACGAGAGAAAAAGAGAGATTGCACCGGATCAAGATGGTAATGCGTAGAAACTACGGTGCTTGCAAACAAGAAAGGGAAGGAAAGAAGAAAAAAAAAGAAAAAGGAAAAGAGAGAGAGAGAGAGAGAGAAAAAAAAAAGAACGAGAGAAGCACAAAGGTTTCGTTTTCATCGAGACGTACTGCATAGAGCTGCGTCTTTTATTCCGCACTCCGTACGTTCTCTCTTTCTATCTCTATTTCTCTCTCTCTCTCTCTCTCTCTCTCTCTCTTTTTCCTCCCATTGAAAACACTCCGGTTCTCTTCGTTCTCCGTCGTAGTAACCCACGACCGTTCTCCGTTTCGTCTACTACTACGAGCATTCTTCCTCGTTTTAACGTATCTGTCCTCTTTATCCATTTCGTTCTCATTTCCCTCTCGCGACTGGTCACTTTCCGTTTTTTCCTCTTTCCTAAATTTCCAAATCTCCTCGATATCGTTCTTACACGAGAGGATAGGAAGAAGGATCGTATTTTAATATCAAAAATCACGTAAGAAGGAAAAGGATTATGAAGAATGTAGGATGAGAAATTTGAACGTCTTTCTTTCGAGAAAAAGAAAAAAGAGATAAATGAAAGAGAGAGAGAGAGAGAGAGAGAGAGAGAAAGAGAGGACAGGAAATACGGTCAGTCCTCGTTTTGCTAGTACATATTTCAAGTGTTACACTGGATACCCGAGACTTTCTCATCGCGTCTTCTCGACTAAAGACAGAAACGATAAAGAATAAAGAGAAAAGAAAAATTAAAGAAAAAAAAAATAAAAAATGGTCCCGCAAGTCGAGTATAATAATTCGTTAGACGGCTCCTAATCCGATTTCTTGTAATAAACGTGTGTCGTAGGTTCGTGTTACAAAGAGCAACAACGATAGAAGGGGATAGAAGCCTTCTCTAGAAACGATCGATTATCGAGTCCTGTTGGTGCGATAACATTTACCGGGAATCACGAACGTGCGTTTACGTACGTTAGCACGCACGTGAACGATATATCGGAAACGGCGTGTATAACGCGTGTGTATGTATATATACGTGTACATATATATATTCGCAGAGAGCGAAAGAGAGACAACGCCAGCTGACTACCCACGCGCATAATCCGATATCGAGATATCGGCTCCTTTGTCGAGGGATTAATCGTGCTAAAAGAATGCAAGGAATGTTCCTTCTTGGCCGATTGTTTGACAAACATAGCATTCGAAGTGGCAGTAGAGTAAAACCGAGTCTTTACGAGAGTCAGCCTCGAGAGACTTTACTCTAGGAACTCTTGATGAAATGTGATCTCTTCGATACTGTATACCCCATAAAGGGAAAAGAAAGAATAGGAAAAAGAAAAAGAAAAGAAGAACAATCGAGTTCGCGTCTACCTGTTCTCTGAAACACCTGACTTTCCGTGTGTTACGATTGATCGAATGAATCTGTTATTCGTTCGAGTGTTAACTCGACTCGTCGTCGCACTCGACTTCAAATGAAATATTTAAATTGTTCTACTTGGACACGATTCGATCAGTTTTAACATCCATGATTGTTAAACAGAAAGTAAAATTCCAATTGCACGCAATCCCATTGAAAATGTATTATTATTGATATGACAGAAAACGCTGCGTCGCGGAAATATCAGCTAGGAGAAAAGTTAATTTCGTACTCGATTATATGATAACGACATTAGTCGCGTAAATTGGCGCGGTATACGTTGATAGGGAAGGAGCGCACACGTCGCTAACAATTAGGGTAGTTAGTCTTCTAATTACGGCTATTCGACCCTTATTAAGAGGCCTCGGATCCGACGTATCGGATTGTGCCAAATCGAGTGTAAACTCCCCTTTTTATTCTTTTTTCGTTAAAAGAAACAAAGAACGAAATAGATAGATAAATAGAAAGAGAGAGAGAGAGAGAGAAAGGAAGAGAGAGAAAGAAAATTTGCGGATACAATTGAATCTCCCTCGAAAGTTAAATTCCCCATAATTTTTCTTGAAAACATTTCACGACACAAATTATTTCTGTTTCAGGAATTGATCCTGAGCACGGAAAGCGACAGGAAGTTGAGTCCGCACACGAGCCGGATAGTCGTGAGCAATTGCTCGTCCGTGATCGTAGCAAACTCGAGTTTGACATCGATGGCTGGTCTACGATCAGTGGATCTGGTGAACGTGGCAAATCTCAGCCTAGTCCGGCATAGCTTCAAACTTTCGCCTCGCAGCGCGCGCACAAGGATATCCGTGAGGAACTGCAGCATCGACGTGCTTCCTAGTTTCGTGTTTGGTGGCGACGTGGAAGCGATAAGCTTCGAGAACGTGAGGATAGGTCAGTTGAGCGCATTCGCCTTCGCGAATCTCTTTCACACGGATACCCTCAGGCTGGAGAATTGTCAGATCGAGAGTACGGAGGCGCAATCCTTCAAGAAGTTCGACGTGGGATACTTGCACGTGATCGGTGGTAGTTTCGGAGAGCAAGTGCCGAGCCGTACGATGAACGACATAGAGGTACACCACAAGTTCATGCTCGACGGTGTCAAAATGGGTATGGTTAGGAGCGAGGCATTCATAGTTCGGAGTCCACGTACCGTTGCGATTCAAAACTGTCTGATCGACGGTCTCGAGAGCGAAGCCTTTGATGTGACGGCTCGAGGAGCCGTAATAATAAAGAATAATACCTTCGGTGGTCTAGCCGTGGGTGCGTTTCTCGGTATACGAGCGGATCCAGAAACGAGGCCACCACCGGCTTCCTCCTCTTCCGCGAATTTACACGACCTCATATTTAAGAACAACAGCATGTCTACGTTCGAGGAAGGTTCACTGATGTTCGATCGTTCGAGCTTTCGCCCGGAACTCGACGATCTCTTGGTAAAACAGCCCTGCGACTGCCAGATGTTACCCTTGTGGAGGAATAACGTTCTAAATTACACAAACGTATATTCGAGATTCTACATGAGGCAAAACGCAGTGATGCCGCCGATTTTATCATCCCAAGACTCGATCGAAACACCAGAAACATTTCTCTTCTGCGTGGACGGCCACGCGGAAGACGCGACTACAGCGAGCTTTACCGATTACGAAGCACGACATTGCTCTCTCGGTGGATCGATGCTCGTACTTATACTCGTCATAGTCGGCATTCTCGCTACCCTTCTCATCCTCGCCTGTCTGATCGTTTGGTGTTGCAAAAGACGACGTCGGAACGATAGAAAACGATGGATGAGCGTACCGACGAATGCACCGGACGTCGTCTCGAAGAAGAATGGCGTAATCGGTAGAGAAACAGCCACGTCGGGTACTCCGGTAGACAGCAGGATAACTATGGTCGTGCCTGATGGCAGACTTTACAGAGAAACCGAGTTTCACGTAATCGTCGAAAAGGCCGAACCCTTGACCACGGAATTGTAACGAGAAGCTTCGTACGACTCGACGCGTTCCACGAACGATCGGATTCACCATTTCGAGGATCATCAAAGTAAAATGGAACCGTTGGGCTCGTCTTCCGCCGCCGCCAACACCACCGCCACTTCCTGTCGTTTTCGAGTGTACAAGCTTTGATACGACGTATCGTAGAAGAAATAAAGAGGGAAATAACAACGATAAAGAAGAGACGAACCTTGAGCGTGTGTGTTTGTGCGCGTATTTCTTCTTTCTCATCTAAACGATCTAAGGGAATAAAAAAAGGAAGAAGAACACGGAACGTTTTCGATAAACGCTATCGTACCTCCTTGCGGGTTCCTCAAAACTTTTTTCACGTTTACGTACGTGTATTATATGCGATAAGGAAAAAAAAAAGATATCTATATGTATAAGTCGATAATGAGATAAGCGTTCTGCGATGAAGAAAAAAAAAACAAACTATAATGTCCTTGAAGTAATCCTACGTCTTGGAATAACGATCAATGTCAAAACTCTCTATTCACTCTTGAATTCATTTAGTCGAGCATTCTCTATTAGTACAAGACAGTTCGTAAGCTTCCATTAACATATCACGAAGCACGAGTACCGATTATCCGAGCGTGTCCTTCTCATTCCTTCGACCTCCTCCATCTTATTGTTTTCTTTCTTACTTTCTTTCTTTCTTTCTTTTTTTCTTTCTTATTTACTTACTCTGAGGCGGTCACGTTCCTCTCGGCGGTAAAGAGATTTCCGATCGAGGTCACGAGGACGGTTAATCGGTCGTCGTTGCTAGTTAAGTTTATATCGTTAGGTAGCTTTCGAGAAACGGCTGGTTATCTACGTACGAAGAAGACGACGTACCACATTCAAGTTGTACGAGAAAACAGTGAGATGAGTTTCTTCATTTGAAATTCCATTCGTAGCTTTCAAAAGCATGGATTCGTTCCGATGGATGGATGGATGGATGGACTACCGCTAAAATCTTTCACGAACTTAATCTCTCGTAATTTTTAATTCGATTTTTAATTCTAAAGAAACCAGTCAGAATTATTAAATGTACGATTCACGAAGATCCACGAACCATCACATACAAACACCGCCTACACATGTATTCTCCATAGAAACAGATTAACGTAGCGAAGACTCGAAAAATAAATTCACCTAAATCGTTCCTCTTCCAAGATTCAATAACGATATAAACGCCGAAATAAAATCTCATTTTTCATTGAATAATTAATTTAGAAAACCATATTGAAATCGCTTAAATATTCTCGAGACCAAAGACTCGAGAGAGAAGACAAAGGAGATAGGGAATGTTCTATTTTCGAAGAATCGATTCGAAAAACAACACTCTGGTGAGATGCGGATTCGCACTAGAAGAAGATCCTAATAAGTTCAACGATAAAAAATGTTGATTCTTTAGGCTTGTAAAAGCTATCTGATACTTGCGCGAGAGTCCATGCATTATTAATGCGCACTCGTCCCTTTGTAACGATATTCCAGAGGTAGTTTCTCTTAGCCTCGAGCGATATCGCGCGCAGAAATTGGGCCTCGAAGCTTCCGAGATTATTGCGCGCGACGACCTTCGTCGAGTCGTTACCTTGAGCCTTGAGGAAATCTCAAGGTAGATACACTATTAACGTCAGTTGCGAGCGTGAACAGTGCTGCAACTTGGAGTACGTGCGCGCGCGTACTCGTTAGAACCTATGCGAGTATACGTCTAGCGATTATCGCTTTTTGGCGAGAATTAAGTTTTCTAATGACCGTTTAGTTGTAATTATCGTGAAACTGTGATATACCGACAGCTGACTATGTAATTTGTTTTACATCGAACGACGTATGATCGACGATGAAGAATAAAGATCACGCTAAATACCTAAGCGATAAACGAGTTGAGATTATTTTTAAACCGGACACGTTAGAGCTCGCGCATAACTATAAGAGACCTGCCTCGGTACGATAAGAATAACACGTCGGATCGATGATAACAGCTGTTAATTATCGTAGACACAATCCGGAACGAATTTTTTTCCTTTTACTTTTCTTTTTTTTTTCTTTTTGTACTCCTTTTTCTTCTTCTTTTTTTTTTTTTATGACAACGCTGTTGTACGTCATCAAGACCGAGAATTAATACGTCGACTTGAATTTATTACGTGTCAACAATTCGCGAACTTTCCATACCTTCGCATGGATATTCGCATCTAATGTTTACTCAACAAGACGAGATTGCGCGATTATGAAGCTGTCAGAGGCGCGTGTTTCTCTCGTTAGATGAGTCACTCATGTTACGGTACGCGGCCCCAACGCCAAAGGCGAGAGTAATTATTCGAAATAATTCTAAGACGACATCGTGTTCCTTGGTACTCTCGTCGTACAATAATCTACAATAACGATTAGATTACTGCGTCTGATCGCCGAAAAATATATTTTCTACTCGTCGAAATGGAATAATAACGAGCCCGAGGTATATCTTCTTGCTTATTACATATTCCTAGTTGTATCAAATCGATTGAGTTTTGTTAAACTTACCTGAAGGGAAGAACTCCGTCGAGAGCTTGAGATACCGTCGGTGGCGAAGATAAAGCGAATCCTCGTCCAAGTAAGACCGAATGTACGGAGAATATCCGCTTCGCTGTTTCTTGCATAGTCTCGAAATCGTTCTGTACTTCCTCCGCTGCAAGCAGATATATATAAAGTGTAAAATAAGAAATCTATTACAATTTATTCAAGACGAAAAGTAGATTAATTATATTTTTCATAAACCCACCAGACACAGGTGGTAAAATAAGATTTTTCTTCATTAAACTGGCGCTACATGCTCCACCGAGAAACGACAGTTCGATCTCTAAATTTTTCAAACCATTTCCAGACGTAATCCAATCATAGCCGATGACTAAACATTTAAAGCCGTATGTATTTGATCTCTCGTTTTTCATATAATCGGATGCAGTTTCCAAAGAAAATATCACTTCGTTTCCTAGAAAATATTATTCGATTTAAAATCGTAGCAAAGTACATTTTGGATTTTTATTTTAATATACGTTACCTGGTAATACCACTGCATTTTGCGGCCATTGACTCTGCACGTTACTCATTTTATGTAATACCGGCCAATATAACAAAGTGTCTTCCGACACCGTGTTTCCGTGTGTACTAAAGGAACAGATAAAATGTCGTTAAAAATAACGATTAGACTCGCATTTAAATGATATAACTTTTTGTTTTTGTTTCTATTTACCCAGCCGAGGCATTTGTAATAACGTTTGGAATGTAAAGTTGTAAATAATCCTCTGGCTGTGAAGTGCCGCACTCCGATGTAAATTCGATCGTTAACCATTTTACGGATTCTGGAAAATTAACTTTGTAATGTGACACTGCAGCAGGTTTATAAGGATGATCGCTTTCCAGCCAAGTGTAATGATGACTGGTAGTAATAGGTGGAGTAAGGTGAGGTTGTGTTTCACTATCTTGCGATAATTGAGATGTTCCCATAATGGATAATAAATTTAGAGCTGCGACGTGAGGAAGCATTTCTTGTATCAAAGTCAGTATTTGCACGCCACTCTGAAATGGAAAATGTTTATTATTATTTTGCTTTTATTTGATCATTAAAAGAAAATAATAATTAACATTATTTACCCTTGGATCTGATGTCGCTAAAGGACTGATGTGAGCCATCACTAAAGGTAAAAGAGTCGTTACAAAAGTTGCGTTACCAAGTACTTCACTGGCAGTGACTTCTTCGGCCCTTTCTCTTGCTAACGCAAATATTTCGTTAGAACGTTGAATAATCGTAGCCGTCATGGCAAGGGTGCACTTTCTTGCCTGTACCTCAGCTATTGCTTGACTAGTATGTTGACCATCGGAATCTTGCGGATTCGAAAAATAATAAATGTGTGGGATTTGACCTCTTGTTTGTGTCGTTCCTACGGGATCATGTCTGGATAAATATCACGCGAGAACAAACATTGTTTATCTGCATTAAGTCGTACCATTGAAACTGAAAGAACAGGCCGTGAAAGTAAATGTCGTGCCATCTGGTCCTTTGACTACGCTCAAACCACCATCGCCATTACTAGTACGACCTCCACGATTCCTCAATTTAATAGCATACTTTACGTTTTCCTTGATTGCTACGGGTTTATTGAACTTTATTTCTATAATATCATTGACACAACCTTCTGGTCCAAAAGATCCTCTTGTAAAATCTAAACTAGTCCAACGCTGAGTGTGAGATGGATCGTTCCCGGTATTACTTTGCTGTAGAAAAAGACCATCGATAGCAAATATTCTTCAAATAAATAATAAATATATGATACTTTAGAGATTCGAAATGACATACATCTTCTAACAATTCTAATTCGTATTCGTATACTCCAACACCTCCAAAAATACCAATGCCCGCGATAAAGATGCCTGATCTATCAACGGAGAAGCAAATGGCATCGGGAGAACCATTTCCGGTATTCCAAGATCTCGTTTGACTTGTTCTAGTGAATCTCGAAGGTGTAGTGTACATAAGTTTACCATAAGCTCCTTGCAATTCGTCTTCGTTTCCATTAGATTGTGCCGCTAATTCCGCGATAACACGGGCGAGCAAATAACAGCAGTGCAAAATTAACTCCGATAGAGAGTAACTTTTCTCTCTACAAAGACTTTTTTTCACAGGTACCAATACCAAATCTAATAATCTTTCGAGGACTTCACGGAACGACCAATTCAATATTTCTTTTCCTGAACTTTCCACCTGAGATTTGTAACTAATTTGTTCAACGAGAATAGGATATTGATGTGCGTCTGTAGAATTCATCATTAGTAAACCAGCGTTATCCGAAGGGCTCAATTGTCGTTTTATACCATCGCTACTATCCATCGTATTGGTTAAAATTGGAAACGTGCATCTAAGACGAATCGTAGGACTGCAAAGGGAAGCTACAACTGCCGAAAGTAAACGATCTTTCGTGGTTACACCTTGTTCCTGAAAATATTAAACAATTCGACAATGTTTCAAACGTTTGTATACATTCAAACAGGACGTATACTGTATAACATCGTTTAACTTACTTTATCTATTTCTGACAATAATTCACACAGAGAAGTCCATTTTAAATATGCCGTTGGATAAAATGCATGATAGCACGATACAAATGTTTTGTGACACTCTTCGAGTATACTATTGCTCATTTTATTATTTAAACTTTCCGAATCTATAAAATAAAGAAAATCATTATACATCATACATTAAAAAGTTGCAATCAGAAATATTTTTCCTAACGATATATATTTATATTATAAATTTAAAACAAAGAAACGTACTTTTGTTAGAACGCGTTTTGCCTTTACATTTTGTGCTTAAAGGTACTGAATCGGATAAAATTTGACGTAACAACGCTCGTACTTCGCCTATGCATTCAGCGAGACGCACAGATTCCGGTGGAGTTCTCTTCCCAACTGTTTAAATTGCACGAATGTTAAATTTTTTCCGCCCTTTCATTTTCCTATACACATAATCGAATACATACATACCTTGATTTGGATAAATTTCGTTGGTATATATTCTAAGCAATCGTAAGCTAGCTTTACTAATATAAACTAAACGTTCCATTTCAAGGAACACGTGAGACGATGAAGCAATGTGGACTGCTGCATCTGCTAAACCTGCTTTTAATGTGTTCCAACTCCATTGGAGAAGAGATATTAAAGATTGAAAACAATCCTGCAATCAATATAGCTTTTGCATTATAAAATTGTAAAAAATAAATGTGCACAGTTGCACATTTCTTTCTTTTTTTTTTTTTTAATTTTTTCATTATCTAATAATAAATACATACTTTCGTTACTGTTCTACTAAATTCTCTTTTAAGTATATAAACTGGTCCTATTTGATCTCTTTGTCTATTGGACGTTTGATTCTCTGGTGTGACAACACGATATAATAATTGTGGAATTTGTCCGGCATTAACATCAGTTCCATTATTAGATCTCTTTGATGATTTAAAATAGAATCTAACCCTACATTTATTTTAAACAAAAATTATATCACTTGTTTCTCGTATCACATAATTTTTTATGTCATAAAATTAATAACTCACTGATCCTCTGCTGTGACCATTCCTTGCCCACTAGATCCACAATCGCTAGATGAACCATCGATTTTTGCCCATGCCACGTACCATCTGTTTGCTTGCAATGCAATAGGTTCGTCAAATAAAATAGCATACTTTTGTCTAGGACCACATTCGTATGGTATCTCTTCTGTTTCTGCTAAAAGTTCTCCATCATTTTCTTGATCACCTCCATCAACTCCAATATCAAACAACTGCATGAATTAAAAAAAAAAAAAAATAGCTAAGTAATAATATCGTCTAATTTTATCTCTATTTAAATATGTTTTATTACTTTTATCTTCGCTGTGTATTTATCACGTCCTCCAAACAAACCATATCCACCTAATAAAATGTCTGTGTTAGGCATGAATCTAATTGCTTCAATGGAACGACCGGAATATCCCCAACCTCCACCATGATCTAAATAATTATAATTAATTATGAATGGAGATAATAACTTGTTCGTTAATTAATAATTACGATACAATTAATGAATACCTACTTTCAAATCTACTAACTGTGGCAAAATCTTCTCTACTATAGACTTTACCATGAGTCGATTGATCACACTCATTTTCTTCGACTATAGTTAAATTTTCGTCTTGTGCTTGTGTAAGAGTATCCAAGCATGCTAATAAATGCATTGCAGCTTGTGAACGTGTTACAAAACATGTAGGTACTACAGGTAATGCCAAACCAGGACTAAGTATAGAAGCTTCCAATCCTGAAATAGTCCTAGCCTCTGTAGAAATAATGTTGTACAGGCTTATTTCGTTATTCACGGGATTGAAAGTCCAAATAACATTATACAAAGGATCTAGACATGCTGCATAATTGCTAAAATCCACTTGATCGTTCCCACTGTAACTATTGCATGTCCCATCTCTTTTACTTATAACTAAGCATTTAAAAGAGTTTGCATGATCATTTTGGTGTGGAAGTAATACTGTAAAAATGTATTACACTAAGTAATTATACAGATAATCATTATAACAATAGTGTTATTAAAAATGATCATACTTATGCAACTCTTATTTGCCATTACAGTGCTTCTTGTTAAACTAATGGAATTAATCTCATCGACTTTTATGTATGTTTGATCTCCAGCAGCTCCGATCCATGTTGCACGTCTACCCCATCGAGAACCAATATTCGGAACTATACTCGGAAAGCTTTGCCAAGGTTGAGCTTTCTCTGCGCGACGACTAGATTGAGAACTGATATTTACAGATTCATTTTCACTAGTTCCTACTGATCTGCCTAATTGTCCTTTCTGTAAATATACGATATACATATATATATATAAGTAGATTAAAATATATTAAAGCGATCAATATTCAATAAATACCTGATAAGCACCGAATGTATACACTTCACCATTTATTGTAAGAACAACAGTATGATTAGATCCAGCAGCAACTTGAGTTGCCAGTGTAGGTAATTTAACGTGAACTGGACCAGCATGTGTTACCATATATCCAATACCTAATTGACCATATATATTGCTTCCAAATGTGTATACTTCTCCATTTTGTAAAAGGATCACTGTATCATGTAAAATATTTTTAAAATATGATTCAAGATTTTATTACGATATCTTTAGAAATATATACATTAAATTACCTGTATGATGCAAACCACAAGACACTTGAATCACAGGACTATCGCTAGGTATAGGAACTCTAGCTGGTGGTATACTTGCTATTCTTGCAGCATCTCCTCTTTCTACATCGCTGCCGCCAACGATTTCTTCTCCCGCAACATTACTACCTAATCCTAATACCATTTTACTTGGTTGGCCTCCTTTTGGAGCAATGCTTGATCCTACTTTTCCAATAACAGGAAAAGAGAGAGAGAGAGAGAGAGAAAAAGAGAGACAAACAACGATCATATATTTGTCATTTTTATCCATCAATTTTATATTTTATTAACTTACCTAATCTTTGATTATTAGCTCCTTTCATTTTCATCCCGTATCTCATTGCGCTGGGACCTGCTTTACTTCTCTGCCTTTGTTGTCTTATTTCTCCTAAGCGTTTTTGTAAATATTCTCGATAATTGGAACCTGATCTACCTATATTGCAATAGTAGAAAATTACAATTTGCATATGTTTCTCTAATTATCATTGTATATTTTAATAAACATGTCTATTAGAATTTATTACCATTATTACAACTCTTTCTTGCGCATGTACGACAACATCCGCATTCTGCACACCCACTGTCACCTTCGCCACAGCCACATTCTCTGTGTGAATAAAGAAAGTTAGTGCGATAATAAAATTTATATTAAAAAGTATAGTATTCAGGCAGTATTAATAGGTACTTACTGGCCTGGATTTCTATCTGGTCGAATACTTAAGCACGATATACTGTATCCAGTGCATTCACGACATACTGTACAAACCATACAGACACGATGTCTCCATTGATGTTGACCTGGTGGACACATACCCCTTGTTTCTTCCCAATCTTCTCCAGGATCTGTACCATCTATGTTAATAATAAATATTAGTAAAAATATATATATATATATAGTAAAAAAATGAAAAGGAGAAAATACCTTCTTCAGCTACAATAAGTTCATCTTCTCCTGTACCCATCTCCATAGCAACTACCGTAGCTTCTTTGTTCACTGTATGCACGGTTGAAAAATCTCTACCACATTGTTCTTTATTATTAATTCCAAATGTATAGAGATGTCCTTTATTAGTTAATGCTGCAGCATGTGCCTTTCCAAGAGAAACATGAACAACACAAACATCTACGAGATCAGTGACTAAGCCCGTTACTGGGTCACAATGCAACGTATCTTTTCCAAACATTAACAGAGAACCTTCCTTTGTCACTAAAGCTGTTGTACCATTATTACAAGCAGTATCTATAATAAATTTTCCTTCTACTTTGACCATTTTCTTTGGCTTAACTGGCTTAGGTTGTCTACGAGCTTTGTCTGGAAGAAAAATATGAAAAATATATAATATGCAAATGATCGTATAATTTAATGTACTGTAATATATTTGAAATATACTTTTAAATTATTACTTACTGCTATCACCATCTTCTCCACGTCTGGCAGTTCCAGCAAATAAAACGGAGCCATCTTCCATAACAAAAATCACATGTTGGCCATCATGACCTGCAGCAAAATGTGTAACTCTTGGCCCTTTACCAAGTGTAAGTTCTAACCATCTGTTAGGCCTTGTATTATTTTTCATACCCAAAGATGTTCCTTTTCCAGTATATAATATCTATGGAAAATATAGTTAATTCGTTTTAAGTACAATACCCATAAATAGACATACAAATACTAATTATCATACTTACTTTACCAGATATTGTTTTAAGTATACCAAATTCTTTTGCTGCTGTAACCATTGCTATTTCTTCATCACAACCAAGATTCAATGTATGTACAACTTGTTCTTCATCAAAAGCTGCATATCCGAAGATATCTACACATTTCCTTGCTAATTTTAATGGTAATTCAGAGGCAAATGATACTGGATTACTCAATGTATTTATCGTGCGTACCACAAAACCATCCTAAAAAAATATATTGAATGTCATATGAGAATTAATTAAATTAATAAAAAAGATTAACTCACAAAATCGTAGTACTCACATCTTTGCCAGCTGTTATCATTCCAAGATTTTCACCATCAGAAAACATAACAGAAGAAGACCAATCACGTCCTTCCAACACAGCAATACCTGTTACTAT
Organism: Vespula pensylvanica; assembly: GCF_014466175.1. Taxonomy (NCBI): domain Eukaryota; kingdom Metazoa; phylum Arthropoda; class Insecta; order Hymenoptera; family Vespidae; genus Vespula; species Vespula pensylvanica. Next base: position 5,040,267 of record NC_057686.1, read on the forward strand.
AAGAGTTTCTGCATCTATAATTACAAGTTCACTTTGCTTTCTTGGTGCACACTTAAAGTATAATGAATTCTAAAAAAACCAACATCAAACATAAATATATTTATGTTTTTTTGGAATAAAAGTTGAAAATCGTTTATAAAATTATAGCTAACTTTTGCATAGCCAAGCCATCCAGTTTCTGTTGGATAAAAATCAGCTTTATGGACATATACATGACCCCAAATTGTACCACCATGTCCACTACCAATTTTTAATAATCCTTTACTTGTATGCAAGTAAAGGTACTTTCCATCACTCACGAAACTTCTACCATTGAGTACTATATTATTTATATCATTTGGTAATTTAAGCGTAGATGTATAAATTCTAGAATTTTTAGGAACTCCATACGTTATCCAGTCTGGCCGTGCAAGCTTACCAAGGAGAACAGCGTGTACACTTCTCTGCAGTGAAGTTAATACACATGGCATCTAAAATAAAAAAATATATATATATATATATATTTATCTGTAATGATTATATTTTAGACTTGAAATAAGTCTATGTATCTTTACAATTTTTTTACCTGTATATTTTGAATTGCTAATGCTCTTGGACACATAAGTAAAGCAGCTACTGCTGCCAAAAGGCGACCGGTATCTCCTCTGACCACAACAAGGCTCAGTAGACATGCACACGCGACTGCTGTCAAATGACTACCGTCATTAGCAGCTGCTGATTCAGGGCCATGAGATGTTGCAAGATCTAACAGCAAATCAAATAAAAGATCTGCAAAAATACAATAAATTTTGATTAAATTAATATACATAAAGAGTAATTAATTAATTAACAATGTTTACCTATGACATCATCTGGTTCAGATTTTAAGCCTTCAGGGAGCTGTCCTTGTAATACATCCAATAAGGCTACTAATGCTTTTGTACATAACATAGGATCAATGGTTTTACTTTCACGCATTAATGTAAAAACGCTTCTTAACCCGATACCTACAATCTGTAGAAATAAATCATAGATTAAAAGTTATTAATTAATATATCGATCATATATTTCTTACCTTTGGTAAGCTCTGAATAGTCGATACTCTATCTTCGTCATCGCTCTCCGAATCAATTGTATCACTAAGTTCTGGTGGTGGAGAGCCGCAATTAGATGCTCTGCAAATCTCACTTGTAGTTCTGGCATGTTTTTCAAGAATGGCACATCTAACACTAGCGAATACAGCAAATGCTGACGCATTGTAAGAAACCTCTATCTCTGGAGGATTATTATAATTTAAATCACCTCCCACCTCAATCTATAAATATATGCAGTGTAATATACGTTATAAAAAAACAAGAATTGAAAAATAAAGGGATCGTAATACCTTCTTTTTATCTCTTTTTTTAACAGCTTTATTTTTTTTACATTTTTTCCATTCATCCTTACACCTAAAAACATATGATACGTATGAAATAATAAATGATATTCTTATAAAACAAAAAATATAAAATACATGTTGTAAAAAAAAATAAAATTACAATTCCTAATAATAAACTAGATAACAGTCTTCATAAATGATCGACGAGATAAAACATGAAAGGTAAATAAAAAATATTTGTATACACTAGAACTGTCAGTTGACATAGGTGATATAAATAAAACATTTGAGGTTATTCCTGAAGAAAAATAGAGACAGTTGTATTACGTACTTCGTGCGGTAAACAAGGTCTACGATACAACCTTCTGATTGCCGAGAAAATTTACTTAGCTATTTAATTAAATCCCAAGGAATGATAACTACTTTCGAAGACATCATCAAAAGTGACAGGTAAACAAAGATCGTTGGAGGTTAGACTCGTTTACGTACCTTTGCGCTTCAGCTACATTTTTAAAGAGATCGTAAAAGCATTTCGTGTAATGATCAGGCTCGGGTAACAATCTCTCGTGTTCGCCAGACACCATGATTTCCACGGTATACTTAAGGTAATATTCACCAATTCATTTTCGTTATACTATTGATCGTTGACACTCTTCGGTCTTCTCCATGTGATTACTTTTACGTAGTTCGTAAAAGAGTTCCTTCAGCGATTTTACACAATTTTTCTGCAGGTTAAATGGTTTATCAATATCTGAGATACAACAAATCTATACTCATTATTTTACCCTCGTATTATTTAAAAAGTAGTCAACGATTCGCATCAGATGCGTGTCAAGAAATTTGTCTTGAAAGTACCAGACGGACCGCGACCGCTTCGCGATTTCGATCTTCAATAAACGAAATCGACTTTCGATTATCGAAGGATAATCAAGCGGATTTTTCAAAATTAGATGCTGAAATAAAAGTTAACTATAAACATGCGAGTCAGCTTACGAAATTAACATTTATAATGATAATAAAATGATTTTCATTTTATACAATAGATTCTTTGTATGCTTTTATATCGTAGATGCTTGCATATTAATGATCAATATCTCTTTTATAATTTTGTATCATTAATATCAATTCAGCTTTGTTACGTGTTATATTTATCAAAAGTATAAAGACGATTATGAATCGAAACAACATAATCTTCTGATAAAACTTTAAAATACAAACGTATCTTTTCTTAATCATTTATCTTGTATTAATCTTATTTATGTTACAATGATTATCTTCGTTTTGACGCCTATCTCTACAATATAACGATGAAAGTTTTTCCATTGCGAACACTTGTGCGGAGATAAATAATGTTATTTTTGCAAAAATTGATATAAAAACATAATAATTGTACTGATTAAATGATTTTATAATTATATACCATAGTTGGAAGTCTTCTCCAATAACTCCAGTATTGTAAGTTTTAATATTTTACGGGAAAAAAAAAAAAAAAAAGAAATACAATGTAATAGATAAAAATATACTACCTGTATAGGAATATTCTGTGTAGCAAACTAAATATTCATGCATTAATCATATGAAAATCGCAAAAAAAAAAGAAAATAAGACGTTATAAAACTGTAACGTTTTTTATCTGATAGTGTTATTTAACGAGCGATCGCAGGATAGGCATCGACTATTCAAGTCCTGCTATACTTGTATTACTGTTGAGACCACCAAGAACATAACCTCACTAAAACGGTTCTGCAGATTATTTTTCCAATCTCAATGGGGCTTCTTAAAGACAAAAATCCGACATGGTCAATTCGTGAAAGTTTGTAAACATTATTAAACATGACTGTGGTTAAAAATAATACAACCAAACAATGAGTTAAAGCAAGTATTATATTTATCTCCGGAAATGTTTAAAATATCACTCTTATATACAATTACGTCGCGTATTTAATAAAGTTTTTTCTTATTTTTAGAACCATTACAGAAATATACTAATAATAGATTAAGACTGATTGGAATTTTAATTACAAAATTTATGCTTTAATTATATTTTGGATATATACTCGACGCAATACAGGGTGTTGTATCAAGAACGTATATGTGAAGAATGTATAGTTTAGTAATGATAGAAGGACATGACTTTATCTATTAACATTTTATTGGTGATTATTTTGTATTTATGCTTTTATATTTATAGAATATTTTAATATTTTAAATACTAACTTGTTTGTAATCATCATATCTATATTGAATGTTCTCCTTTTTCATTATAGCTCTATATGGATATTGAATATAAAAATACACATGTTATTTGTTTACATAAATATAGCATATACATCTTACATAGTTATATAGTACGTAGGAAATTATTATAAAATTTGTGGGAATGGGCAATTGTTTGTGTAAAGACTCTCTAGAAGATCTTGAAATATATAATGAACATCACAATCATCCAGAATCTGAAAATACTATATTATCACAAGCAAATGTAAGCACGGTTGTATCTGGCGATACAACATCGCCAACTTTCAAATTTCCAACATCTACTGCTATTGACATGCTTGTTTTGGAAACACTTGGAGTTATTGGATCTCTGGTTGATAAGTAAGCATGTTTCTTTATTAATATGAAGTCACAACTGATTATGTTATTTTTCACAAATGGTTTTAATTTTTGAAGATATATTATAAATATAATATTATTTATTTCAGTGAACAAGAACCTCCACCTGCCATGTTAAAATTACATGCCATTGCAGATAAGGAGGATGGTTGGATACAAGTAGTCAGTTCTATGATAAACGTTATTCCTATGCACAATCCATTAGGCCCTTCTGTTATTACTTTATTGTTAGATGATGGACCTTTGCCTTCAAAAGTTCGTTCAAATATTAGAGACTATCATATATAACAATTGCAATGACAACCTTAATATTTCCTTGTTCACAGGATTCTGTTTTACGTTTATCACATATGTTTCAATTATCTCAAAGATTTGGAAAAATACAAACCAGTGCAACACAACAGCGAAATATTTGTGTTGTATTAGGCTGTATTGCAGAAAAGTTGGCTGGTCCTAGTAGTATAGCAATATTATCAGATGCTACATTAGACTATCTTATTTCAAACCTTGTATGTTATTTTTTGTTTTTTTTTTCAATGTAAATATACTATTTGAGTGTAAATAATATTAATTTATTGTTTCAGAGAGATGATATTGAACCTTATGTGGTACTATATTCTTTAATAGCTTTAGAAAAATTTGCCCAAACAAGTGAGCTTTGCTTTATGATTATTTATTACTTTAATTAATTTTAAAAGATCTCTAAAAGGGATCTTAAATAATTTATTACAATTATTATATATATATATTTATTTGTAGGTGAAAATAAAATAACAATTAAGAAACGTCTTATAGCAGAAAAACAAAATCCTTTATTAGAACTGGAAAAATGGGCCACAGAGTTTCACTATGTAAAACGTCAAGTTGGTTTCTGTGCACAGTGGTGTCTGGATAATTTATGTAAATATTACAATAAAATTTGTCTGTATGATTATACACACACACACACACACACACATATATATATATACTATTTTATATAAACGATATTAACGCATTTATTTATGATTTTCTAGTTTTAATGGAAGGTAGAAATTATTCTCATGATGCAGTCGATATGACTGGTATTAATGTTATGCTAAATACAAAGGATGTAAGCGAGTACCTGAAAATATCACCAAATGGTTTAGAGGTAGTTATGAATCAGTCATGAATAATAATAGTTATTGATATTATCCAGTATTTCCATTTTTTATATTCTAGGCCCGCTGTGATGCATATTCATTTGAAAGTGTAAGGTGTACATTTCAAGTAGATTCAGGAATTTGGTATTACGAAACACTCATAATTACTACAGGAGTAATGCAAATTGGTTGGGCTACAAAAGATAGTACCTTCTTAAATCATGTACGAAGTTCACATTTTTATATATTTATATTAAAATAATCAATATTGGATTACTAATTACGCTTTTCTTGTTAACTGTAGGAAGGTTATGGTATAGGAGATGATGAATTTTCATTAGCTTGTGATGGCTGTCGAAGACTGATTTGGTATAATGCTAGAAGTGAGAAATATTACGATAGACCTTGTTGGAAAGCTGGAGATATCTTAGGTTGTTTGTTGGATTTAAACAAACAAGAAATAATATTTTCTATAAATGGAGTACCATTGAAACCATGTACTCAAGTTTTCAAGACTGTGAAGTATGTTTACATTTGAAATTTAAAAAAGAGAAAAAAAAATAAAATAAAAAAGTCATGAAAACGTATGAAATATTTAATCTGTTTTTTTATCAGGTCTGGATTCTTTGCAGCAGCTAGTTTCATGTCATTCCAACAATGTGTTTTTAATTTTGGAAATGTATCCTTTCAATATCCTCCTACTGATAGGGAATATCAGACATTTAACGATCACGCTTCATTAAATCCAGAAGACAAAGTTGTGCTGCCCAGACATATATATGTAGATCGTTTGAGAAGACTTAGTGTTAGGGAAGACTCGTGCACTCTATGTTTTGATCAGAAAGCTTCAATAAGGTTACTACCATGTAATCATAGGTAAGATAAATCTTATTTACTCGATTTTATTATGCATACTTGATGTGTCCTCGTAATTAATATTTATTACAGAGGCTTTTGTCAAACGTGTTCAAAACAATTGGTTGAATGCCCTATGTGTAGAGCTACGATCGATGAAATGGTTTTAGATGGTATATGACACTTACCAAGCAAATTCATATTTGTTAAAAAGATACTTTTATTATATTTGTTATATCACTTCACGCTCAGACGATATTGGAAGATACTTACGAAGATAGAAGATTATTTGTCTCTATTAACGTATAGTCTCTTTTGTTCCTACCATAAACATTGGGTTTATTCAACGTTTAAAATAAACGACATGCACTTACACGTATACACGTACGTATGAAACAGATTATGCGAAATAGTAATGATGCCATGATGGAATAGATAAAGATGTAAGGTGAAGTTAAATGTAATACGGAGTAAAGAAAAATTGGTCTGAACAATTCAATCTAATGAGATTTACTATATGTGGAATACAGTCGTGATATTATATACAATTCTCTACATGTAGTATAATATTTTGATAGAAGAGGACTGTGGTTTTTAACCAGAGAATATTCCCAAAAACTTTATCATAATTATGAGGCCTTCTCCTTTATGACTTTTAATACAACTAATGATAATACTACATTTTAATTAAGTTATACAAGTCCAGATGCAAAATCACGTCAATAGTAAATGTTACAATTTCTGCACCATCGATCGTTAATTTATTCTATTTCTCATTTATCTATTATGAATGATTAAGTAATTTTCTGAATTTAAGTTACAAATTATTCTTCGCAACTTTTTTTTATTAAAATTATTGTTAATTATTAATTCACTTTGGTGGCTTAGGAAAAGTAACACATGCTACTTATATCAGTCTGCTTTATACTTTTAATTAAATGCCTAATTATAACTGATAATTCATAGATTATACATACTTTTTTCTACACTATAGCATTTAAAAGATATTAGCTGTAATTTAGAAACGAATTGCTAGCAGTTTTTTGAAAATGATAAGAAATAAATGTAAAATATTAAATTTGTGACTGGATCACAAATTTTTCAGAAATATGCGTCTACAAACATAAACATATATTCTTAATCTACAAATTATGTTTTCAGTTACCAATAACTTGAATATATCAAAATAACTAGTACATATTTACAAATCAATGGGGGCTATCGCACTCAAGTTGCTAGCGATTCTTATAAAACTATGATTCAAAAAACACTTATAATGGATAAGTGACTGGATCACAAGTCCATGACAAGTATAGTTTCATGTACAATTTTCTCTTGCATCATAAAAATTTTTCAATAATTATTGTTTCATGTTTCACTTAAACAGAGAAATGAAATAACAAACTTTACGCTGTAACATGAACCCTTGTATGGGAGACTGTACATTGATATATTTAGTATATACTATATCTACACAAATACATATATAGAGAAAGCAAAGAGAAGAAGAGAAAGATAAAGATATATATTATATTCTTAGTAGGAATATAAAGTTTCATGTTTTATTATATATGTGCTTTGAAACAACTTTTTTTATAAAAATCCATACGTATTCATCAACGATAACCTACTCCCGAACATTTTTCTACAAAGGAGCCTTTACATAAATATATTAAGGTTTTTGTTCTGTCGCATATGTACCTTGAAACAATATTATATAAATTTACATGAGAAAAAGTCGAAGGAAAAAACTGATCGAAAAATCGTTATCGTCTTTCGCAAAAATTGTTTTAGAAGATACGCTATCTCGCAAATTATCGAAGTTCGTCGATAGTTTCGAGAAGATCGTGTAGCGAGCTATCGGCGTTGATTATACGAGACGCCGTTAGAGTGCGCCGCAGTTTGTTACAACATGGCGGGTGAGTGAGTGACTGTGGATCCGACGAGGCTGCCCAAAAACACGAGGGATTTTCTTTTAACTTGTGCCGTTTTGTGGGTTTCAGATATATCCTACATGCAAAAAGAAGACCTCGAAGACTCGGACAAGGGTGAGTAAAATAAAATTATAGTTGTAAGGACCGATGATCGTAATCACAAAGCGCGAGGGGTCGTCCGAGTTCGGCACACGGACAGTATAGCCCCACCACCGGAGGCATGCCGACGATATTCGAAGCGTGCACGATGCGCGCGTGGCGTATCGTAATGCGACGTAGCATGGCATGGACACAGGTCGACGATAGGCAAGAAGGAAATTCGCGCGCGCGCAAGTCATCCTTTTTCGAGGTTAGGGAACCACCCGAGAAAGAGAGAGAGAGAGAAAATGAGATAGAAGGAGAGAGCGAAACAAGGAGACTCCTTTGATTCGAAGTCGTCGTCGGTCGTTTGACCGAGAGTTCCGTGTGTCATGCCGTGATTCTCACATGCGTGTGAGAAAGAAAGATGAAAACATAGACAGAGAGGGAGTGAGAGAGAGGGAGAAAGAAAGAAAGAAAGAAAGAGAGAGGGTGTTGTGTGCGCATGAGAAAGAGAGATAGATAGATAGATAGATAGAGGACAGAGAGAACAACAGTCGTCGCGCGTGAGAGAGCGATTTTGGATGGCGTTTTATCGGTTAGGGGGCGCCACTGAACTTACCGAGCGCTTATGTTTACCTCGACCGCCAAGCCCGAAAAAAAAAGGAGGAAACAGAAAAAGGGCACGCGGTCGACTCGCGTCGCCACTCCATCGTTGCGCGCCTTGTCAAATTCCTTTCTGCCTCCGGATGCCTTTATGCGAATTCGATTAACGTAGATAACCGACGTTTCGAACTCCACAATTTCATCCTTCTTCGTCAACGGACTTTTCTTGCACGACTACGAGACGACAACGAGCTTCCTGCTAATCCGTTTGATCGTTCCATTTTGTACGTAATTTTATTCTTATTATGTTTTATTGTACTCGTTCATCGTCATTATAACGTGGTGTGCGATGATTCGTTACTTTTAAATGTATTGTTTACGATAACAGTAAGTCACGTTCGTTACAATGTCACGTTTTCGTAGAAAATGCTTGAAACGATCGTATTACCGTTAACGACTCCTTTGAACATTTTGGATCATTTGAATATTCTTGAAGAAGAATACGACGTATCATTCGATATACATATATCTTAAAATAAAGAACAAACAAACTAAGAGGTTAGGAATATGGAGTACTTGATGTAGTTTATTCGATTCGTAACTTTTATGTTTTAACGTTTATATCGTAATGGTAATCGTATATTCGTAAGTACGTATAAGATTTGTAATGTAGACAATGAGAAGGTAAGGTGAGTTTTTGTGAGAAAATGGCGACGTTTCGGATAATATCAAAGGAAAGAAGGCGCCAATATACGATCTTTCCTATACATATAGCAGGGTGACTGATCTCGGCTCTTAACCTATCGTCTATATTTACTAGTGCCATCTATCGTAGACGTATTGTACCAGTTTGTTGATTTTTCTTCTATAGAGTGATTCAATGACTTTCGGAGAGTTTACATTGCGAAGAAACGTAATTATCCTAAAGGCATTGCGTTTTATCGACTACTACGATACGTATTTTTCCTATTTCATTAATAATTTTATTTTAATTCAATTTTTAGTAAATGGAGAGTCGACTTCCGAGTCTGACGCATCGTACTCGGACGTTCTTATCGAGCTGGACCCTCTGGCCCGATAAAACCTATATTTTACGTGGGTCAGATGAATTCCGCTTTCTCCCTCCTTCTCTCTTCCCCCTCTCTCCCTCTCTCCTCTCTCTATCTATCTCTTTTTTCCTCTCTTGCGCTCTCAACGTGTACTCATTGAAACATATATGTAGAAAAAAAAAAAAGAAAAAAAAAGAAAAGAAATACTTAGAAACGCACGCGTTAATACTTTACTGCCAACTCATAGCTGGTCCTAGCTGACTTTTATCTAGCATTCCAGAGTTTATCAGCTTCGTTTGTTCATATTCCTAAACGTGCGTAGATAGAAAAAAAATTCGAGGCAGCGAAACGATCTTGAAATAATTGCTCGATCATGATTAGTATAAAAAAAAAAAAAACCGTAGATGTCGTCGTATTATCTCGCAATTTTTTCTATCCCTTGTCTCTTCCGAGAGATAAATACAGAGAGAGAGAGAGAGAATTTCGAATAGTAGATTCGTTCGTTCTCAAAGAAGATCGTTTCAAGGGCAGTTTGTTTCGTATATATAAACGATTCGTCGAGCGAGACGAACGGTATAAAATTTTTCCATAGATTTATCCTCTCCTTGGTCCTTCCAAGAAATCGAACCGCGCGAATTATGGTCATTGACCGACCTAAGTTCGTCCTTCAAATAATTTCTAATCTTCTGTAGAATATTCGATGATTTATCTATGGATAGTGCAGGTGACTCCTGTCTGATTCATATTTCCGTTAAAACGTTAATGAATGATTCGTGACGAACGAACGAATCATCGTGGATTCCGCGAATCCTTCGTCATACGTCGATGAGAAAAAACGATTCATTTTAAATAATCTAAACGCATAATCTCTGGATAATTTACATTCTACCTTTTACTTGTATTTTCTACATTCTTAAAAGATTATTTTTACGTTAAATACGATCGAAGTAAGAAGATCGGTCGTTCCATCGGGATACTTAAAAATCGACGATTCTATGAAACCGAGGCGTTAAGAAATCGTTTATGGGATTCTTCAAGGATATACCACGACGTCGATGTCGCGCGGCAACGAGTAGATACGTATGGGAGCCCTGGTAACTGCTGGTAATCAGCCGCGATTATGTAAATTATTCAGGGACTGGCGGTGACAGCTACCGGGTCGGACGTTTCTCGAGTGTCGATGCTTTCCGTCTGTAATTTCCGTGCGAAACGACGCGATTTGTCGGATCTAACGTGCGACTTTTCACGACGATCATCGAAAATTTCCTACGTTCTGAGCGTTAAAGACCCTTGAGAACGTTTCCGAAAGGAGAAGTACGAGCTTCGTCTATTCCGCGCGAGGTAATCTCTTCTTCTTCTTCTTCTTTTTCTTTTTCTTTTTATTCCTTACCCCTCGCACAACGTCGAATTTAACATCGAGAGGACTAGAGTCGCAGCGTGGACGAGTAAGAAAAAGTAGAATAGGAAAGAGTGAGAGAGAGAAAGAAAAAACGAGTGAGTGCTCGAAGAACGAGTATAGGTGGATATATAGAGAAACTTTAATTTCTTGGCATTGTGACGAGTTCCTTGCCCTTTCGAGCTTTTCAATTCGGTGGTCTGTTTTTGATAGGAGGCCACGTCGTCTAGACACACCGGGGGTTGCCCTGCCTTTTATAATCGCAACGAAATGCACCCCTTGGTGCTCGACGCAAAAATACCGGTTTTTTTTCTCTCGTTCCTTGCCCCGTTTTAAGCTTCGATCCCCTACCCCGCAGCCCTTTTTTAAACCACCGTTTCACCCTTTCCTTCCTTCCTTCTTTCCTCTCGTCCTTAACACCGGCCTGTCGCCGTGTTACATTAAAACGATTTATTTTACTTATTTAATTCCCATTTCATCATCTCATTATTTTTCCCAAATCGTCCCGAAACAGAGAACTCGCGTTTGAGCTTCGTAGCTCACACTCAAATGGATTTTACGTTCTCGGAAGTACCACTTTGCCCGTATTCGTGACCGAGTGACCCGCATACGATCATGTTGTAAATATGATATCGATCTTTTTAACAATCCTCGTTATACGCGACGTAACGTATCTAATATCTATATGGCTTATCTTTCTTTAGTTCGGGCAGCATCGCGAGATCGTAGATGCTGGAATTCACGTGGTGGATACAACCTTAGTCGGGGGAGTAGAAAAAATTTTCTTTACTTTCTCGCACCCTTTTGAGTAAGCACGAATGCCCTCTCGTCGTCGAAAAGTTATCGCGCTTAATTTCGCGGCGCATAATCGATGGCCCACGCTGAGGAGAGAGCAAGAGAATGAGACAGAGAGAGAGAGGGGGGGGGTGGGAGAGGACCCGTCGAGAGGGGTTCATCGTCGGCGATCGTTGCCACGAGGCTTAGCCATAACTTCTCTCTCTCTCCCTCTCCCTCTCTCTCTCTCTCTTTCTCTCCCCCTCTCCCTCTTTCTCTTTCTCTCCCTTCGGACAGGCTCCTTGGCGCGCGCGCGAGCAAGCGAGCGAGTCGAGCAGTGGCGCCGCCTGTCGTCAAAACGGACGCTCAAATGGCCGCCCGATTATTACATGACATTCCTCGAATACCATCCAGCCCTCCTTCCCTTTCTCCCTCCCTCCTCCCTCCCTCTCCGTTACCCCTCGTCTTCTCCCGCGACCGACGGCTCCCTCCTCTCCTCTTCCTCCTCTTCTACCTTCTCCTCCTCCTCCTCCTCCTCCTCCTCCTCCTCCTCCTTCTTCACCACCTCCTTCTCATTCGCTCTCGCTCTTCTAGTTACGGAGAACGAGCAGACCTCCTAAGAGGCAAAAGGCTGCGCAAAAGGCTGCGCGGTCCAAAGTAGGCCTGCGATACGAATGATAAACGCCTCCTCTTTTCTCTCCTCTCTTCACCTTCTCCTCATCCTCATCCTCATCCTCCTCGTCCTCCTCTTTCTCCTCCTTCTCCGCCATCTCCTCTTCCTCTTCCTCGCGTCTTTCGTCTCCTTCCTTTGCGTTCGCGTCCCTGCCGAAGAGACGAGAATCAGCCGCGCCCTAAGCGCGATAGCTCTCACAATATTTCGGCTCTTCTGATTCTTATATCGGCGATTCGAGAAAGTCGCTGGCTAATGAACTTTTCACATTTCGACGGTCCACCAGTCGTTCTCTCGTTCGTTCTTTCTTTTTTATCATTTTTATGCTCCTCCATCCCGTTTGATCACACGTTGACGAGATCACAACGTTGATAAGAAAAATTACTTCGAATTTAGGCGTTCCGATTCATCCATCCATCCATCCATCCATCCATCCATCGATCCATTCATTCATTCGTTCGTTCGTTCGTTCATTCATTTATTCTCGAAATAATTTCTCTCTCCGAATTTATTTTTAGTTTTCTTCTTTTTATTTATTTTATTATTTTCACTTTTATTTTTATTTATTTTTTTTCCTTCCATCCCTCTCGTTCTCTCGCTCCCTTCGTTCCTCGTAAAAACGCGAAATACGTTACCGCGCGTAGTCGGCGCCGGCGACGAGGTAGACGATCGATTCGCGACCGCCTTCCATTGTCGGTGACTCTCTCTGTGTAAGGGGTTTCAAGCGACTCCCTCGAGGAGGAGAAGGAGGAGACGGCGGAGTAGGCGTGGAGGAGGACGGCTGACACCCTGTTGCAGAAAGAGAGAGACCAGGAGAATGGTTGTAGTAGAGATAGTACGATTCCTCGTAAGCCACGAACGAACCCATTCATAAAGACGAGGCCGTGACTAACGAGCAAGGAGCACCGAGCGCGAACTATGCCCCCTACCCCTCTTACTCTCTCCCTCTCCCTCTCTCCCTCTCTCTCTCTCTCTCCTGCTCTCACTCACTTTTTTCTTCAGCTAGCTTTTTCCTTCGTTCTTTCGTTCTTTCTTTCCTTCTTTCCATCCTTCTCCTTTTCTCGCTCGTTACCCAACTCTTTTTCCAACACCACACACAATGACGAGTCAAACGGCACTCTCCCTCCTCTTCTTTTTCCTTTTTCTTTTTTTCTTCTCTCTCTTTCTCTTTTTCTCTCTCTCTCTCTCTCTCTTTCTTTCTTTTTCTTTCTGTCTTTCTTTCTCTTTTCTCCTTTCATCCATCGATCGTGGCTAATTACAGGAGCGTCTCGTACCAGAGACAAATTCCTATATCCAGCCAATGACCGCGTCGCCCTTTGACGTTAGAAATCTTGTATAATCTTTCTCATCGGGAACGTGGGAAAGGGAATACCGAACGATGAAAGATATCGATAACTATCTTCTTATCCCCGAATTAATAATCCGAACGTTAATTAACGTTACAAAGTGACGAGGAGGACGATGCCCTCGCGCGGTGTCCTTCGATGAAATTCTAAGGAAATATATCCCAAGGAAGTAGTCATTGACTAGGAAAGTCGACTATTTTTCCCAACTCGACTTTTCGATTATTACAATGTTTTCTTTTGTACAAGAATTTTGTTCTTTCGTGTTCATTCTTTTTTTTCTTCGTTCAGCTTTAAGTTTGACACTTTTTGCGTGTCACATTTGTCGTAGCGTCTCTCGAAAGTTTCGAGCCGACCTTCGAGCCATGGGTTCAGCGTTCGATTTATTCTCGTAGTTCGCTCGAATCGCTTAATGTAATTTGCTTGTACTTTCTAGAAAGAAAAAACTCGCTTTACCTGCATCTACATGTCCTTAACGTAACACAATCGATTCTAATCGTTCAGCTGACTCTTTCTTGTATTTTATCGTGACAGGAAAAGTTTTGATCGCGTTACAAGGCTGTCAAGGATCGATGGATAGCCGGGAAATGGAAATATTCGGTGTAAACGCACCCTTCATATTCGCATCCTCCTCAACTCGACGTACCTCCGAAAACCGGCAACCCTTCGTTGCTTCGCTTTCGATGCTCTGAATGAAGGAAGGGTGAGGAGAAAGGGAGGAGATGATGAGCGAGAGAGAGAGAGAGAGAGAGAGAGAGAGAAATAGAAGTAGAAGAGAAAAAAACAATCTAGCTAATTTTCGAACGCGTATAAGGGCAGTGGGACAAGCAACGTAAAACTAACGCGTCGCCCCAGCTTCGAGTCGATTCAACGACCCTTCAAAGGACCAGAGATCAAAGCATGCCACTGGCTTTTATTCGAATAAAAACGCTCGGGTCTCAAAAATCTCGGAGTAACGTCGACGCTTTTAGTCCTCTATTTTCTCTGGCCTTACCCTCGTCGCTGTGACCTTGACTTTTGAAAGAAAGAAAAAAAAAAAAGATAATTAGTAAGACGATTAAAGGGAGAAATGTGAGTTTTCGTTAAGGAAAGCGAGAGAATCGACCTATTTTTATTTTTATTGTCATTATTTTTTTTTTCTTTTTTTTTTTCTTTTTTTTTTTTCTATAACTAGAGACAAATTTCTTTCTTTTAATTTTTTACTAGTTTCACTTTACCGGAAGTATTTGTAATGCCTTCGATGAAGTGGAAGAGGAATAAATATTATTTATTAAAAATAAAAAGACACCTCCTATAGATAAGGTCTCGTTCGTTCGAGCAAATATGCGCTATTAGCCGGAGGAATAAATTTACGGAAAAGAATAATCTCGTAGACGTCGAAAAACTGTAACAAACGATCGTCGAGGGCGAATGCTGAGCGTTTAAAGAAGTACATGGTTTCCCTTTTCTCTTCTTCTTCTTTGGCGATTTCTTTGCTCTTCTCGCTCTTTTACACGGTTCGCTGCACTCGAGAGCGACGATTCGGATTTCGCAGTAACAAGGAAGACATTTCAGGAGGAGAAAAGGATAGTCGGTAGAAAAGAGCGCGATGATAAATCGTCAAGGATGATCCGAGTCGTGTGAGTTAGACGAGGAATGAGAGAAAACAAGATAAAGAGCAACGGAGTGTGTATGAAAAAGAATAGGAAAGAATGAGAGAGAGTGAGAGAGGAATAAAGAAGGAAGGAAAAGCTGTAAGATTTCTTCGTAGTATTCAAAAGTGTAAGGAACGTGCGACTAAAGTCGGAATCGATAACGCTAATCGATGATAAGAGGGTGGTTTAGTCGAAGAGCAAGAGTGATAGCGTCATTAATCATATCCGCAACGGAATCGACGATCCTTCTCGTCGTAAATGCAACCGAGAGAAGTGGCATCGTGTGGCGGACAGAAGCGTGCACAGCTGGTACGTTATCAGGTGCCTTCGGTAGGGATGCGATAACGAGGGAAGGATGTCGTAACACATTCTCTCTCTCTCTCTCTCTCTCTCTTTCTCTCCTACACACTCTTTCTCTTTCTTCCTTGCACTAGCACGTCTTCTCTTTTGTCTTTCTCCACTTCTCTCTTTTCATCTCTATCCTCTCATCACTTCTTTTTCTTCTTCCCTTTAGAAGCGGCGACCCAACCGATTAGGCGGTAAGTGTAAATGTGGAAAGTGACTTCTCAATGGACGAGCCTAACATTCTTTCCCTTTTTTTAAGCACGTGTCGCGCCGATGTCGCTCTCTCACGATTATTTGTGTGTGTATGTGTGTGGTAGTGATGATAGTAGTGTAGTAGTAGCGTTGGTAGTGGAACGCCGTGTGTAAATAAAATTCCAGATGATGCGGCGTTCCATCGTTGTCGTTGTCGTCGTTGTTGTCTCCGCCACTACCACCACCGTCTCCACCACTGCCGCCGTCACCGCTGCCGTCTTCGTTTTCGTCTCCGTCTTCGTCTTCGTCTTCGTCTTCGTCTTCGTCTTCGTCTTCGTCTTCGTCTTCGTCTTCGTCTTCGTCTTCGTCTTCGGCTTCGTCGAGGAAAAGCACGCTCGAGGTGCATGAACTTTGCTCGTAATACGTGAGCTATGAAACTCCTGCTTTTTAATAACTCCCTCATGCCACGTTTCTTCCTATCGATTTTTCAGGTCAATCGACGACATTCTTATTTGTTGTTTTACTAATCCCTTCTAATCTTTATCATTCTTCGTCGATCTTATATCTTTAAGATCTTTCGATAGTAATCGAAGATTGTTTACGAAGGGAAGATTTATTCGATTGGCATAGAAACAGAAAGAGAGAGAGAGAGAGAAACTGAAAGAAATAGAAACTAACGTAGACAGACAGATGGACAACATCGAGAAGACAACGATTTGATAAATTCGAATCGCATTCCACGAGATTTTTCCACTCGATGTGGATGCGACTATTCTTCTCCTCCTCTCTCGTCGTTATTGGTGTCGTAGGCGAAACGAGGTCGAAGCTCGATGTGGCACGAAGAATTTCGTCCCCGGAATCCGGCGGTTCTCGCGCAATTGTTGCGACAATTTAGCGCCGTTGTCTCCATCTCTTCCTTCGTTATCTCGCCAACAAGTTAATCTTTATAAATAGCCCGAGCTACGGTTATATTTAATCCTAACTCTCGCGGTGTCGTGGCTTCTACGTTGATACTTCTCTTTCTGTATCACTCTTTTCTCACTCTTCTTCCTCTTCTGTTTCTTTTTCTTTTTCTTCTTCTTCTTCTTCTTCTTCTTCTTCTTCTTCTTCTTCTTCTTCTTCCGTATTATCGTATTTCGTAAAGTCATTAATGAATGCGTTCTCTAGAAATTTCATTGCTCCATGATCATTCTTTTTCTTTCTCTCTCTCTCTCCCTCTTTCTCTCTCTACTTCTCAGATAGATTATATTTGATTTATCGAGAAATAGCTTTTATCGATTAAAGATTGCTAATCCATGTCGAATACCATTCGAGGCACATATGTACGATCGATGACCTTTCAGCGATGATCTTCGACCTCCTTCTTCAAAAATGTCGATCCTTTATGAAGAAACGAGTACGTTCACCTGAATAATAGAGAAGATTCGCGAGAATATCTATTTAGCTTTCTCTCTCTCTTTCTTTCTTTCTTTCTTTCTTTCTTGGGCCGCGCTGTTTTTATCCCGTGGTTTTTTTTCGCACATCTCTTTCTCTCTCTCTCTCTCTCTCTCTCTCTCTCTCTCTCTCTCTCTCTCTCTCTCTCTCTCTCTCTCTCTCTCTCTCTCTCTCTCTTTGGCGGCCTTTCTCGTGGTCCTTCAGTTAACCTAAATTCAGACACGACCGGTAATCGATCGTTCTCGAGCTTCGCCTCTTTTCTTGCCACTACACTTACATTTTACGAGACGAAGAACGTGGTAAGACCGATCGATCGTCTCGTTCCAATTTTTCCTCAACTAATGCGTAGTAAGAGAGAGGAAAAATGAGATAAAGATGAAGAAGAAGACCGAAAACGAGGAAAGGAAGATTCTTTGGAAGATAAAATTTGTATAAATTTTTGTCAACCGATAGAAGTGTTCAAGTAGTTCTATCGATCGAAATATCTTGTGATGTCTTAGGAATAAATATCACGTCGTATTTAAAATCTTTTCGTCCGTAGGAAGATCGCGTGCAAATGCAACTAAAACGTAATTCTTGTTCTCGAAAGACGTCGAAGGTCCGAGTAGAAAAGTTCGTTCGAGTTAATCTTAGGGCTCGCCTGACAATAAAAACGGCTTGCCCTTACATTCCTCGGCAGTGTGTCGTCCGCTATTTTAAACCTGAAGCTTAATAAACTTACGTCTCTTAATTAGACCATGCTCGATTCCTCTCGTTTCTTGTCATTCACCCTGTGTATGTCTTTTTCTTCGTTTCTCTTATAATTTCTCTCTATTTGATTCTTACATCGTAAAGTTAACATTTTAGTGGTTCAATCGTCTTTATTATTCGCCGAAAGAGAAAACGATACGAAAAGTTTATTCCTAACCTGTTGTGCCTTTATAACGTAAGCTTAAAAGAGATCAACGAAACGGCAATGCTCGACTTTGATTTTTCTTTTCTTTTTTCTATCTCTTCTCTCTCTCTCTCTCTCTCTCTTTTTCTTTCTCTTTCTCTTTTTTTTTCTGTCTCTTCTTTGCCCTTTTCTCTCGATGTACTTCGAGCGAGTGCTCACGTTCTATTCAGTAAGAAGTGGCATTTTGTCTCGCTTCTGAACTTTTCCCATTGGTCCTTTCTTCGGGCATCCGACGATATAAATTGCTACAGAAAATCCTCTAGAAGGAAAGGAATGTAGAGAATTCTTGTCGATCGAATGGTATGGATGGTGGGAGATGGGAGGAAGAAGCACCTCAATGTGCAAAGGAATAAGATCTATGGGCATTTCAAAGGAACGAGAACACACGACAATGCCAGACTGTCTTATAAAATCCAATTTTATCCGACATGTATCGCGTGCGCCTAATGAAGTTTCTATTAGTTTCCAACTATCTAATCTTTATTGAAGTTAAAGCGCCAAAGCGTCAGGAATTTCGTGAAAACGATAACGATCGTGAACGCTACTAAAAGTATCGAGAAGATCCAAGACAAGATACATACAATCGTTCAATTGTATTTTGCTATCCATCGATTCCTAAGTCCGGAATAAAGAACTTAATATTTTAATGCGATATTTCGTCCGCATTGTTAGTCCGCCCCTACACATTATTACTTCGGCCGTTTGGCCCGCATAATAGCTCGAGCACACGTTTGTATTTCATTATAGGATTAAGGAATTACGCTGGCCAGACGTGAACGAATCACATTTCTGCGGTGGGCGATGCTTTAAGACTCAGGGTCGCGGAAATAATTATATACGAAAAGCTTACGTGAAATATTTTCAAATAGAATTTCGTTGAAATTTTGATCGAACATTAATAAGATACATAAAACAAAGAAGAAATAAGAGAGAGAGAAAGGGCAAAAATTAGATAGAGAAAAGAAAACAACAAGATCTTTTTTTTTTATCTTCTCATTATTCTTTCTTTTCGTTTTTTTTTTTACAATTTTCATATATATTCATTTTATTTATTCATCTTTTTGTTTTTTTAAATTCGTTTCATAATTTGTCTTAAACAATTATGCTCTGACGAGCGAGCGAACGCGCATACGTATATACGTAAAACGATAGTCATTCTTTCTGCACGGAAAGTATAGTATCCCCTCTCTAACTCTCTTCATTTCGTCGTCTCTCTTTTTCTTTCCACCATCCTTTCCTCGCTTTTGAGCGACCACGTGAGCTTACGTGCACGGTACTCCCGCGCTGAGTACGCTCGTTACGCTATGATACAATCAATGAATGACGGAATACGTGGCGTGACGTGGCGCCGCACGTTGACCATGATGACTTATCTTACACTTTCTCCCTTTCGACATTCATTTTTATGTTACGCTCTGTTCTATCTTCTTTCTTTCTTTCTTTCTCTTTTCCCTCTCTTCCTCTTCCTTTTTCTCCCCTCTCTCTCTCTTTCTCTCTCTCATATATTGTTTCTTTTTTTTTTCCATTATATTTCCCCTTTATTTCTTTTCATTCTTTTTCTATCTCGTTAACGTGAACGAGAAACTCACAAACGACGTCGATTATAAATTGACAAAGTCGATAGAAAAGAAAAATATTCAAGTGATACTTAACATTCAACAAGCTCGAATTCGATACGATAGAGAGGAAAAGAGAAAAAGAGAGAGAGAGAAAGAGAAGGGTAAGGGAGGGAGGAAAAGAGAGAAAAAGAGAGAGTATTTACCGAAATCTCGTTGCTCGTATCGACGGTAAATATGTGCACATTGATAAAATTGTTTTTTACTTCTCTTCAATACGTATCTATACGTCGAGTTATGAAGAACTGTGTCGTCGTAGAGCTTATACGTACGTCATATATGCGTGTATATGCTTTTATATATTTCAAGTTTATTTTACTTTGTTCGGGATTCGTTTTTGACCTAGAAAAAAATTGCACGCGCGCGCGTACGCATGCACATACATGCATAAATGCATACACATACACACGATTGTAGTCGAGTCGTGAGATCCTCATTCTCGAGATATATATATATTTTTTTTTTTTCTTTTTTATTTTTTGGGAGAGAAAGCCTGATTCTGTCGTGAGTGATCTCACTCGCTCGTGTCACCAACGCGAACGTACCTTTATGTTGAATTTTCGACCGAGTCTCGTTTCGCTTCGTTTCAAAGCGAGAATGAAAAGCGCGAGAGAAAGAGAGAAAGAATGGAGGAAATGGAAATATACCAGAAAGAGAGAAAACCTACTTTTCTTTTATCCTTACTTCTCCTTTTGGCGTTTTCTTCACCCCCTTTTACGTTCAACTCCGTCTCTCTCTCTCTCTCTCTCTTTTCCTCTTTTTTCCTTTCATCCAGTGCACATTAGCAGCAGCGTAGTGCAACGTATGTTCACGAAGGCAAACCTCACGCTACAATGCAATCAATGAATGACGGCGTAGCGGCGTAGCGTGCACAGTGACCGTGATGACTTTTCTTATCTATCGGTCTCTCAGCTCTTTTTCTCTCACTTATTTCTTTTTTTTTCGAACACACACATTCATTCGTTTTTCACTTGCATTCTCACTCCCATTCTTACTACACATATCCTTTCTCTCTCTCTCTCTTTCTCTCTCTCTCTCTCTCTCTCTCTCTCTCTCTCTCTCTCTCTCTCTCTCTCTCTCTCTGTCTCTGTCTCTGTCTCTGTCTCTGTCTCTACTCTGTTCATTTCTTTCTTCGTTTTATCTATCTCTCGCGTATCGTCAGAGTGTACAAGTATATACGTTCGCACAGGGATACGCATACGGAGCTCCTCATCCGGTTCACATTACACGCAACGCGTATGTACATTGACTAGAGTAGGTAGAGTAAGTACGTGAGGGACGAAAGGATTAGTATATAACGTTTTACGAATTCTTCACTGGCGCGCGCTACTTCTCAACGAGGTCTTAATGAAATTTTCGAGCGAGACAGCTATGTATATACGTACGTACGTGTATGCGACGAAGGACGAAGTAAGAGCGAGGAAGAGAATAAGGGTGGTGGTGGTGGTGGAGGAGAGGTCAAAAAGAAGAAGAAAAAGAAACGAAAGAGAGAGAGAAAGAGCACGATTTGCGAATCGCCACGTGATTTTCATTAACAACCATTTCTTTCTTATACCTTGTACATCTACCTACTTATATTTGAATGAAACGTAGAACTTATACAACAACGCGAGAAAAAGAGAGAGAGAGAGAGAGACAGAGATAGAGATATCCTTTTGCATTAAATTTGGATAACGAGTAACCTCACTCGAGGTACTATAACCCCGTATAAAAGTATATTAGGCGAGCGTAGGCGAGAGAGTAGGAAGGATAATCGAAAGTTAGGAGGAGTTTGGACGTCGCGGTCGGACGTCGTCGTCCTCTCGCGGCGTCGTCGACGGCTGCGACTATCGATCGGTGTCGCGCGGGCGTCGGCGTCGATGTTCGCCGGCGGTGGCGGCGGTGGTGGTGGTGGTGGTGGTGGTGGTGATGGTGATGGTGATGGTGGTGGTGGTGGTGACGGTGGTGGTGGCGGCGGCAGCGGCGACGGCGATGCCCGTTCGGTGGTGCCCCCCGCCGGCCGATGTCGACGCCGACGCTGACGCCGACGCCGACGCCGACGCCGACGCCGACGCCGACGCCGAAGCTAACGGTGCTCTCGCGCGCCGTCTCTTCGCGAGCGCGCCTCCACCAAGTAAGAGAGAAAAAGATAGAAGAGAAGGAGGAGGGCATAGGGTGCAGCGGTCAGACCAATCGTGTCTACTGTGGAGCCGGTAAGAGAGACCGGTACGTCTCTTTACCACGTAAGACCGCCACGTTAAAACGGATTTATCGTTCGCGACTCGTCGTCATCATGGAGAGACAGCTCTCCCTTCCTATTCTCTTTCTTTCATTCTTTGTCCTTCTCTTCTTCCTCTTCTTTCTCTTTCTCTTTCCTTTCACGCTCAGTCGACTGGACAATCGAGGAGTCAGTGCTCGACGACTTCGCGATACGTTTTACGCACGGATCCGGGCGTTTCTCTTGCCGATATTATCATCTCCGTTGTTATTATTATTTCTCTTTCTCTCTTCGCAGTTTGAATACCTTTTATGGTTTCTTTTTCTATCTATGTCGAGAGAGAAAAGAGAGAGAGAGGAAAGACCGATTTGGTTGGAAGTCAAAAGTAGTGGGTGGAAGTGAGATACGTCGGTGGAGACAAGTGGAAACGTGCCACGTTGGTCGGACATGGTTTTCTCGATGGCACCTTAAGGAAGCACATGGACATTTAGAGGACGTCTTACGTATTGTTTCTCGGAGATTGGTTCTAGAATCGGTGGAAAGGGATGATAGTTTTTGAATGATGATGATAATATGATAATAATGATAATAATGATGACGACGATAATAATTCATACGAGACTCGTATGGTCGGCGTTTACTCCGAAGGATCTCGGAAAATGTCGGTATAAAGCAAAAGATGAAGATGAAGATGATGAAGAAGAAGAAGAAGAAGAAGAAGAAGAAGAAGAAGAAGAGTAGGAGGAGGTGAAAGAGGAAGAGGTTGAGGAAGAGAAGGAGGAGAAAAAAAAGAAGAAGTGAAGTCGAGCAACGTCCGGGGCGAGCGCCGTTCCTGACGTCGAAAATTCCTCGCTCGGAGGCAGTTAACCGTCTCGTAAATCTTAGACGATCGCGCATACGCGAATATAGGATGTTAGCGATATAACTTTGCTTCGGAGTCGCTAATATCGTCCATGACGAACGTATATACGTACGTATAAACGGTGGCTCGGTAGAAAACTTCGTATCGTAGAATATCGTTGTTCGTTCTTGAAAAGGAGGTGTCTCGATCAATTGTTCGAGATAAAACCGTATATCGTGATCTTAGAATATTGTTATATCGTACGATGTCAGTGGTGAATCGAGAAGTACATTGTGCGCGAGTGCTCAAGTTCCCTTCGAGAAACCGGCGTGAGCATGTTGT
Organism: Vespula pensylvanica; assembly: GCF_014466175.1. NCBI lineage: Eukaryota > Metazoa > Arthropoda > Insecta > Hymenoptera > Vespidae > Vespula > Vespula pensylvanica. The sequence continues at coordinate 5,063,604 of NC_057686.1, forward strand.
TGTGAGAGTATCAACTACTCAAGATGGATGGATACGTCAATGGAGGAGAAGCGGAGCAGCTTTGGGAGCTGCTGAGGTGAGTTCGATGGTCTAGAGTTGCTCCGGACGGAATCGAGCTTTGACGAAATTTCTTGTCTTTAAAACGCACCGCTCTTGTTCTCTTTACGATCGACGTGAAGGTGAATGGAAAAGGAAAGAAGAAGAAGAAGAAGAAGAAGAAAAAGAAGAAGAAGGAGAAGGAGAAAGAAAAGAAGAAGGAGGAGGAAATAAAAAAAGGAAGAAAACATAAGAGGCTCGTGCCGCAAGGTAAAAGGGAAATTTTTTTTCCTCTCGCGTACTTCTCGAAGCTCTCGAGTTTGCTATAGATCGAGCGAAAAGGCGTGAAAACGAGAAGGAAAGGCGAGGAGGCTACAAAACGCCACGAAGCATCGACAGAAACAAATGTTCTCGTCGCGGCTAATGAAACTGCCTCGAGGGCAGGAGGAGGTAGGGTGGGAGTGGGAAGAGAAAGAGAGCGGGGGTGAGAGAGAACGAGAGGGAAAGAGAAAGAGAGAAGAGGGTGGGGAAGGGATCAGAGAAATAGAGAGGCGAGGGGTTTACGAGGGATGGGAATGAGAAAACACCGTTGTGAAGCTCGATAGCGGGAACGGGAAAGGGTTGGGGGCTTAACGATCGGTCATGTGTGTGCATGTATGTGTGAGAGGACCGCGTGGTCTATATCGCGTTGTGGAAACTGGGTTTCCCGAAAGAAAAAAATTTCCGATGCTTCTATCGATCTGTCTTCTTCCTCCGCTTCGTACATTCTCTCTTTTCTTCTTGGTCTCTACTAATTCTCGCGTTTATTTTTTTCCTTCTTCCTTCTTCTACTTCTTCTTCTACTTTTTTTTTTTTCCCCAAAAGTAAACGAATTAACGTTACTTAACGAGAGAAATTCTTCGAAGAGAAATCGTTATCGACGTGAGAAAGGGAAAGTTCTATAATGGTTTGTTATTGATCGATCTCGCCTTCCTTAGACTAGACTCCTTTTCTTTCTTTCGTTCTTCGTCCTGTCATCCGCGGCATAGGGATGGTGTGGGTGGTGGCCGAAGGGTCGAAGGATCGACGAAGAGAAGAGGGGAGTCCTCAACCCCACGCGTACAACCTCAACCTAACTGCGTACGTTCATGGTCGACGAGTTATCCTCCGCTTTTTATTATCCGCATTTTTCCGCTGGCAAAGGAGAAGAGCCTGTGAAATCTTTCGTGGACACAGCGCTCGGCGTAGGATTATCGAGAGAGATCGAATAGCAGAGATGAGAATGTAGCACGGCGATGACTATATGCGCGATAAATCAAAATGGGACAGCAGCCTCTCTTAGGAACGATATTAGGATCTCGAGCACGAGCACGAGCACGCGTTTATTTGAAGGACGTGCGTCGGCTAATAAAAAATATATTACGTCGATAGGTAAACGAGTCACGCGACCCCTCGTAAATCAATCCAGGAAAGTCGGAGAAGAACGGAATCGAGCGAATCGACCGATAGCTGCGGTTAACTGCGTACGGCTTACCTAGTCTTTTGCCTCCCCATTGTTTATCTTGCTCCTTCGAATTTCGCCACGGGGAAGAAGGCACATTACAAGTCCGCGGTTATATTCATTCGACCCGTAATTACAAGCACGATGTAAACGAGCTGCCGGCGGTTATTCCTGTACTCGGCGTAAATCGTGCTGCCGCGACCGATTCCGCGACGTCAGACTTATCCTTGGGCTGATCTCCTTCGCCCACCGCTCGTATTTTTCTTATTTCTTCGTTCTCGTTCTCTCGTTCCATTTCGATCACCGTCGATAACACCCTACCCTTGTTTGGCCGAGAAACGGACGAGCGCTCGTTTAAAAATACGTATGGTACGTAGATACTCTCGGGCCAACGGGGGAAACGAATTATCTACTTTCTCATTGAGCTTAGAAGCGTCTTAAATGGATGGAGTCGATTTGACGGATGCCCCGGTTAAGGAACGAAAATAACATCGCGGGAAGATATAAATACTACGCGGAGCAAATCAATTTTGTCGTAGCCTAAAGAGAGAAACTGTTGAATCGGTAAACGGCTACGGTATTCTCGTTTGCGATCGTTTCTTTATCAAACTATCTTACAAAGTTAATCGTATAAAGCTTAAAAAATTCTTTGTCCGTAGTATAGAGAACGAAGCATGGAAAGTCCGCCTACGTTACATACCAGTTGAATTATGCATGCTAAATAGCATACTCGGAAGTTCACCGAGGTATCGGGTCGTAATCCGTGCGTGAACGATCGCAAGATGAGAATTTAACTTTGGTTTATAGTCTCTGGTCTATACTTTCTATAGGCTTCCCGACCTAACGGACGTACTTACTTATGACTTAGTCATTGCTTCTTTTTATCGACTTCTAACTTTGCATCGTCAAGAGCTAAACTCTCGAGGAATAAGAGAAAGAGGGTGGGAGAACGATAAAACTTTTCCGCGAAGAAAAACTTTTTCTCGTTAACAGTGTCCATTGTTGTTGAGCTTGTTATTAAGGACTGATTTCGTTATTACGACGTATAGTGGCGCCATCGACGCCTCACGAGGTTGTAGAATGTTACTGCGAAATCATCGACTGTGTAGACTAAATGACCGATGCTGCATTATATCGTACTACTCGATGTGGTCTGTCATCGATCGGTACTAACCGTACTCGCATGAAACTCGTAGAAAAATCGAACGTACCGAGAAGCCACATCAATCCACTACCCCTCGAAAGATACCGAGAACTCTTTATGCAATTCCATCGTGACGTTACGTTTTTCTTTGGAAAACGAAAAAAAGAAAACGAAGAAAGATGTTTGACGCGCTGTTAATCTTTCCCTTTTATTTTGTATAAGGAAAAAGAAGAAACTTGAAAGAACACCTAGCCGATAATGACCTTTCTCTTCTTTACCCCTTTTGCCTGCTCCGCGTTACACTGATGACGTAGTTGGACGATTTTCTCATTTTTCATCTCGACGAAATTAATCTCCAACTAGGACACTCATTGTACCGCCAAGTAGGTAACGAAAAAAAAAAAAACGAAAAAATAATAAAAGAAAAGAAAAAAAGAAAAGTAAAAGGGGAAAGAAAAGAAAAAAGAAAACTTCATTATTATAGCACCGGCACGCGACGAGGAACCGTCTCACCCTACCCTTCTCCGTTCCTTTTAAATTGCAAACATAATTGCTAGGCTCTTCCTCTCTTTCTCTCTCTCTCTCTCTCTCTCTCTCTCTCTCTCTCTCTCTCTTTCTCTCGTTTTCTCTCGTTCGACAAAGTCGTACGTTTCTCACTGGACCTCCATTCGTACGCTGATACGCCGCTTTAATTACTCCTACCAAAAGGGGTCGAGGAGAGCCGAGAGGAGAAGAAAAAACGTAGATAGCGTTTGTCCACTTTATCTGGATATCTTTAACAGAAACGATCGCTTAAATAGGATCCACTTTCGCGGGACAAAAGGGACTTTATTACGAGGAGGCTGCTTGCGACAGACGAGAGAACAGGGTGGAGAAGGGCCGAGGGAGAGAAGATCGTTTCTGGAATCGGACCGGCCGATCGATATAATCGGACGGTAGAGAAGACGTAACTCGGAATATAGGACTCGACAAAAATAATGAAATAGGCGCGAACGTACTACGGCAGTACGTATGTAAATACGCGCGTAGATACGAAAATGTGTAATCCGAGAAAGTTAAATCGTTGAAGATGGGAAGGAAGGTTAAGTTACGTTTTCGTCCTTCATCTCGACCTGATTTCGCGTAAAGGGCATAGAGAGTAAAAGGCGTAAAAGACGAAGTCTGATAGGTAGATGAGAACAGATGATCGAAGTAACAGAGAGAATTCATAGATTCGTTGTACGCGAGAGTTTTCGGTTCGATTGAACATGTCGTCTTCGTCGTATTGGTGTCGTTGATCTCTCGTGGTCGTAGAACTGTTCGGTGACCGTCTGGATATACGGGGTGAGAAGTATCCTCTAGGTTTCTCGACTTCGATCCAGACGGCTACGCAAGCTCTGCGGATGAAAAGAAGGAAGGAAGGAAGGAAGGAATGGAGGACAGACTGACGGACTGACGGACGGACGGACGAACGAATGAACGGATGGATGAAAGGAAGGAAGGAAGGAAGGAAGGAAGGAAGGAAGGAAGGAAGGAAGAAAGCAAAAGGGGTGCACGCATGACCCTGAACCCAACCACCACGCCATCCTGTACAGGGGTGCGAAGCATGGAAAAGGATAGAGAAAGGGAGGAGGGTGAAACGAAACAGAGAAAGAGAGAGAGAGAGAGAAAGAGAGAAGGACGAGGAGGAAGAAGGGGAAATTACACGTACACATACAACATAAACGCACGCGGACGCATACAGATACGTACACTCTAGGGGTGGATTGGAAGAGAACGAAGAGAGAGTGAGAGAGAAAGAGAGAGGGACTCCGCCGAGGAGAGAGTACAGTCCTCGGGATCAATACTCCCGCGTCTTGCGATCATTCATCTTGCCACGCCCCTCTGCTCTCTCCACACACACACATACACACACGCACGAATACACATAGATCTTCTCTCTCTCTCTCTCTCTCTCTCTCTCTCTCTCTCTCTCTCTCTCTCTCTCTCCTTTTCTCACATACATAGTATAGCCTTGGTGGTTCTCTCACAGGGTCTCTTTCTCTTTCTCATTCTCACGCACGTACACGATCGGGGTAGCACGCACGAACATAGACACTGCCTCTTTCTCCGCCGCCATCTTCATCCCTCTAGCTTGGTACACCCCTCGTCGTCGTCGTCGTTTGGCGCCCAATCGTGGCGTGTCCATTACGAATACACCGGAGTTAGGGGTAAAAGGAAGGAGAGCTAAGGGTGAGGAGAGGGAAAGTCTGAAGGGCAGAACGAAAGAGATAGCAAGGGCGTGCGTAATAGAGAACGGCATAGCTGACTGCCGTAGCGAGGGTGGTGGTAGGAGGTTAAACTGTTTAGGGAGCACGTACTAGCGCGTACACACTCGTGCGTACTCGCGCGCGGCCGGAACAGCGCGTACTACGGCTGCACTTGACTCGTCCTCGTTGCACGTGATTCAAATGAATTTCTGAAACTATCAACCCTCTCTTCTTTCCTTCTTCCTCCGAACGTTGAGTCTACTCGAAAGAGGGAGAAGAAAGAGGGGTAGGTGGATGAGAATGGGAGCGAAGATCGGAGCGGAGGACGAAAGAGACGGCGCTTGCGGGGGATGAAGGCGCCTGCTTGGAAGGGTGGTCTCAAACAGGGACGGAGAAAGAAAGAAAAAGAAAAGAGAGAGAGAAAGAGAGTGTGTGGGTGGATGCCCGCTCCAGATAGAAGGCCTCGCTCTGCCAATAGGACGAACGGTCGATCATGCCCGATCTGATTGAGCGGTCCGATAAAAGAGAGTCTGCAATCTGACGGACGAAAGTCTCTTTCTTCGAGATCGATATATTATCTCTTCCGTCTTTCTGCACGGATTCTTCCTCTTCTTATTCCTCCTCCTCCTCCTCCTCCTCCTCCTCCTCCTCCTCCTCCTCCTCCTATACTCCTTCCGCGAGTACTACTCCTTTCTCCGGTTAAAACGAACGGCCTGCCGGTGGCTGCCGTCCAAAATCTCTTTTCGTTTATCGTCCAATACCGATCGAAACTCCTACGGATGAGAGACGACGCGAGGCGGAAGTAAGAGAGTATCGATGACCAAGTAGTTGATATTTCTTTTTCTTTTTCTTTTTCCTTTATTTTATTTTATTTTTTTTTTTTTTCTTTTATCAGTACGAATAACAGGAATGGATGGATTTAGCAATAGGTACGATCATTTATTCGTACGGCAAATAATAGCTTTAAAAGGAATATTTATTGGGGATACATTAGATCTCGTAAGATTTCTCGTGGCACGCTCATTCTCGGAAATCGATTTAAATCATGGCTTCGTTTCTACGGAGGCGTAAATTAAGACACGACGTCCGCGTAACTTTACATGCATCGAGTTTTACCAAGAGATAGCCTCTAGTAACTGCACGGATCCTCCTCGGCGTCGTTCGAGACGCATTCGTAAGGAGCGTGACAAGGTAGTAAAAGCTCGGGCTCGTCAAAGCGTGAATTTTTATTAACGCTGACGATTTTCACGGGGAACGAGTTCCGCGATCTAGCGGTAACTGCACATGCTACTCACGTACGTTTCCACATAAATATCCGTAAGAGTACGGCGTAAGAAGTGTACTTACTTCTCTATTTCTCTCTCTCTCTCTCTCTCTCTCTCTCTTTCTCTCTCTCTTTCTCTCTCTGTCTGTCTGTCTGTCTGTCTCAGTCTGTCTATCTCTCTTTCTCTAACGCGATGGAACGCAGAATATTTCCACTATAAACAGGCTCACGTACGACGTACTTATCGTTTACCGGAACGCAGTACGCGGCTCAGAATTACTAATGCGCACCTTTTCTTTTCTATTCAAACGAGCTTCGTTTTCTTCGAACCGAAAAAAGAGGCACGAGCTCGAAGGAGAGCTCGGCCTCTCTAGACGTAAGAGGTGGGGATAAGCGAGGAAAAAGTTAGAGGAAATTAGAGCTACGAGGGATGTAAAGATCGTGAGAAAAATAAAAGAAAAGTTTATATTGTCGGTGCGAGGAAAGACTGAAAGAGAAGAAGAGGCGACGAAGGCAGGTGGAGACGTTCGTTCGGTTTAAAGACCGGAATTATCCGTGGTGCTTCTCCTTTGAATTTCTATCTCGTCCTTGCCATAGATCTTTGCCATTACGATTCTTACGGTCTATTTCTCTTTAGCTCGTCGAATGATATCGCGAATAAAAAAAAAAAAGAGACAAAATTTCGTCGACGTCCTTTTCGAAAATCTTACTTTCTTTTCATCGCGACGCGAGTCTAGAGAAATATTAATTACAACTTTTCGAAATGTGTAGCGATGAAGGCCGAGGGTGGCGGAGAGGTCTGGAATGGATCCGGGGGTGGAGGCGACGAAGGTGGAGGACACATCTTCCAACTGACGAGGCTCCAGCAACACGCCAATTCTGACACGAGCTTCAGTCGGTGAGTAAAATGATTTTGATATATATTTCGAAAATTTTCTCAATTACGATAGCGACGCTCTACATACTTTTCTTGTATCCTATACGGAAAAATACAAGGTGTGGACGTATAAAAATTTTCAGAGGAACGTTTCAGATAGCGTGTCGCTTATTTTTTCCTTTTTTTTTTTTCTTTTTTCTTTTTTCTTTTTTCTTCGTCTTTTCTGTTTTTTTAAAATACGAATTCGATCTCGCTGTTAGAAACAGTTCTACTTCAAATATCTCTGATTCTCGTAATGCACGAAACGTAATTTTGATGGTACCTTTGTTCTTTTTTTTCTATAATAAATGACGATAACGCAGATTATAGCGATTCTGCATTCGTTGGTCTCGTAAAAAAAAAAAAAAAAAAAAAAAAAGAAAAAAAATAGCGAAAGTTCCATATTTGATTATACGGTCTTTTAAACAGAGAACAAAATTCGATAGAACGTAGGTATGCTATAGCTCATCGAAGTCGCCTTTCTTGCGTGTACGCCGGAAGTATCGTCATGCCGCAAACGAAATCTGACCATAAATGTTCGAAGATAGAACCCGGTGGTGAAGCTTCTTCCTCCTAGAGGAAAGAAGATCCACGACTTTCTTCTTGCTTTTAGTCTCGGCCCCTCTTCGACTTGAACCGTTTCGTCGTTGTCCAAAGTTTCTCAAACTTTAACTACTTTTCCTTTTGTCTCTCTCTCTCTCTCTCTCTCTCTCTCTCTCTCTCTTTCTCTTTCTCTCTCTTCCTTTTTTCTTTTTCCATTTCTTGTTTTGTCTCTTTCTCTTCTGTTGCGAACCAACAGTTAACTCTTTTTATTCGAGATCGAACGAACATATTTCGAGTCATAAAATTACGACCCATTTGCAGTAAAAAAAGAAAGAAAGAAAGAGGAAAGAGATCCGTTTATAACCGAAAAGAAGAAAATAGTAGATCGTTTAGGGTCAATTATCGAACGAGAATCGCTTGTAAGATTTCTCTTGCATTTGATTCGAGTCGAGGGCAATTCAACTATATAGAATCACTGATGAATAGGAAGCAATGGGTCGAAAAAACTAGTGCACGGTAGTTATCTAGCGTGCGCGGAAAGAAGCCCGCTACGAATCGGACGTGGCAGAGCCCAGCCAAATATACACAGTGCGTCAGCGTCGCGGCGCGCGGCGTCGCGTCCTCCCTTCCTGCACCACCAACTGCCGGTCGCCTCGTTTGAGGTCAACGTCATCCACTTCTCTCTCTCTCTCTCTCTCTCTCTCTCTCTCTCTCTTTTCTTTTCCTCTTTCTTTCCTCCCCATGTAATCTCTTCTCTTCGTTTCACGTTGTCTCTATCTTCCCTAAGCCTTTTACGTTCTACTCCTCACATTCTGTACTTCATTTATCAATTCAAAAAAAAAAAAAAAGAAAGAAAAAGAAAATAATAATAATAACAATCGAACGAATTTCCATCGATTAATTTAATCCTCGAGCTTATATTTTTCTTTTTTTATATATAGAAAAAAAAAAGACAAAACAAAGAGAGCACTTATTTATTCGGAGCATAGGTATCGTTTGCAAAGAAGTGCTAAAACGATGGTCGCATTCCGTAAGTCGCTTTCCTTTTCGCAGGTGCCGAGAAGCCCCAGACCATGTAATTAAAAGCGTCTTTCGTAACCACGCGCACTCTTGGATGGTTTCCTATTACCTTCTCTCGAGGAGAAGGAGGAAATACTGTGCCTGCGTTCGTTCGTTCGTGCGTTCGTGCGTGCGTGCGTGCGTGCGTGCGTACGTACGTACGAATTATGCGCTTTTATAAGATTCGTAGTAGTATTTTCTTGCGAAAAGGTGCTGGAAAGGTGGACGTTTATCGTTTGACGCAACCTTCTTTTCATTCGGTATCGGGACAAGTCTTTTTTTGATGGATGCTTACCACTCGAACGCGGTTTTGGCGTCAGGGCGCGCGCGTTTTCACTCGAAATACGAGGTGCGTCAAGTATTCTGGAATACCAGAACGGATTATGAGGCTCTTAGAGAGCGTCCGGCTGACTCCGCGACGAGCACCGAAGAGAAGACGAAACAAAATACTGCTAAAATTAATCCACACCTTAGGTCACGTCTGCAACGAGTCTAGACGATGGCGACGACGACGACGACGACGACGACGGCGATGGTGGTGACGACGACGACGACGACGGCGACGACGACGACGAGAACGCCGACGAAGACGTTGACGACGTACAATCTCCGAAAATGGATCGAAACGCGTGGGCACGATATATATTTTAACGAGTTCTGGTATTTCGACATTCGTTCTCTTCGTTATACACCATTCATCTCTGTTAAAACGTTTACCTCGAATCTTTCTTCTCCAAGATCGTGATTCACGAGCGATTCCAAGTAAAGACGAGGGTGCCGTTTATTCAGGTAATCACGTCCTTTATTTATTTATTTCTTTTTTTTTTTCTTTTTGCAAATTTTTCTATCACTACGCGAACTCCCAATAGATTCGATACATTTTCTAAAACTCGTTATATTCTCAATTCCTTGATAGTTTCTCTTCGTGATCATAGATACTTAAAATCGAGGATAATCGTGGAAAAATGAAAGGACATCGATACTCTCAGAAATATGATCCATGATTTCGTTTGACGCAAAAGAAAAATAAATACAAGGGAAGAAACAAAGGAACGAAAGTAGCTTGTAACGATACAACGTTAATAGTTTCATTTTCTAAGAGAACAAGCAAAAGTTTATTCGTATCGACGTTTATTCGTATTCGTCCTATCGTCGTATAAACATCGGATTTGTCGTGGATGTATACGCGGCTTGAACACATAGCTCTAGAATTTTCACGAAACGTCGTGATAAATCGGAAACAACGTGCGCTCGAAAGGATGCGCAGTCATCCGATGACTCGTCGACTCGCGTGTCTCGTGTCTCGTGCGCCTAGCATTCGCCTCGTCATACGATTCTTTTCTAGCCGACGTGGAGAAGAGGATAATGCGAACATTGTTCGGTGTGCACGCAGCTTTCGACCAGATGGCACAATTTTCCGATTGTCGTCCTGCTTTTTCATTCGTTATTGCTAGAGCTGTTCCCGCTTTCAGCTTATGGAATAGACGACTAAGGGGAGGAATAGGCAGCCAAACAAATGCGAGGTCAGTGTATCGGATATTCACCGCGGGTATTTTCAACTCTGCCTCTCGTGAAAGGAATTTTCATCGTTTTCCAAACGGGCGATCGTGCGTGTATCGCGCATTTATCGTTTAGAAAAATCGACTTTATTTCGTTCGGATATCTACGGGCCATCGTTGAATCGACAATTTTGTTAGTTCTCAAGCACCTATGTAAGTACGTATTATCGGAGCTACTATCGCAACGGATCTCTTGGTGGTTGTCTAGAGTTGTTGAATAAATTATGAATCGAGGTTGAAAACATTGGATTCGACGCGACCGTAATCTCTTCTCTCTTTCTCTCTCTCTCTCTCTCTCTCATACACACACACACACACACATCCAGCGACTTTTGTGCATGGCGCGAAGTCATTGCGGTTCCTCGAGTAAAAGCGGGTATCGTAAATACGCGCAATAAACTGTGCCTATCTTTCTCGAAGTCACGAGTCGAACTCGTACTGGCGGTAGCGCAACATGACGGCCGATGGCACCGGGTCGGTTTCGTGCTTTGACGGACGTCTCGAATAATCGTCACCGCGTTATTTGCCGATAAACGCAGTTATTGCGTACATGCAAATCGACCACGGCCCAATATAACGTAGTTTTCTGCCACTGGGAGAACGAGAGAGAAAGCATGAAACAATATATGTATGTAGGTACCTACAAACCGATCTCGATGGTAGTATTTCTTCTTTACGATCGTGTCCTCCCCTTTTCGTAGTTTTATGAAAACACGATAGAGGTAGACCCGGCTTATGGTCGTGTGACTATAAATGTATAACTCTGTGAAAGAGGATAAAAGACAGTTGTTACGAAATCCAATAAGATTTTGCGAAATCGTTTACACCTGTATTAACAAACTTTTTAAGCATAAATTCGCGTTAATGCAAACGTAGGAAGCGCTTCGAGTATATAAAAAGAAGAGCGTATCGTCTTTCCCATCGACGGAAGAAAGAAAATTCGAATGCACGGTGCCGCGCACGGGCCGAGCGATCGTTAAACGCTTAACGACTCCGTGCCTCCATCGTTTCCGGCGGACATTTTAAGCCGAACTCGTATCTCGTATCGACGTTCGTTCGACTTTGAATTTAAACTCTTCTCGAACGAGGAATCGTCTACGTCGAGACATTTTCATTTTCGTTTATCGCCGAACTACATTTATCGGTATCTTCAATTTTTACAAGTATCTCAGAAATTCTTAAACGTTCGACGAAGAAAATGCGAATAGATTTCCGAGCATATCTTTCATCGCAAATTATAGTCTTGCAATCTCATAAATGTTAGCGTACAATTTGCACGAATGATTTAAAATAAATAAATTCGACTATGCATCGTTTAACGTTGAGTCATATAACATCGAACTCGTTATCAACTTGACATCGACTTATATCTAAGTATATAGAATAGAATAGAGGGTGTCTATCGAGGACAGATCTCCAATTATCCTTTTCGAGAAATTCAAGAATAATCCTAGAGATGCACGTGCCCTTTCATCCCTCACGACCATCTGTTCTTCTCATTTTTCCAACCTTTCCGCCCTCGAAATCGAAATCGTGTTAATAATAATCAACGAAGACGACGTCGATTCTGTAGACACGTTGGGTCACGATGCGAATTGCTTTTCTCTGTCTCTCTTTTTCTCACTCTCGTTTTCTCTCTTTCTCTATACCTGCATCTGCCACGGAAAATGGTCATTAGGGAACCCTCTGCTCATTATTACGTCGCGATAATACCGTTTCCAACGTCGAAAACCCAAGCACGAACATTACTGGTGCGAAACAATCGGTCCATGTTCCCGCGTAGAAAGTTTTAATAATGCGGTCGTCCATCGATTACTCTGACGTACCTGCGACCTCATCTCATTGTCCACGTTCTCGTCCTTTGCCAATGCCGATCCTCTTTTCGTTCTGGACAGACTACGTTTTACGGTGTCACTCGAATTTCACGCTTTCGTAACGGATTTCCTGGCTCGATATCGCGAAAACTTTGTAAATTAATCAGGTTGCGGAGGAGAGGGTGGAACGAGGGAGAAGATTAGCCGTTGTTGACCGCCGAGACCGTTCAATTTTTTTTTTCTTTTCCTTTTTCTTCTTCTACTCCTCGGTCTACCTGCTTCGAGCCATTTAGAGAAGTCTATCCTTCACTCTTGGTGGCGTTTCGTCGAAGGAAGATTAAATTCGGCGAGGCAAAGTAATTCTCGGTGTCGCGGGCCGCGACGCGGAATCCTTTCGGTAAGTTTCGAAGAAGATGGAGAGAGAGAGAGAGAGAGAGAAAGAAAGAGAGAGAGAGTGGGAGGATGAAGGGAAGGTGTTAACTTCGCCAGTGACGCGTACCATAGAAGGGATTAAGGGCGCATCTCCACGAAACAAAGACAAAGTTCCAGGCGAAGAGGAAGAGACGGAAGACAGAGGCTAAGAGTAACAGAAGCGGCAATAAGAGAGAAAGAGAGAGAGAGAGACCATCAGCCACGCTCCCGACAGTGGCAGCAGCCGGCTTTTAGCCTTCTGCTCTCCGAACTTTCCGCTCTGTCTGTTGCTCTCGCTCTCATCGTCAGGGCCGTATCGTGCCGATGAATACTATTCTTATTCTACGGATAAAATGGTTTTCCGATAAAATTGGAAAACTCTGCGATCAACGGCTCGTTGGTAAAACGATCTTGCTCCTTTTTTTTTTGTTTCCTTTTTTTTTTCTTTTTTTTTTTCGAAAACGCCAAACGAAATTAACTTCGAATTCTGACTCCTGTAATCTCGATCGTTCTCGGATTATAATTATGATTATCGACGATAATTATTATTCGTTCTACATTTGATTCGAAATTTATATATGTTCGCTCGAAGGGAATCGTGATTTGGAATTTTTTCATTTGATTTTTGGACGATACCGTTGGAGACAACGTCGCGAATATAAGAGATGGCAAGAGAAGAAATAGAAAAATAGTCGAAGGAAGGATCTCGAGGGTTCTAACTGCGGCACTGCGTCTCCCTTTCTCCACGAGCATCGGCATTGCCGGGAGTAATCCGTGTGCATTTACGACCCTAGCCGTGCGCACAGTCGTAACGCGACGTGCATACGTGTCCGTGAGGGGCAGGTGTGTACACTCGAGGGGGAGAAACGAGACCTATCCGCGGGCAGGGAGAGAAAGAGAGAGAGAGAGAGAGAGAGAGAAGGAGAGAGGAGAAAGGGAGAAGCAGCGCGTGCCGCCGTCGACCATCCGGAGGCCAGGTGTAGCCTTTATCCATTTTACTCGCGTTTGTTACCCTCGGACCTACGATTCCGATGCACCCTCTGGGTCCCGTTTCTGGGGCGCCCTTCGCTACTGCGGATGAAAAAAATATGTATATCTATAGCTCTTTCTTTCTGGCTCTCTCTCTCTCTCTCTCTCTCTCTCTCTCTCTCTCTCTCTCTCTATCTCTCTCTCTCCTCTTTTTCTCCTCTCTCTTTCTCGTACTCTTTCTTTTCAGTTTATCGATGTGCGTAGACGTTTCATGCTGCAACGATCATGTCAACCAGTGGACCGACCTATCCGCGAGAACGTATCTTCCTAATACCCGATTTAAATGTAGACTGCAGCTAATTCCATAATAGATTTTTAGATTCGTTATATGCAACGATCCTTGATTCATCGAGAACTTTGAAGGATGTTTAAAAGATATATTCTATTCCTCCCGAGGGACGGCATGTTGTTGAAGTAAATTTCGGTGGAAGACCGTACGAAATGAGTACCACCTGGAATTCCAAAAATCCATCCCAGCTGTCGAGTCTGCCGATCGACGACGAGTCCAAACTTGTCGAGAGGGGTGAGAAGAGAAAGGGAGTAATAGAGAGAGAGGGGGGGGAGAAAGAGAAAGAGAGAGCGAGAGAACCCTACGCGAGACGGCGGGGCACCATTCCCCTCGTCTCCTTTTCGCCTTTCCACCCTTCGAGGGCACACGCCCACGCGGAAATGACGTCCGCCCCGGAATAATCTCCAAGCTTTCCAACGGTAACGACCTTTCCGTGGGTTGTTCTCGCTTCGACGTTTTCCGATTTTCTTGTCATCGACATTTCTCCTTTCGTTAAGGGAGATGAATTAAGAAGAATCGAGATTTAAGAATTTTCGTAGAATTGTTACAGTTCAAAGAGAATTTACAAGAGAAAGAGAAAGAGAGAGAGAGAGAGAATGATGGAGAGCATGCATGCAGATGGGCGTCTCGGTTTAAACGCGTGAGGGGTGGTCGAAATGTCAAGCCATCTTTAGTAACACCCCTTCGGCGATCCTTTTAATCCCTTCGCCGGTTTCCTTTTTCTTCCTTTTCCGTTTGTTCTCCCCTATTCGCGAGAGACCAAAGGATATACGAAAATTCTCTAGTCTTTTCGTTCTGTCGTATTGTCGTACGAAGGAGTAGACCCTTCGAAGTCGTCGAGGCCGATATTTTTCAGCGGTTATCTCGTCAGTGGCATCTTCATTGGATGGGACAACGTTAAATAACTGGCGGGTGTCGGTGGGAGAAAACCGACGACGACGACGACGACGACGACGATGATGACGACGAAGATGAAGACAACGAAGATGAGGACGACAACGACGGCGGCAACCTTTTGACGCGCATTAGACGTGACGATGGTTAAGTGTTCCTTCCTATTCTTCTTCTTCCTTCTTCTTCTACTTCGTCTTCGTCTTCGTCTTCGTCTTCGTCTTCGTCTTCGTCTTCGTCTTCGTCTTCGTCTTCGTCTTCGTCTTCTTCCATCTTCTCCCTTGCCATCGCTTTTCCTCTCAAGTCTTTAGCCACCAATAGGAAATGACGTTGGACCGTGCTAAGTAAGTGCGAGTATCGTGTTTAAGAGACAGAGACAGAGAAAGAGTTATTCTTCTTAAGGAAAGAACATGAGAAGCCTCGAGGACAAAATAACTCGCGAAAGTGACATTTGGAAGGAAGACAAAACGTTCGATGCTTTATCTGCCTCTTGGGATATTTCAGAGCGACTTAACTTTTCTTCATTAATGACCATCGAGAGTGTGATCATTATTATTAACTTTTCTGTGATCGTCAAAAAGGTAGAAAGAGATAGACACACAGAGAGAGAAAGAGAGAGAGAGAGAGAGAGAGAGAGAGAAATAGAGAATCGATGGACAGTGAACAAAGTGGTGAATGTCCGATGTTTAGCCAACGAAATGGCTGAAAAAGTCACTGGGGGGTACAAAAGAGTCGAGTCGTTGTTGGTCGTTTGCCGCTCTCGTAGCTCTGTGGGTTCTTCGGAGAAGACGAAGGAGCGACCAATTATCGTGTTACGACGCGGGGCTCGTGTTAAGCCTGGTAACTGAATATATCTCTCTGCCCAATAGCCGTCAAACGCTCGACAACGATCGAATTTGTCCAGCCAGGCGTGCCACTCTTCTCCGTGTCTCTCTCTCTCTCCCTCCCTCTCCCTCTTTATCTTTCTCTCTATCTTTCTCTCTCTTTCTCTCTTCTCTGTCTCTCCCTTTCTCTCTTATTCGCTCGCTCGCCACCCTGCTGCCAAAATATATCAGCACCACAGGTTCTCAATTTAAACGTCGCGTTGAACTATCGTCAATTGATTTTTCGTTCAAAGGGAGACCTGATTTTCGATGACCATCGCTTAAAATACATGTCTACCGTGTAATCAATTTCCTGAAATTTCTCTATTGATTATACGGTAGAATCGTCGTCGTTATTCGCCTCGTTCACTCTAAGATAGACAACAATGATCACCGCTAACTACCAAGCTGGCGACCACTTTTGGCACCGTTCGCGTGAGCGAGAGAAAGAACTTGAGTGTCTTCGTCGAACACGCTTCTCGACTTTGCTTAGACTTTGGACCTTAGGTTATTTGAGCAGCTGTCGCTCCCTTTCACGTATGATGCATCCTCCATTTCCGACTTTTAGTTTGGATGCTAAGTCGAACGGAAAGATCACTTTTCTTGTATATTAGTGAGATTGTTTAAAAATTTCATCGAGTTATCATCGAAGGAGATATAAAAGTCAATACCTTTTTAATTCAACTTTTAATTAACAAAGGAAAAAAAAAGGGAAAGAAAGAGAAAGAGAAAAAGAAAAGAAAGAAAGAAAGAAAAGGAAAAGAAAAACATAAAGAAAGAGAAGAAAAAAAAGAAGGAAGAAGAAGGCACTGGTTCTTTTTCTTGTCGATATAGAGTTCGATTCCAGGTGCGCAACACGAATATTAAAAGTCAGGTTCGTTTTTCGGCTCGCTCCATTATCGGGTCAGCCGCATAGCAGACCGCTGGTGGTGGTGGGCCCAAGACGAGACACGGCTCCCTTCTGCCGTTTGTGCGTTCATCGACATTGCCGAGGCATCGTCGAGGCATCGTCGACTATCCGCCTATGCTGGTGAGCCAGCTTTGCGGCAGTGGTTCAGGGGCAGCTGCAACTTAGCCAGAGATACAGCTTAGATCGTCGTGGCACGAGCCTTCCTGACATGTGTTTCCTTCGATTTCCCCTTCCTTCCCAAACCTCTCTATCTCCTTCCACCTCCTCCTTCTCCTTCTCCTCTTCTTTCCTCTTCTTCTTTTTTTCTTCGTCGGCGACTCAAGAAGAACACAGAATGTACGTCCCGCTGAGAAAGAGGGAGAGGGAAAAAGATAGATAGATAGAGAGAACTTCCAAGGAAATATTTGCCAAACGAGGATAGAATTCGAGATGACGAGTTCAACCTGCATCATTATTCCTCTGCTACTCCTCTTTTCTCATAGATCGCGAATCGTTGATACAGCTGCGACGAAGAAAAAGACTTTTTCTATTCCGAAAGGAAATGAATTCAGATAGAAAATGAAATGGTTCGCAACTTTTCATCCCTTCATATCGATATCGATCGATACCGTCGATTTAACTTGTCTTCGACGTTAGAGAGGTATTATTGAAAATTGAAAACAAAAAATAAAGAATATAAAAAGTTGAATAGAATAATATTCTCTATAACATATATTAGAGTACATCTGGCCATTTTATGCAGGAGAGTAGCAATTATGATTATCGATGACGATGATAGGGGTAGACGTTTGGACGGTGTCTGTCTTTCGTCTAGTCATCTCGCAGCAGCTTGATATCGGATTGTCGATGCATGTATCGATGCGTTCGCAATGGTAAGACACCTCGTGACTTAAGTGACAGCTGCTCTTCGTCGGCTCTTCGTATATACGTAGGTACGTACGTACGTGTACGTTCGAAGAGAGAAAGAGATCGATAGATAAATTACGATCAATATTAATTGTAAGGGCATACACATTTTCAATGTTTGCATTTATTTGTGTTTAATGATTAAAAGAGAATAAGATATATACAACGTATAAATTAACGTTCCTATAAACGACCAACGTAGAACGACCCGCACGCGATATAGATATTATTGAAATAGTATCTTCGCGTAACAACGATATTACTTTACAAAACGAACGATTCTTCTTCGATTCTTGCAGATATTTCTAACGTTCCGTATACTGAAATCGACGTTAATACCCGCAGGGTTTCGTTTCTAAATTGCTTTCGCAAACGCGGATTCAATCGTCGAGCGATGTTGGGGACGGTATTTATCGGTTAAGATTTTTGGATGATAACGATCGCGCGAGCAAGTTCGTAGGATTATAACTGGATACATCGAACCGAACAATGGACGTGTAGCTGACGCAATAGAAAAATTAGTTTTGTCTGGTTCACGGACGAAAGAACACGATTTCCGACTTTTCTTTCGAGGCGAACATCTGTCTGGCTCTTTAAACACGACGAAATTAATGTATTTCTTTCGCGACACGGGACCAAAGGAATACACTATACTCTTCTTCTGCTCTCCCTCTACCCTCTTCCTTCTTAAGATACCTTTCTCTTCGTTCGATTCGCGGTGTAGTAGCATCTGCTCTCGATTAAGCGATTTCTCGGCATTGTGCCAGAGCATACTATCTAAGATTTCTTCCGAAGAAATTCTTCTGATGTTGAGAAAGGAAGAATCGAACGCAGGTAGTCGCTCGCGTTCCCTTCCAGCTCCGTTCGCAATCACTTTTTTTTTTCTCTTTCCTTTTCCTCCCCTCCCCCGTCCACTCTCAATCCACCCTATATTCTCATCCTTTCTCCTTTCGTCTTTTTATTCTCTCTTTCTACCATTCTTTCGATAATATCGCCGAAGGTGGCCCAGCCACGCTGCGTTAGCTTCCTTTAAGCGTTCGTACACGTTCCTCCAAAGAGAGCCCAAGTTCTCGTCGTCGTATTGCAGCTGACACGCACGTGGCACGTGGCCATCCATCAGCTGGAAAGATAGACAGACATACAGACAGACAGACATCGTGAATGTATGTACCTATCTATACGCATGCATACGCATAGATACACATACGTTCCTTATGAAACCACAAGGAGAACAGAGCTGGCTTCTTTCGAGGACGTTCTCGACACGATTGTTTCATCTTCGTTTTATTGTCTCTTTGGTTCGATGACCGATGACTACTCAAATTATTTTTACTCTAACCCCTTTTATTTAATCGAAGAAGATCTGAGAATGTGGAACCCTTTAACTGTCCGGCAATTCGTTCAACGATTACCACGAACATCGCCGTGTGCCTGATAAAATTAGATATACGATAATAAGATATACATGGTTACGGTATGACGTAAATGGCCGGCTAAGAAGAAGGGAATAGGATTTTCACCAGACTCGTCTGATGCTATCATCCAAGCTCCTATCACCGGAGAGTATTTTTTTTCACTAACGACTAGACACGAGCTAAGCACAAAAGGTCCTGGCATCTGATACTGTTGTATCGCGGAGCACGATGTAGATCCGGTAAATCCAGTCTACGCTCTCTAAGCGTTTCACGAATTTTCGAATATAGAATTTTCACGCGGTCTATACCGTTATCTGGACCGATATCTCGAATATTATCGTAGTAGAGATATCTGATAATAAATATCGAGATCTTTCTTAAAATTTCCATTGTTCTTTTAATCTGTTTCTTGTTTTCTCCCTCTCTCTCTTTCTTTCTCTCTCCCTCCCTCTCTCTCTCTCTCTCTCTCTCTCTCTCTGTCTCGCGCACGATCAACGTAGAATTAATTGTTTCTCATAATTCGTCTATCGCATTAATTAAAAGGTCCAAACGGCGAGGTAGAGATTCCCTTTGAAAACAAAATAATAGATACATTCTCGTTCGCTCTAAGCTTTACTATGAAACTACGGTCGTAGCTATTCATCCATTTGTAGGTGCAGCCTTTTCACGCTATCCACGCGTGATCTCTTTGAAAATGCGAAATAGAGTGCGTGGTAAATATGTATATGTGTTCTGGGTTGCGTGTACGTATCCGTGGATGTTTCAAAGCTTTATTCAGTAGTTAGTTCTCTTTTGTCGGCTCTAATGTCGAAGTTAATTTTCTAAATACTCGTCGAAATATCGTGGGACCGATCATCGTGAGCGTATCGGCTTATCGGAAACGATCTCTGCTTACCGACGTGTTCGCCAACACGAGTATTTTTCCGTAAAGAAGTAAGTAGTATGTACATACGTAGTGACTCTTTGAAGGGATCTTGCAAAGAGAGCACTCGTTTCTCGAAGGCATCGAGCGCAGGGGTCGATGGTTATCTGACTTCCTGTTTGTTCGTTCACCCTTCGTACCATTGCGTTAGGACAAGAGAGAAAAAAGAGTAGCAGAAGGAGAAGCAGAAGGAGGAGGAGGAGGAGAAGAAGGAGGAGGTGGTGGTGATGGTGGTGGTAGTGGTGGTGGTGGTGGTGGAGAGGCAATAAAAGCCCTGCCAAATAAATACAAAAGATAATCGACACCGTGCAGACAGTCGTACGGTCGTCGGAACTTTATCCTTTTTTTTTTTTTGCCCCTATCCTGTCTCTCTCTCTCTCTCTCTCTCTCTGTCTCTCTCTCTCTCTCTCTCTCTCTCTTTCTTTCTTTTTAATCTTTTTGACTGTCGCGCTAGCAACTGCTGTTTCCGCCGAAATATTCGAGAGAATCATCAGTAATTCGCGCGCGTGTGTCTATGGATGTGGAAAAATCAACGTATTCGTCAACGCCTCTACGGAAAATATTACGTGGAAAACTTGTGCCGTCGGCAAAATAAACAAATAAGACAGATTTGATAAGAAAGTTCGGGGGAAAGGTCGAGTAGATCGATCGAAGGAGAAAAAGGAGGAAGGTGCACTCTCTTCGGATGAAGAAAAAGAGAGAAAGAGAAGAGAGACTCGAGGCTCGACTGAGTATAAGGAGGGGGCTAGAAGCGAGGGGTTGGGACTAGGGCACGTGACCGGAAGACGGGGGGCAAAACGGCGCACGCGCCGTCGTCCTCCACCTGGCGCATCACCTGCTGCCCCCTGCTTAAGCCTCCCTGCCTTCTCTTCTCTTTCTTTCTCGCTTCTTCTCGCGCTGTGTCTTCGCTCTCTCCCTTTCTCTCTCTCTCTCTCTTTCTCTCTGTCCCTCTCTTTCTCTTTTTTGCCAACACCTTCGACATCCAACTCTTTTCCTCTTCTCACTATCATTCCGAAAGACATTCGACCGACATTGA
This sequence comes from Vespula pensylvanica, assembly GCF_014466175.1. Classification (NCBI taxonomy): domain Eukaryota; kingdom Metazoa; phylum Arthropoda; class Insecta; order Hymenoptera; family Vespidae; genus Vespula; species Vespula pensylvanica. Next base: position 5,084,319 of record NC_057686.1, read on the forward strand.
CTACATCGCAAAAATCCTTTTCCAAACAAAAAGAAGTCGTATTCGAGTCGAAGATAATCTCTTCGTAGCATCGAAGTCGTATCACCTGTCGAGTAGACGACTCCCTTCTCTTCCCTTCCCTTCCCTTCCCTTCCTTCTTTTTTTTTTTGTTTTTTCTTCGAATCATTTCTAAAGAATATCGACAACGAAATATCTCGTAGGACGCGTATCTAATCGCTTTTCAGTTATTTCATTCATGCATATTAGATTAAATTGCGTTGAGAACATGGCTAGATCGGTTCGAATTGAACGAGGAGGAGTGGTAATCGACTCTTCGAAACATCGATGGCTAAGAGATTATCGAGTTCTTCGTGGCACGAGCCGAGCACGCGGCACAAGGTGGCAGATGCGTTCTCGAAGGGTTATATTGCACAGATATATAAACGCGCTGTTCGAGAAAGCTGGAGGGAAAAACGTCGGGACTCAATGGAGGGAAGTGGGGGTAGAAACAGAGAAAGAGAGGATGAGCACAGAAGGCGAAGATCAATCTCAGGGTCCAGGTGGTGCGCCACGGTGCATCGGCAACGGTGGTGCTGCACCTCTACTCTTATCCTCCTGCTTTTGTGCCGATCGATGCAAAGGATCATCGGGTGTAGCTTAACAGCCAGCAGGCTTGCCTTCGAGAGATCATTGTCCTATTCGCGATACGCTGGCGCTGTTCCCCTCCTCGTTCTCTCTCTATCTCTCTCTCTCTCTCTCTCTCTCTTTTTCTTTCTTTCTTTCTTTCTCTCTCTCTCTCTCTCTCTCTCTCTCTCTCGATAACGCTGCCAAAAGTGTTCGCTGCCAAATCGACCTTCCGCAAATAAAAGCCGGCCGATGTAAAAAAGAACGAGCGTTATAAATAGATCGTTATTAATAACGGCCGAAAATCTTCTTTCCTTTGCCTTTATCACGCGCACGCGCGGTGAATATGTGTATGTATGTGAAAGAAAGAGTAAGAGAGAGAGAGAGAGAGAGAGAGATAAAGAGAGAGAGAGAGACGTACACACAATCGTTGGTGTTGTTGCAAGTCATTGTTTCAAATGATTTCGTTCATCCAGGTGCGGGCCGCTGTTTTTGTTTGACCCCGAGCAACTCCATACTTGTTCGACTGTCGGGAAAAATTTACATGCGCGTCCCTCTATTGTGTCCCCTTCAAATCTTTTTCAACGATTCGATTTATAATAAGAGACGACGCGTTGTTATATTATTTCTCGATATACCTACTCCTTCCGATAGAAATGAATCATTTTAAATAGAATATCTTAATTTTCAAAGAACTTCTGACTAAATATCTCTTTTATTCCAGTTCTTTTTTTCTTTTTTTTTCTTTTTATATTTTTTTCTTTTTCTTATTTTTGTTACAGGTAAGTCTCAATCTTATGGGATACGTCAGGCATTTCTTACGAAGAAAAAGTGAGTAATGATCGGGATGGTAAAGAGATTAATTAAGAATCGATCGATCTTCTCTACGGTGGAGAATAATTCGTAGATGGTCGTCTTTATCGTCTGGTATCGACGGCACAAAACGTTTTACGTCACGATTCATCGTTCGATTCATTTTCGTTGTACGAGACGCTTTCGGTGAACGATCTAGCTCGCTTGGGAGCCAGGTCATAGACGGTAATTTCAGAATGCTTGTCCGATGACGAGGACAACGTCGACGATGAGGATGAACGTGCGTGCGTCAATATGCGTGGGCGTCTGCGTCATTCAGAACGCATCGACCAGTTTCCTCTCCCTCGCACACTTCTCTCTCTCTCTCTCTCTCTCTCTCTCTCTCTCTCTTTCTCTCTCTCTCTTTCAAATACATACACGTACACACATACTCGAGCGCGCGCGCTCATACGCCCACATATACGCACATGTACGCATACTCTTACTCATCTATATACCAACGATAGAGATTCGGATATCGTATTCTCTATTTCTATCTCTCTTTCTCTATCACCTATCAGCATTCTTCCCTTATTCGACGGGACTCTCGTCGTATTATTCCCTCTCTTCATTCCTCTCTTACCGTTCATGGCACACATTCGTCGATGTGTGCAAGTTAGTACCAGGGATTAAAAAGACGGGAGAAACTAGGCTGGTTGGTTGGCAGGTCGATGTGGGCGCCGGCAGAAGGGGTAAAATTTTTTCCTCCTTTTATCTTTTTTTTTTTCCTTTTTTTCTTCTTTTTTTTTTTTGCTTATACGCAGATATGTACGTGATGCGTTACGAGTATTGGACGATTTTTTTTCTTTCCTCTTTTTTTTCTTTACAAAGGAATACAGGGACATCGTTTTCATTTTGTTTCTTTTTTATTGGTTCTCTTTCTTTCTCTCTCTCTCTCTCTCTCTCTCTCTCTCTCTCTCTATCTCTTTCTACCTCTACCTCTACCTCTACCTCTTGTATTTAGAAGTTACTTGACAAATTGATTAACACTGTGACTTGTGTAATAATATAATCGAAGGTTCAATTAACTCCGCACCGAAATATACTGTTTCCCTATTGATTGTTTGCCGTTGTGACGCTTTGACATTTTCGGTATACATAGATATTGTCTTTGAAAGCTTTCCAAAAGCGATCATGCGCAAGAAGAACTGAGAGCAGAGAGAGAGAGAGAGAGAGAGAGAGAGAGAGAGAGAGAGAGAGAGAGAGAACATTAAGCGAGATATCTCGGCGTTCACGCGTGCCGTACATTTGATTCCGAACCGTCCTCGTCGTGGCTCTTCCTTCTCAATGAATTTTTCTTATCTAAGAAAACGGCCGCGACCCGATTCCCCATACTATGAACCGTGCAGCCTCGGGTCAATCTAGACGTCACGAACACGCAAAATACGATTGTAAAGTTTTTACATTGTTACATTGTTAATGAGTACGTACAAATCCGATCGAAACTTAAACTCTATTGTCTAGAACACGCGGATTTTCCTCGAATGTAGTATGTATTACTACGTTTTCAAACGTAGCCGTATTCCTATTGTGAATTCTGATCGAACGCTCGCGTACAGGCGTGCCAACGCGCGTTATTCGGCATTGCGTTATACTATAGAGAGGCCAGTCTCGCGAGTCCGCGCGGTTCAATGTCGCCAGAAGCAGTCAACAACAATGTGTAACCGCTAAAAATACTCTCTCCCTTTCCGTTCTCGATCGGCAACGACTCGGTTGCCCTCCATACTCTCTCTTTGTTTCTCTCTCTCTCTCTCTCTCTTTCTCTCTCTCTTCCTCTCATTTGTGCATGTATGTATATGGATATGTATGTATGTATATATAAAGTTATATATATACATATATAACTTTTTCTCTCATATTTGTTCCGCAATCCAAGCAATTTTCGATTTGTCCGAGGAATATTAATAAATCGTCGATTAATAACACCCATATAAAATTCAACAAAAGTCGAAATCCATAAATGGTTCTATAAATTAATCGAAAGGAGAAGCCGCTCGATATTTTCGTAAAGAAAGGATCGCGCAAGATCATCGACGTCATCGCGTAACATTTCTCGTCCGCCGATAAGGATTATTACCGGACTGCGTCAGCGACGTTATCATATCTTCCACACTTCTTTTATAAAGCGATTCAGAAAAGATTGCGATACGCCTTACTTCTAAGAAAATTCCGTTGGCGGCACCGCTGTGTTGACTTGACTTTTTGTTGCGTCGTCTAAATAACATTTCATTCGCGCGAAAGAAACACGTGAATCACCGGTAAACGCGTAGTAAACGTAGTTCCTCTCTTTTTTTGCACTTGTGCACCGCATCTTCTTTCCTCTAATCTCTAAGTAAGGATACGCATTCGCGCAGTTAACTTAACGTTCGTACGTAATATACGTAGCGGGGCTTTTGAACGACAAAAAGAGGAAGAAGCAGAAGAGAAAAAAAAAACAGAAAAAAAAAGGGAAAAAGAAATAGATTCCTATGGCAGAAATACGAGGAATGGAATCTTCTTGAGAAAATTCGTGAGTCACATTCGCGATACGTACCGGAGAACAAACCGGTTCTTTTTACACCGTGAGAAATTATGATACGCGATGAATACCAAATGACACGTAGAGAGGGGTATGTTTTCACGGAAGACTCGAACGCGGTGATCTAGTCGTCAAAGAATCTTCTTCATTCTCTATTTCTAGGTTTTTTCTTTCTTTTTTTTTCCTCGTTTTTTTTTTTTTTTTTTTTTTTTTTTTCTTTTAACTCTCGTCCATCCATTTTTTTCTTTCTTCCTCTGTTCATTCTCTTCCTCCTTCTCCTTCTCCTCTTTCCTCTCTTCCTCTTTCTTTTTTCATCGAGACGATTTCGTCGCCGGTAATCCGGGATTTCTGAAATTAAAGGGACGCGCGACGACGGAGAGTAACCGTGAGAGAATTTCTCGAGATTATTGTACGGTTTATTCGTGCCGCGCAGCCCCCCTCTCTCTCTCTCTCTCTCTCTTTCTCTTTCTCTCTTGCTCTGGGCCAACGAAATCTAGTCAAATGAAAATCCGTCTGGGTAGATCCAAGTCGTCGACTCCCTTCTCTCTCTCTCTCTCTCTCTCTCTCTCTTTCTCTCTAGAGTAGTCGTTCTACGTCCCTCTCTTCTACGTACAGTCCACGAACTAACTCACGGCAAGTTGGTCCCGTCGGCTGGCTTAATTGCTAATTAATTCTAATTGATAATTCCCCCGATAGCGTTAGCCGGGAAGTAATCCGAAAGCGTGTTTACGCGAAAGTTGCAACGTGCAAGCGTCGTCCACAACGTCCTCCTCCTTTTCCTTCTTCTTCTTCTTCTTCTCTCTTCTCCTCCCCCTTCTTCCCTCTTAATTCCTCTATTTTTCTTTTTTTCTTTTTTTGATGTTTCCCTTTACCTCTTCACCGACGATCTTTTATTAATTCATTCACTTCTAATTTTTAACATGATCGATAGATCTTCTATATATCTCTGATCGTGGAAACGATTCCTGACGTACCTACGTCGTACGTTGTCTATCCCTCTCCACCCCCTCTCCTTTTTCCGTCTCGCCGTACAAACCCATACATTTCTGAAGTCATGGCATACATAGATATCGAATCCGCTCAGCTATGCTTTCAACACGTATACGGTGATCGGACGCGTATCAAGTTCCGGAGGAAAAGCGGAGCGGAGCGCGTGACGAGGAGTCGACGACGAGGAGGAAGAACGAGCAAGCGCGTGACGTCCATCAACATGTGAGCAGTCGAGCGCTATCCTCGACGTCACGTCTCACGTGACCGATCTACGTAGATACGCGTAGAAACCTATGCGCCCCGAGGTCGTTCATCGCTAACAATAATATAAGAAGTACGAGAAACTTCGCTCAAGTAATACATTCTCGATGATGATTTTTCATTTGGAACGGATGAGCGTTACGAAATGATATTACGGATACGTATTCCTCGAATACGAGGAATCATCGGCCAAAGATTAAATGGTAGAAAAATATTGGTTCGGTAGATCTGGTGAATGAATAGTTCTCTTATTTCGTTATCTTTATCAACGGCGAACAAATTCTTTCAAATTGTTAAACAAAAGATTCATCGTGCACCTTTGGAAAAATTTGATCGAAACTCGATATTATAACGTCTCTAAGCTTATAAATAATATTATCAATGGGGCATCGATGAAAATAGGTTTAAAAATTACTACTATCCAATCATTTCTATCGAATAACGATTTTTCTTTTAATATCGTAGAATCAATTTTCTCTGGTACCGGGTATATTTATTTCCTTCTGCAAAGCGAAAGACCGTGGAGAATATCGTGGAGTGTGACGACGTAAAACGTATCTATATACCGGCATTCATAACGGAGTAAGAAAGAAAGAGAAGGAGAGAGCGAAAGAGATAGAATTTTCCGCGGGCATGGGAGAGCCCCAACTCGAATCGACTTACGTCGTACGTAGTAGTACGCTACTCCCCTTCCCGCACCCTACTCGAGCGTAACACGCGAACGTTGAAAGCCCGTGTGTGCCCGCATTTATCGCGCGCACGCAAACGCACAAAGCAAAGGATAGAGAGAAAGCGTAAAGAGGGTGAGATGGATAAGGGGGTGAGGCGGGGTCGGGCGGGGGCGCGTCGGGCAGCGCCACCCCGAATACCGGATGTGACGACACTCTTGGCGCACTTGGCCCGACGCACTCTCGAGATCTCTCTTTCTCTCTCTGTCTGCCTCTATCTCTCTCTCTTTCTTTCCCCATCTCTCTCTTTCTCTCTTTCTACCCCCACTCAGAGAACAGAGCTATTTACCCTGCTAGTCGTTACGATGGCCGGCAGCCGGCGCTGCGGGTTGCGGCGCTCTCGCGTTTCCTCGTTTCTCTCTCTCTCTCTCTCTCTCTCGCTCTCTTTTCGTAATATACGCACAGATATACACCTCCTCCTACTACTACATTACTACTTTACTACAATTACTACTACTACTACTACTACTATTACTATTACTACTATTACTACTACTACCCTACTACTAGTACTACTACTTACTACTACTACTACTGCTATTACTACAACATTACTACCACTATTATACTACACTACTGTACTACTACTCTACTACTACTACTACACTACTACTACTACTGCTGTTACTACTACTACTACTACTACTACTACTACTACTACTACTACTACTACTACTACTACTACTACTACTACTAATATTACTACACATATACAAATGCGTTTCACTATCCGATCGTCGACGCGCCGGAGAATTCGCGACGAGCGCACAGTCTCGCGCGAATCCTCGCGCGCGTGGCTCCTCTTTCATCGTGCTCTCAAACGAACGCATCGTATCATCGTCGTCTCGTTTGTGCACTATATCTCGTATTATTTTTTCAACTATATTTTCTCAACGTTTAATTCTTACGTTATCTATATCGCGCGAGTGTTTTTCTCGGTATTCATCGTCGTCGTCGTCGTCGTCGTCGCCGTCACTTGTGTGATATACGCTAAGGATAGGAACGATCTCCTCTCTGAACGAAAGAAAGAAAGATAGACAGATAGAA
>NC_057686.1:5096317-5141317 GCF_014466175.1 Vespula pensylvanica
GCATAGCCTGTTTAGACTCGTCGAGGGCTTAAAAGAAAACTCGCACGGCCACTTTGGCACGAGTTTATATTGATTTTCATTTTCATCCCGAGCTATTTTTAAAGGGTACCATGCTTCTCTATACATGTGTCTATATTACACGCGCTTGCATTCCGTACTTAACGTGTTTTTGTTTTTTAGTATTTTTTTCTTTGTAAAGGTATATGATTACTTATATATGTTTGTATTTGATGTCTTAATGGTAAGAAAGATTTCACGATTATTTGGCGGGATATTTAAAATCCCGCGTGCGGGTTAGAAAAGAAAGAGAAATAGGATGTAACGATATTACGTGCTTATGAGCAAATTGCGAAAGGGGTGTGTCCGTAGAGCGAACGATGGCTGTCGGAAGCTGTAATGGAGATTGATGGCAAATCCCGCGAAAAAGTCGATGTTGCGAAAGTAAATTAGCACGCGGCGATTGCGTCTAAAATATTGGAATCTGCCATCGAACGGTCATCGTTTCTCTCTCTCCCTCTTTCTCTCTCTATTCTGGTTTTCTCTTGATTGCTACCGAGCAATATCGGCCATAGATCGAATTCTATTACCACTTCCACCAAACCTTTAATTACCCTTTCTCTATCGTGTCTCTCGATATGTTGACATTTTATAGCATTAAAACCAAATCACACGGTCGACATATTCTTTGAAAGTTCATCTTCGTGAAATAATCCAAATTCATCGAAATAAGAAATATTTAATAAAAAAATAAAAGAAGAAGAAGAAAATGATTTTTAGATATTCTATAAGAAAATTCTCTGTCGTACACTCACATATGCGTAGAGTTTTTCACTGGGCAAAAACGAATATCTTTCTTATTTTTCTTATCGATCTCGAGTAATTTATCGTACCAACATAAGCTTCATTTCTACTATGACGTATTCGTATGTTTTAAACAAATAAGTAAATGAATGAATGAATGAATGTATGAATAAAAGAAAGAAAGAAAGAAAAGAAAAGAAAGAAAGATAGAAAGAAAGAAAGAAAGAAAGAAAGATAAATCAGTATCAACACATGTGTCCCGACTTCTTCTTACTTGTCGTGCACAAACAAGTTCACATATACGTAGAAAGGGTGAAATAGAGTCACACATATATAGGGAAATTGCATTAGCGACGGTGCGAGCGAACGGTGGCGCATGAAAGCGGCATAAACGAAGCGCGCAACATTGTCGAGTGGGCGGAACGTATTTGGCTCCCGTAGCTACTATAATCGTCTTCGCGCAGCTGACTCGTAACGCACGCGTTTCGATCGTCGACTTTCGTGTTCCATTGTTTTCCACGTGCGCGTAGTACGAAAGAGAAAAAGAGAGAGAAGAAGAGGGGGAGGGTGAGAGAGGAGAAAAAGAGTGAGAGAGAGAGAGAGTGAGAGAGGGAAGAAGGGAGGAAGAATGGGGTTGACTCTTTCGCGGTACCATTCTATTTCCGCCTGAGAAACGACCAGGGACCCCTCATTATAATACTATTAGAAGCAAGACCAACGAGACGTTATCGCCGCGATAGAGCGTATTTCGCGTTATAGAAAGACAAATAAATCTATTCCATTTTCTCTCTCTCTCTCTCTCTCTCTCTTTCTTTTTTTCCTTTTTTATTTTCCGTACGAGAGGATGAAACAGTGAGAAAGTATGATGCGCTACGTCAATATAAAGATGTGTTTCGTACTAAAGGAGAAATTTTTTAACGGCAGCTGCCATAAAGTGTCGTCTTTCCCGTGAAAGACCGCGTTGTCAGCGAACCGAGACAGTTGTTTTGTTGCGGTCAAAAATTATATTTCGGATCCGCGAGCAAAACTCGCCTGCCACATGTCGTAGGTAAGGTAAGGTATACGCGTTACGCTTCGGGTGTACCGACCCTTAATAAGCCTTCCTTTCTTTTCTCTATCTACCCTTTTTTCTTATACTCGTTCATCTTCTTTTCAATATACGAATCTTCCTTCCCCCTTCAATCATTTTTTCGATAAACTTGGAAATAAGAGATTAGAATCTTCTCTCGCGAGAAAAAACCTTTTCCCTTCGTTCTCGTTATTATACGAAAGACGCGTCGTCCTTGTCGTCATCTTCGACGTTGTCGTCCTCGTCCTCGTCCTCGTCGTCATCATCATCGTTATAGTTATTGTCGAAAGGCAGTACCTACTACTGAGGGAAACCCAACGAAGGTGCAGGTGGCTCGTATGTCAAGAAGATGAAGTCTCGCGTCATGGAACAATGGGTTGTGACATGCGCGCCAGGAAGCGTGCATGTCTTACTTCCGGTGACTCGCCGTTTAATTGATTCTCAACCACCCCTTTTCGTCTTCGGTCTTCAACGTCTTCCATAGAGTCTGACATCGTTCGTTGTCGTCCTCGTCCTTATCATCGTCGTCGTCGTCGTAAGAACAGATCGTAAGTAACACGTTACCGAATGTCATTGATTTCAAACGAAACTTTTTCTTATTCTAAATGAAAGAATATCGAAAAATTATTCTCTTTATGGAAAGAAATGAACGAACAAAGAGAAAAGGAGGACAGAGCTACAGTGTAGTAATAACGAAGAGGGTGGTGCTACTTACGTAGAACCCGATAACGCGAGTTTGTTTTGGTGCGTGACTACGCGACGATGACAACAACGATGACGACGTGGACGAGGAGAAAAGGGGAGGAGGATACGGAGGTCCGTACCAGGCACGCAAATTCACGCATAAACACGTTGCACGCACGAAAAAGCGTCACTGCGTGCACGCACGGTTATACACCCCCGCTCCTCTCTCTTCTACCCCAAGAAAGATAGAGTACCGATAGCCGTAACGCCATCGTGATTTAGGGGTCGCTATGGTGCTGCGATTCAGAAACAAGAGTTCGTTGAACTCCCTCCTCCTTGCTTCTTTCTCTCTCTCACTCTCATTCTCTCTCTCTCTCTCTCTCTCTCTCTCTCTCTCTCTCTCTCTCTCTCTCTCTCACGCGAATATTCACTCTCACACACGCACGTACATATTATTCGTTACCGAGACTAGATCTAGTTACGTACGCATAAAGCGCGAACGTCCGACAGAGAGTAGATTGTAATTATCGTAATTATTGATTGATTTTGGTTATTAGTTCCTATCGAAGAGAAATATCATTCCATTATAACGAGTAAATTATTAATTAGTAGTTCAACTTTTAATACCGCCATTGATTTCCGGTTTATTGGTCGGATATTCGATGATAATTAACATATTAGAAAAGATAAATTGAAGAGTAGTAGTTCGTAAGACAAATTCTGTACGATGAATAACGGGCACTGCACTCGGTTGCAGTCAAGTGGCAGATTGTAAACATCCGGTACCCGATGCAAATCCGCGTGCGGCGACGACGACGACTGTCGGCGGCGGTCATCGCCGCCGGCGACATGCGCCATTGCATATTCGAGCATTTTTATTTCGTCCTTTTACGTTCTCGTCGATTCTTTCCTCGGTTATGCAAAACGATACCCATAAATTCGATTGGTAATCATTGTACATAAATTTTAAAGGTAGATATACCTATACCTGCATACACGTACACGGTTCAGTTTTATTTAAGTATCTATCACCAAAAATTCGTTCTGAAACTTTACTGATTATAATTATTTATGGTGAGCTAGTACGGAATGCAACGCTTACGATCATATTTTGGAATTATTTAATAATGGCTTCGTATCAACGGCCACCTGGTAGTACCGTACACACAAACACGAATGAACTATGGTGTTATAAATTCGGTAGAAAATCATACGCTTCTAAGAAGCACGACCGAAAATACTCTACCAACATTATGCTTCTTGCTTACTTCCTGGATTTCATCGATATCTTGCTTCTACCAAAGCTCTCTCTCTCTCTCTCTCTCTCTCTCTCTCTCTCTCTGTGTTTCTCTTTCTCTCTCTCTCTCTTTGTTTCAAAGAAGCGAATAATCGACTCTAACTTGTAAACCAACGTGCACATAATATATGTAGAACCATGAAACTATTTACGCGACTAGTCAGGTTAATTGAACGCGAACTAGCCTTGTAGAATGATGGATTCGAATAAATAAATAAAAACATTCTGTTATATTATCAGTTCTTCGTTCTTCCATGCGTGCAATAGAGAGAGACATTCTAAGGCACGTGGCAATAAAAAGAGTAGAGAGAAATAATGTCAAGACTATTTATGTTTTTAAGAGGACGGTCTGAGGGCATTTGACGAATGCGAGATATCGAGAGTTGCGCGTGTTATTAAGAAAATACCACGGATAGTACGAAGTTTAGTTGTTTTCAAGAATTTCACATTTTATTTATATATATATATATTTCTTTTTTCATATAAACGCCATTTCAAGTAATTATAGATAATATTTAAAAAAACAATTACTTTGTCTTATTAATACTTATTATATCCTATTTATCTCGCATATATTTTTTTTTTTCAAAGTTATAATTAAATCACATATCTATATTCTATCGATTTTTACAAATACTTCGCGATAAACATTCGGTATAAAAAAAAAAATAAAAAAAATAGTATATTAAAAAAGAATATATTAAAATAAATGCTTAGTTCTGTATAGTGTATCTTCCTAACACTATAAGCATCGAGCAAGAAGACTGTTGCAGCGAATGGAAAATGGCGGTGGGCAGCAAAATGGCCGTTCTTAGAAGCGTGAATGTAACTCTACGCTATCGACCTCTGCGCAGTGCGACGATCCAATCCAACTTATCGTCGCATTAATTAACCAGTTGTGACCTCGGGCATACAGCCTTCTCCCCTCCACTTTTGTCTTTATCTTTATCTTACCGGTTTTATCTACCTCGAAATAAGTTAAAAGACGAGGAGAAAACGTTCGGTTTGTTTTAAGGCTATGGCGTAACGCGCACACTCACTCTCTTGCGTATCAATGGCGACTCCGTCCGGTATTCTACTTTCCGATCGTGTTTCCTTACTAATCCGTGTCTCCTAACATTCATTTCTATGTTTTTCGCTTCTGCGTTTATTCAACGTATGCATAGTAACAATATTATCAATTTTATTTATATTATCACTATTATTTATGGAAAAATTATTTTTTATCGATCGATATATATGTATTCTCGGTTGGAAGGTTCGCTTATTAATTATTAAAAAAAAAAAAAAAAAAGAAAAAAAAAGAAAAAAAATACAAAAAGAAATGTAAGATAATAAGAAAAAATAATTAGTTAATAATTTAACAGATCTAATTATTTACTTTTTGATCTAATTATTTGTTTCAATGAGAAAATACAAGTGCACTTTATCGTGATATTAGGCGACTTCCGCGGGCTAAGAATAATCGACTCAGGTTCTGATATTCGATACAACGTTTCAAAATCTTTGCGCAAAAACTTAGTTACGTTCTACGTACATACCGTGATCTCGATATTTAAACCTCTGAATTCTCTCGAGACTGTTTACCACGCATTTGGCAGAATGCCTGCGATAAATTATAGAAACAAGGGTTACCTTCGCGTACGAATTCTCTACGCCGCATAGGTTTCTAGGTCCTTGTAATTCTTATTAGACTACTCATCGTTTTAATTTTACATTGTATTTTGTCGTTAAGAACGATCAAAGATTTTCACTATTAATCGCGTTTCCTTTCCCTATCTATTCATTTATCCTTCTCTCTCTTTCTTTCTCCTATCCTCCGCTTCCTTTCTCGCACGAACACGTTAGTATACCAACGTACCTTCCGCCCTTTGAATTCTTAAGAGCGTACTCGACACTCGGAAAGATGGCTCTGAGCGTTCAATGAGGCCAATACCGCGAAAGTGCCGTCCTTAACGAGGTTACAGGGTACTCTTACTGTCTCGTTCCCTTCTTACTCAGCGTTCACCAGGGGTGGTTGATTTGGGCGCGAAATTGCCCGACAAAATCAAATTTCATTTTGCCGGAGGCGTGTCTGGACAATCGAGCAAGCAAGTGGCCAACGGTCAATCTGACTATCTCGTCAACCAATTTTGCTCGGTGATTACTTTGCTCTCGCTTCTGGTTCGACTCGAGCGAGAACTCTCGTTGTTTAACTCGTCCCGCAAGATGTTGGGATAGGCGTCTTTCCTTTTGCCTTCTTCTTTCCTTCCTCCTTTTCTTATCCTTCCTGGCGTCTTTAAGATCGTAACTTATAGTCGCCAAAGCATACGTTTCGCGAGAATACTTTAAGCACGGCGTCGTCTTCTAAGCGCCGTTATAGATTAATCTTTCTTACCAAAGCGACGCCCCGCTAATCGTTTATCTTTGAATATTTTGTTATTACAAAGCGCGTTGGTAATTTGTAGATGCGTAAATACGCTCCTAACGTCTCTATACTTTAAACACCTGTATACGTATCTCACCCTATCGTCTCCCTCTCTTCATCTTTAAAATATACGTTTATAGGTATGCCTACGCAAAATCGATAGGTTCGAAAAATCCGATCGTACATTTCTCTCACCATGATTCCTGACCGCGCGTGAACGAACAAGAGAGAAGGAGGAAAGAGAAAGAGAGAGAAGCAAGATTGGGTCCAAGTTCATAAGGGTTCTTGGAAAGGCGGCGCTCTTCCTTGGGCCTCTTTCATCTGGACCGCGGCCCACTTGGATCTTTAATATCTCTTCTTTTCTTCTTTTCTCTTTTTCACGCGCGTCCTTCCTTTTTTCTTCCTCTTACTAATCGATTAACGTATACACCATAAACGTACTCCTTCGATTATTCTTACGTTAGTATCACGTTATAGGAAATATCTGTTTTATCCGTTAAAGATCGTAAATATTTCATTCGATGAAATCGAATGCGTTTAAACTAATTCTTATTTAAAGTAAAATAGTCTAGACGAAAATAGAGTTTCAATTTTATTTTCTACCTGTTTTCAACGATAATCAATTGAATCTTTTTTTTTTTTTTTTCTTCAATTAAAAAATTAATAATCTTTTGGATAATTTGATTGATATAAAATGACAAACGATTTCTACGTTTCTCGAATTTCGAAATATGAAGTTTCATTTTCCAAAATCGTCGTCGTCGACGCCATTGACGAGACCAAATCGATCGAGACCGCGATTGTGATTAATTAACACGTCGAAGCTGTTCGGGTACGATCGCCCAAATCGAAACCAGCGACGTTCTCGCGACGTAATCAAATTTCGTATGGAAAGAGCTCGCAACTGTGGACCACCGGCGCGTGTTTTAATTCGGTCGTGTAGTTCGCAAATTTTCTAGATCGTGAAACACAGTCGATTTTATACATTTCAGTATTCGGGAATAGTATTCGTGCTTCTTTCATCGTTCTGTTAACTCATGCGTCGAAACGTCTCTTTTAAAATAAATTGATACGTTTTGTTCTCGCGAAACTTTTTCTCCGAAAGTAAAAAAGCTTTTCTTTCAATAACGTTAATCATTTTTTACCAATATCGACTTATATATATATATATATATAATATATATATATAATATATATATATGTATCTTTTTTTTTGTTTTATACCCACGAAATAATTCCATTCATAAGTTTTATCACAAATTTCAATCCATCCCTTACGAAATCGTGAAAAGATAAATCGAAATAAAACAATTCCATCGTAAATTTCATCCATCGCATTATTTAATTGTCAACCTAGTAACTTTAAATCCTTTTTGATTTCAGGTAAGTTTCTCTCTGGAGGCTGGCGTTGATGCGACAAGAGGGGTGTATAAGAATCACGCGAAAGTTCGGTGAGTTAGTGAAAGAAAAAAGAGAAAATAAAAAGAAAACAAAAACGAAGATGAAAAAGAAAGGGAAAAAGAAAAATTGAAAAATTGACGTTCGTAGACGCGTAAATGTGAAACGTATGGTTAGAGCCATCTTTAAAAGGAACAAGAAATGCGTAAGATTACTCGGTATCTTCGATCAAAATCGATATCGATATCGATATCGATAAAGAAAGGATTGGTGTGGCCGTGATCGACGAGAAGCGCGCGGTGCGTTTGAACGAGGAAATGATTCCTCTGCTTGTATGTACGCGCGCACGAAGAGAAACCTACGACGCAGTTGCGCGTACCTACCGCGGGCGCAACTGCGTCGTTCGTATAAGGATAAGAGAGGCGGGAGGAAGAGGAGGCGCGTGGAACGGCGCCGGAGGGGGAAGGAACAAGCAGAGAGAGAGAGAGAGAGAAAGAGAGAGAGAGAGAGAGACAGAATGAGAGAGGAGAAGCTTGTGCGCGACTCTGTGGAAGCTACGGCGTGTGGTCACGTGGTATAGCGCGTTCGTCTCGCGTCCCTCTTTAACGCGCTAGCGCGCGTAAGCGTGTGTTCACCGGTAGCGTTCGTTGTGTGTATCTTTGTGTCTCTCACTTTATATATATGTATATATAAATATATATATATATAAAGATATATATATATATATAAATGTAGGTGTATGGGTATGTATGTGTGCATGGGGGGGGGTGCGAAGGGCCGGGAGTGCCCGTTGGAGAGGAGTGGTATGCGGCAAACGTTTTCCTCGGTTCCCACGGAGCGACGCCTCCCTCTCTTTCTTTCTCGCTCTTCTCTTCTCTTCTCTTCTCTTCTCTTCTCTTCTCTTCTCTTCTCTTCTCTTCTCTTCTCTTCTCTTCTCTTCGCCTCTCTTGTCTTTCTCTCTTACTCGTACGCGAGCGGGTACACCCGCGCGCCCACTCACGAGCAAAGTACTCGCACGTACGTGCACCTACACAAACGGGACGAGTCCCTGCTCCGAAAGCATCGACATCTTTCTTTCTCTCTCTCTCTCTCTCTCTTTCTCTCTTTCTCTCTCTCTCACTCTTCCTCTCTCTCTCTTTAGAGAAAAGGTGGAAAGAGTGGAAAGGGAAGCGAAGGGAGGGGGGTCACCGATACCGCTGGACCGTCTGAGATGCTGTTGCTGCCGCGAGCGAGAAAAAGACGGTGCGATCTCTGAGATTCTTCTCTTTCTCTCTCTCTCTCTCTCTCTCTTTCTCTTTCTCTCTTTCTCTTTCTCTCTCCCGATCTTTTTCTCTCGTTTCTCTCTTTCTCAGGCAACACATTAGGAAGTGGAAGAGAGAGCGTGCACCTTCTACCATCGCTCCGTACACGATCCCCGCGCGTGCGATGTACTTACGTGAGAAGCGGGACGACTGGCAAGTTTGGATATGCATGTACGTGTGTATATACATATATACATACATATATATATATATACTTATATATATATATATATATAAATGGCTGTGGAAGAGAGAAAGAGAGAGTGTCCTGGTCCTTACTTTTATCTTGCTTCTCTCTCTTTTTACCATGTCCGTTTGACGCACCATCGAGACAGATATCGGAATCTTGTCATCGAATATTTGTAGGGTGGGAATCGAAGAGTCGTTCCGTCTACCCTTACCAAGATATTTCCAGTTGATAAAACAGACTTTATTATTTATAAAAGAGATGTTTCATTGACGTGATAGTAATCCTAGATTCAGCTAACATGGAGGTACGATTCGTGGTATAGTAGGGTCATAGACAGAGTAGATGGTCACGTAGACTGAATACCAAGGTGGTACACTTTGGAATTGGCCTGTAACAGGCACGGAGGTATTCGAGATTCGTAGAGGATCTCGCGGAGTAGCCGACATCCTCCTGGAAGAGCACGAGCATTTTCCTCCTGCCACTTCCTGTCTCCTTTCGTCGGTCCTTGGCCTCCTCGTACCCTTCCAAAACTGCTGCCCTCGCATCGACGACATTCTCTCACGTGTCGCACGTTCGCGTCGCCTCGTTCCGAGTAAACGCCAAGGAAGAGAAAGAAAGGAACGTCGATCGAGATCATCGTGGATCGGTCCCGATCGATTCCCGGACGTTCTGCTTGGAGAAGAGGAGGAATAAGAATTTCCTCAATTTTTCCTTCGCAAACATAAACATCATCGTAAGATACGGGACAACGACAGAATCCTAAAAGGAAGCGTTGCTCTTTTACGGAACGCGCTCTACGCGGAACATGAAACTTCACTGTGGAATTTCGAGGAAGTTTAGGAGAGAAAGAAGGAAAGACGGAGAATGAAAAAAAGAAAGAGAGAGAGAGAGAGAGAGACCGAGGGGGCAGCAGAAAAGTGACGCGGTCAGTGGTAGTGGGGTGGCTGTCGTTTGGTTCCTGGTGTTTTTGCTGCATACTCCGATGCTCAAGGAGTAGCTCTACCTACTCGGTCTCTCGTACCAAAAGGGCAGCACACCTTGGTTGGCCATTGGCTCTCTCGTCCGTCCTCGTCGCGCTCACTCGAAAAACGCGCCGCGCGCTTAGCCTCTTCTTCTCTGCTCTCTTCATCTCTTTTCCTTCTCTTTTCATCGGCGCGGGGTTCTCCAGTGTTCCACATAAATACACAAATACCCTGACACGAGCTCGCGCGCGACGCATATATACCGGGACCACGACCGCATTCCATGACCCCCCTCCCTTTCCCTCTCACTTCTGTGTCGTTCCTCCCTCCTTTTGCGTGCCATTACCACCACCAGTATCTCCATCACCACCACCACAATATCGTCGTCGAACCTTGTGCTTGCGTCCACGCAAACACGCTCACGCGCATACATATACGCACATGCGCGCGCGCGTACACACACCAGCAGGTACAGCAACAGTAGGGCCCATCTTCGCGCGGCCCTTTACCTCTCTCTCGAGCCGTCTTCGGCGCACGCGGCGCCACCGGATGCCTTCCTACCGCGTCCTCTTCCATCCACCTCCTTCTACTCGCCTTCCCCATACTCCTCCATGCGGCCAGCACGCATACGCGCGAGGCTCAGCACCAGCATTGCCACGGAACGTGTGTACACACCGACGAGCACGAATATTTTGTTTACCTCGCTCCTAGTTCTTTGAATTCTGCGCCGGCAGCGGTGGGCCCTTCTCCTCCTTTTACTAACTCTTCTTCTTCTTCTTCTTCTTCTTCGTCCTCGTCTTCTTCTTTTTCTTCGTTCCTCTTTTCTCTCCTCATTCGCTCTCCTCGCTGTAGATCTCTCCTTCTCGTGCTCTGTCCTTCTCCTTCTCTTCTTCTCTCTTCTTCCCTCTCGCTCTTTCTCTTTCTTCTCTCTTTTTCTACACCCATTTTCGCAGTTCCACCTTCCTCCTGCGTTTCTTCGAGCACTTCTCCTTTTTTCTCCCTCTTTCGCGCTTCTCTTTTTCTCCTTCTTCCTCCTCCTTCCTCCGGCCAAGGTGCGTTCCTCACGGCGCACTGCACCCTTAACGGGCCCCGCGGGTCTTCGCTCCTCTTGCAGGATTCCCGTATACCTGCGTACCACTGCCGGCCCTGTGTGTGTTTCTTTCTCTCTCTCTCTCTCTTTCTCTTTCTTTCTTTCTCTCTTCTTCTCTTTCTCTCTCCTTTTTAACACGGCAAAGGATCGACGAAGCGCTTCTTCTGCATACGTACGAACGTCCATGGCCAGAAGGGCCTTACGAGGAGTACAGCCCTGTTGTGTTGTTGTTCGAAAGAAAGACAGAGAAACATATACTCTTATATGCATACACTTTCGTCTCGCGATCTCTCTTTCAAAGTCTTTCCTTAGACGACACCGATCGAAAACGAAACATAAGAGAAAGAAAGAGAGAGAGAGAGAGAGAGAGGGAGGAGAGAAGCTATGGGGTGCGGCACGAGAGATCCGAAATTACGAGTCACGACACGCGAACGAGCACTGCGTCGGAAGAAGATCCTCCTATGGGCAACGATCTTCGATCGGCACATTTCAAATCGTTCGTCAACCTGTCTCGAATTCGTTCCTAATATATACATATAAAAAAAAAAGGAAAAGAAAAAATGACAAACAAAAAAAAAAGGAAACCGAAAAAGAGTAGACGCTTTTGACTTTTGAAATATTCACGACGTGAAGATAAAAAAGGGTTCGAGAAGGAGGGAGAGAGGAAGGGTGGTAGGGAAAGAAGGAGGGGGAGTGAGATAAAGAAGTTCATATTCCTTCGGGAGAGTTGGTTTTATGCGTGAGATTCGTTGTCACGGACAAGGTCTCTGTAAATGACTGCAAAGGGCGCATAACAACCATCACCGGCACCACTACCATCATCATCGCCACCATCGCTATCACCACTTCCACCATTCTCATAACCGTTTCACCCGTAGACCGTTTTCGTGTAAGTGTGCACTTATCCCCCAGCGTGCCGTACCTTCTTCTTCTTCTTCTTCTTCTTCTTCTTCTTCTTCTTCTTCGTCTTCTTCTTCTTCCTCCTTTTCTTCTTTCCGACACGAGGACGAGGTTGTTGTAGAGAACGAGAAGGAAAGATCGAAAGGAGGGGAAGGGCTGGATGGAAGGGGAAGAAAGAGAGTGGCCTCCCCGAAGGAGATATATAGCATCGAGCAACAAATGAGGTCCTTCCGAGAATCGGGCCACCGACACAGTGCTAGAAACGCGCGAGGGGTGAGAACCACCCTGGTAGGTTTTCTCTCATACCGATGCCTGCGAAAGTTCGTCGATCGATCCTCTTCGTTAGTCCTCTTTCTCTTTCTCTCCCACTCTTTTTCTTCTTCTTTCTTTTTTTCTTCTTTTTCCCTGCAGTTCCTCTCCGCTGATCTCCTGATTCTCCAGGACTTCAACCTACGGTATCGTCGAGTAGATAGAAATGTCGGCGAGCCTTTTACCGTTCCTTATTTTTATCGTACTTTCTTTCTCTCTTTTTCCCTCTCCCCATCACCCCCCCCCCTCTCTCTCTCTCTCTCTCTCTCTCTTGAGATACGATCGGATACGAATCTCCTTTCGTCCCGTTTATTATCTTTAAACAGCTTTATCTCGAATTTTTCGAGGTGCCGAAAGTATCGCCCCGTTCTACTCCAACGAAGGAGACGCGTTGTTCGTTCCTGTGATACCATATTATACGAAACTTTTTAATTAACACCGCAAAGAATATAAGAGGGAGAGGGGATGCTCTTCTTGGAAATCTTATAATAATGTATATCGAAGGAAAAGGAACGAAAATTATAAAGAAAGATGAAAAAATGTAGGAAGGGAAGAAAGTGGGAAGAGAATTTAGAGAGGCGGAGGGGGTGGGGTGGGGGGAGGGGGAGGGAAGGTGGGAAAAGAAAGGCAAAATTTCGTTTTGTTGCTCGATTTCACACCTATTGGAATTCGTCGCTAGAAAAGACACGCTTTCGGTGTCGGAAGGATCGCCTGAACGAAACGGAGTCTAAAGGGGAAATACAGGTGGAGAACGAACGAAGAAGAGAAGGTGTAGAGGAGAAGGGTGAAGTTGCTTAAGAGGAGAGGGAGGAGAAAAGACGGTGAACCGCCTGGCGCCATGGCACGCACACACCCCCGGGCCCCTTGGCGAAGGGTCACGTGACCGTCTGCATTCTGTGTTTTCTGTGAATGACTGGAATCGTCGACCAATCGGGGAGCGTCCGATAGGCACACAGCCGAGGAAGAAAGGAGAGAAAGAGAAAGAGAAAGAGAATGAGAAAAGAGAACCCCGTTGTGCCTCGAAGATCGTAGGGGCGCGCGCGTTCCTTGGCCTTTCTGGGACCTGGCTGGGCCTGGAATTCGTCCTGAGGATATCTCCAAGGGACCGACTTATATGAGTTCTCTCTTTTTCTTGCTTTATACCTTCGCCCTATTCTTTCTCTTTCTCTTTCTCTCTCTTTCTCTTCCTTTCTTTTGCTTCTCGTTTCTTTCTGGCCATACTGGCTCACCGAATAGATCGAATCTTCTTGATCGAGAGAACGGCTATAGATCTAGAAACATTCTTCGACGAAATCTAAAGAAGTTGCTTTTTTGGAACATTTATGATAGGTTTAACGATCTAAACTTGATGTTTTAAAACGCCTGTGTTTGTCTATGTTGAGTTAGGATCGTTTTTTCTTTTTTTTTTTTTTCTTTTCTTTTTTTTTTTCTTTTTTTTCGAAAACGGTCTGGTTCCTGGAAGAAGAAAAAGGGAAGTAGAAAATCTTTTCTTCCCTTCCCCTGTCTCTTCCTTCGTTAGCTAGGTCTGAAAAGTTCATTTAGGAAGGATCGAGACGTTGGAAAAATTCGTAGAACTATGGCGGCGGAAAGAGAGAGGAGATCCGTTTGGTAACGCAATCTCGTTTGAGGTACAAGTTCCTCTTGTTCGAACCATTCATCTTCCTGAATTTCGAAATGCATTCGAAGTTCGGACGGTTTTTGGGGTAGTTGGTATCGGTGCGTCATTGGATCGGCATCGGACGAATGAGGGAAACGACAAAGGAGAAAAGTTTTGCGCCCTCTCTTCAAGATAGAGTAGGTAGTATATTGGCAGTTCAAACGAACCTTTACCGAGATCTATCGGTTCTTAGAAAGGAGGGCGATCTTTTCGAATGCAGGCGCCGCTCAACTTCGTTGTCGTTCCGTGTGAATGCGTGAAGAACAAAAAACACGCTCGCTCACGGTGTGGTCCTCCTCTTTCTTCTTCGTTCTGACTTTGGTATTTTTTTTTTATCTTTTTTCTAAACTTTTTCTTTTTCTTTTTATTTCTTTGGATCCACGTATCGATAGAACTCACGTGTAGGTACGACGAAAAGAGAATCTTTACGAGTAATTCCTAATAATGTAATTCTATTATGTTGATACGGTTTCTCCGTATGTTTCCAATCGCATCCTCTCACCTCCTCGATAATCAATTCGTGATACGCCCGTCCGAGATAAGACTAGCCGCTGACTCGGCTCTTTTACATCCGTAAATAATCTTGTTCCCTTTTTCGGAAGCGTGCGAAAGAAATCGGGCGCCGAGAAACCCGAGGACGGTCGAGTCCTACCTTCCTGCCTAGGATTATCTTAAATATTATGACTACCCTCTTGCCCTCGTATAAGGAGAAACGAAGCGACGCGTGGGAATTTCGACGTTCCATCGTCTCGTTCTCTTTATCCTTCTCCAAGCTTCTCTTCTCCATCTCTGCCTCTCGAATTTACTTCGACAACCGTAAGATCGTCCTCGCGTAGCGTTCTCTCGTAGCCCGATTTTTCTTTTCTTTATCTCTTTCCTTTCTTTTTTTTTCTTTTTCTCTTTCTTCATTGATCTCTGCATCGAACGATGCCATTCAGAAGCGTATGCTTCCTTCGCGTCTTTATCATAGAATGATCTTAGTTTTCAACGTATTTACTTACTTATTTCTTTTTCTTCTCGTATCTCTTCTCTTTCTTTTCAATGAGATGAAGAGAGTGAGAGAAAGAAAGATATAGAGATAGGGGAGAGAGGGGGGCATTTTACAATGGTCTCAAATTATCATAAAATAACGAAAGTGGTAGAAGCGTCTCGCTATTTCAAGACCCGTTTACCAAAATTCGCTGATTCTTGGATATTTTCACTCGAGTGAGTTTATACAGGGAGCTGGTTAGAATTTCGTCGAGTTTGAGAGAATAAGGGCCACACGAAAACAAAGATAGAAGAAGTGGAGAAGGTTGAGAGAGGTGAGGGAGGATGGAAAGAACCTCGAGGGTCCCATCGATTCCAGGAACCTTAGGGTAGGTCCTTTCGGAAAAAATGCGTCCATAAAGCATGCACTCAGTTCTGGAAAAAGGGAAAGGACATCATCGCGGTCGTGTTCGTCGTCGTCGTCGTCGTCGTCATCGGCGTTCTTATCCTCATCCTCGTTCTCATCGTCGACGTCGTCGTCGTCGTCGTCGTCGTCGTGAGACGATTTTCCGTCGTAAGAGAAATAGAAAGAGACAACGATGAGAAGGGAAAAGAAAAGGTTGATTCAACGAATGAAAGGGCGAGGAAGTCGAGAGAAGAGGGCTGAGAGAAAGCCGCTGAAACGAAAGGATCCTTGAAAATTTATGTTAAAGTCCGCGTTTCTTGGAAACTCATTGTCGATTCCTCATATGTATGCGGACGATTCGTTTCGTCTCGTCCGCGGGCCGGTTTCTGACTATCGTACGCTCGACTAGGTGTATACGTACATGAGAAAATGAAAGAATGACAGAAAGAGAAAGAGAGAGGGAGACATCTTGCCGCTTGAAAAGGAGGAAGTAGGCCGAAGCGAGAAAGATCGTCAATTTATTTCTTCTCGTCGTCAATCTATCCTTCCTTCTATTCTTCTCACGGACGAGATCACTTCCTACAATTACAATGAACTTCGAAAGGTGATTCTTAATTCATTCATCCTTTTCATTAATGCGCTCGATCGCATCGGTTGGATAAGGGGGGAGTGGGTGTTGTAGGAGGGGGATAGAGAACGTCATTCGTCGATTCGAATTCTCTGATGTCGTCGAAGGTTGCTCGTTAGTAGCGCAGCACGTCGTTCGAAATGTGGTTCTCCTGAAGAAGTAAGAAAGAAGAGGAGAATAAAGAGAGAGAGAGAGAGAGGGGGGGAGAAAGAGAGAAAGAGAGAGAGAGAGAGAGAGAGAGAGAGCACGCTCGCTTTTCAATCGAAAAGAAGCTGGTCCTGCGCCCTCGACGAATTCTCGGAAGGCTCGACTGAAAAATTCGAAGGTGCCGCAAAGACCTCGAGCAAATGGAGATTTCGTGTGTCTTGACCTTCGTCAAGGGAGGAGCGAAGGAAGCGGAGGAGCGTCGGCAGTGGCGGCTCCTGCGAAAAGGAGGAAGCCCTTCTTCTCCTCCCCGTTCTTGCCGTCCTTCCAAGCCGGCCGCGTAACCTTCGTTGAACGCGCAATCTCCTTCGAAGAAAACAGTATCGATTAAGAGACCTGCCCCTCCGCCGTCTTCCCTCCTCCTCCTCTTCCTCCACCACCACCATCACCACCACCACCTTCTCTTCCACCTTCTCCACCATCTCCTTCTTCTCCACCTTCTCCTTATCCGACTCCTTCACCTCTTCCTCCTTCTTCCAATGCCCTCATAGCATCGACGAGAGTGAGAAACTCCGAGCTCCTTCAAGAGTGCCAAGAGAAAAGATAGGAGACATTTTTGCTTGGTGACGCAGCATTTACGCTCACCTAAGAAGACGATTATTTAATGTCTTCTTAGTCTTGTATACTCGGAAACGTATATACGTAGCGTTGGGAGGGAAATGGCTGGGGAGACGAAATTGAGCGAGAAAGAATGGGTAGAGAAAAGGACGAAGGAAGAAAAGGAAGAGGAGCGAGCGCGATTGGAAGGAGGAGATAAAGGGCTACGAGGCGGCGGCACGACCAAAGAGTAGAAGCCGTAAGAGGCTCCTTCGAGCGAGAGAGAGTCGAGCCACACCGTGTATGGAAAATAAAAACAGAGAGAAAGAGAAAGAGAGAGAGCGAGAGAGAGAATGAAGGATAAGAAGGAGATGAAGAAGAAAAGAAAGAAAGAGAGAGAGAGAGAGAGAGCAAGTTCAGGCAGTTCGCTATCGTGGCCAGAATCGCTGAGCTTCGGGGCCTTATTGTGTTATATTGGCAAGGGGGCCGAAAAGATGAAACACGGGACTTGGTTCCGTCGAATCTACCCCTAGTTATACACCGTGTTATGATACGCCTCTAACGACCGTGAGATGCCGACGATGAGAGACGTTCGAGGCTGCTCTCTTTTCTCTCTCTCTCTCTCTCTTTCTTTATCTTCGTATATTCGAAAAACAGAACGTTACATCGATAACGAAAAAAACTGAGAATTTCTTCTCTCTCGGGGGGGAAAAAAAATATCGAACGAGATCTTCGAGGTGTTCGTCTTATTCATTAACTTTCTTAAGCTACGTTCCCAAGGAGAAAGATATGGTCAGAGAGAGAGAGAGAGAGAGAGAGAGAGAGAGAGAGAGAGGACGATAGCCGCTGGTGTCTTGTTTACTATCGCGTGTCTCTCGACGATGACGCGATAGCCGCGCTCTCCGTACGGCCGACAAGGTAAACAGGTTTCTTTTACTCTTCTAATGCCGTCTCGTCTGCGATAATTGGTGATCGGTCGTTTCTATATGGGCATGAGGAGTAAGAGAGACAGATGGAGATAGAAATAGAGAACGAGAGAGAAAGAGAGAAATGGAGAGAGAGAGAGAGAGAGAGAGAGAGAAAGAGAGAGAAAGAGAGAGGACCGAACGCGTAGCGGTACACGATAAAAGAGCGTGCATGTGTCAAGCGGCCAAGCTTTCATGCTCTCGTCCAAAGGAACGAGAAAGAGAGACGAAGATGGAAAGAGAAAGAGAGAGGCACGACCCCGAGGGCTCGGTAGGCGACACCTAGTCTACCGTGCCTTGCTCAACGGCCTCCGCGCGTTTATTAGCATATTGGACCACCAATAACGGCTAATGATCTTTCGTGAATGCGCGTCCTACGATGGAATTCGGAAAGCGATAGCCTTCCTTCGAGGTCTTCCACCTGAAGAAACTTTCCATACGAGGTTGTAGAGGTAGTAGAGACGTACGCGCGAGAATATGCGTACGTAAAGAAAACGTAAAAGAAAAATGTCTCCTCGACATATTCCGCGCATTTTCCACGTAGCAAGAGTAGACTTTTTCCTTTTCTTTTTTTTTTTTTTTCTTTTTTTTTCTTCTTGGTATCCTTGTGAGTATGAAAGAGAGAAGGAAAGAGAAGTGGGTGGAGGTACAGGGACGGGGATAAGCGGTACCGTAGGTCCGGCACTGGCCGTGGGACGTGGAGTTGGCTGACATTCCATGTATCCCCAGGTAGCATTAAAGGAATGCAGATAGGATGAATGAGGTGGTCCATGCCACCGTCGATGGATGCAGAGAAGTGAATCTTCTCTTCGTGTAGTAGGCAGACCGAGAAGAGCGTGTAAGAGAGATAGAAAGAGAGAGATGAGAAGAAGGAAAAGAGAATGAGAGAAAGAGAGAGAAAAGGATAGAATGAGCCGAAAGGTAGTTGGCCGGAGGAGAGAGAGAGAGAGAGAGAGAGAGAGAGAGAGCAGGTGGAGGGAGAATGCGGTGTTGAAGAGGAGAGGGGTGGGAGAAACCGAGGCGCATTCCACGTTACCACGATAATTAACGGCTATATTCCAGCTCCGTTCCACGGTGTACGGTCCTCGCTCGATGGAGACCGACGAGGAAGGCGAGACGCAAAGCGGCAAAAAGGAAGAGAGAGGGAGAGAGAAAACGAGAGATTTGAATAAAAGGCGCGAATACACGAGTTTCCTTTAATCAAGAAGATTCTTCCGCCGTAACTCCGGAGAAACTTTAGCAAACGATAAGATTCCTCTTGGAGAAGGAAGCAAGAGGATGAGAGAGATAGACAGAGATGGAAGAAGAGAGAGAGAGAGAGAGAGAGAGAAGTTCGTGAAGAAGAAGAAAAGGGAACAGAGAAAAAGAGAAACGATGTTAACCACCGATGAAACGATTCCTTTTTTAACGGCGTGCTTACGAAGACTAATAGCATTCGACGAAATCTCATCGACGCAGAGATCACTCGTGTGCTCGTTCTTCTTACTAATTACTAGTCTGAATTGAAGGGGCCGACGACGAGCTCGATCATCCTGGATCGTGGAAGCTCGCTCTGCCAGCTTTTCTCTCGACAAAAGAATAATTCATAGGCGATTTCCATAATCGTTGTATAGCGCTCGAGGACCTTCTCGGATTTTCATAAGAAACGCGGCGGCTCTCGCGAATCGAGGCAGGAAAGGAGAAAAGCCGGATAATTGATTTTGTGTGCGAGACTGTCTTCTTCTCTTTCTCTTTCTTACTCTTTCTTTGACTTTCTCTCTTTCTCTCTCTCTCTCTCTCTTTCTCTTTCTCTCTCTATATGTCTCTCTCTACTACCTATACCTACGTAATATTTCGAATTTTTATCGAGCGTTTATCATCGAGTCGATTTGAAAAATGCCAGAAGGAGTTGCGTGTGCGTGTGCGTGTTCATGAGAAAAGAAAGAACGGAACGGAGGGTGGATATCGGGGGAAAGGGATAGGAGGGGCAGGAACACGGCGGAATAGATATGAATGGTGAGGGCTATCGCTCTCTCGGCACTGGGTCACCGACTGATAATCGTCTTCGTAGTCGACGCGCTTTAGAGAAAAAACGGAAGAGAAAGACACAATGTAACCAGTCGAGTAAAGAGAACTAACTCGGGCCAACGATAAAAAAGCAAACCAAAGGAGTACGATAAAGGGAGCTTGAGGTTGCTCTGGATTTCCTTGAACACTTCCAACAAACTTTTTCGTTTCGGAAAAAAGCAAAAAAGGAAAGAAAGAAGAGAGAAAGGCAAAGGAAAAGAAAAAGAAAAAGAAAAGAAAAGAAAAGAAAAACGTACTTGACTATAAAAGTTATTAAACGTGTTTACGTCATATCGTGTCACGCGAATTCACAAAACTCGCTCTTTGCGTGGCGAACAACGATTTATTTGCGGAAGATGTAACGTCACGTGTAAAGAGAGTTCTTTAAAAAGGTAACCATGGTACGAAGGAGTAGAAGAAGTCATTTCATTGCCACGTCCGACATTTTCCTCCTTACTACTACTCTGTGTCCCGAACTTTCCGATAACCGATGAATCTACTGTACACAAACGTTTCCGTCGATATCGTCCCTCCTTTCCTCGCTCTAGCCATCGTACTTTGTGCCACTCTCTCTCTCTCTCTCTCTCTCTCTCTCTCTCTCTGTCTCTCTCTTTCTCTCTCTTTCTTCCTAACCTCGATAAGCACGAAGCACGAGAGGCAAGAGTGCACGACGTGCGAGCACGCTCGTACGTTCGTTCGTTCGTCGTTCGTCGTTCGTTCGTTCGTTCGTTCGTCCGTTCGTTCGTCCGTTCGTTCGTTCACTCGTTCGTTCGTTCGTTCGTTCGCTCGCTCGCTCGCTCTTTCGAAATACTCCGCATTCATTCATGAGCTGGCGGAAACGAACGATTGCGTCCCTCTCCCTCTGCCACGGTCTTTCTCTTTCTTTCTTTCTTTCTTTCTCTCTGTAGCTCGCGCGTAAACGAAACTCCTCTTCGATTCAAAGGACAAACGATCAATGGTCGTTATCTGTGCCGATAATTTTCTAAAGGCGATAAGAAGGCGCCAACCTTTTTCACGTTCCAGGGAAGAAAAAAAAGAAGAAAAGAAAGAGAAGAGGGGGGTAATATAGAAAACGTCGAATTCGAAGCTCTGCTTATTATTAATACATTGTTACTATTATTATTCTTGTCGTTGCTGTTGTTGTCCTTGCTGTTGCTGTTGTTGTTATTGTTGTTGTTATTACTAGCATTGTTATTTTATAACGACGTGCTCCTTATTATTCGCATTTCCGAGAACACCACGACCCCGTCGTCTATTTCGTTACAAAGCATCCACGTTAACGTCTAACGCCATGGACGTCGGAAGCTCGTCTCTTGCTTCCGCTTTGCGATTAAAGTTCGCATTAACCGGTGGAATCGTTGTTAAGCGATAACCGTATCGCCGGTACCACGGTGCGGGAGCATGTATTATGCAAAACTTTATTGCGATGACTGTGCGTTACGTTCCTCCACGTCGAGTTCAACTCAATTTTCAACTCGGAATTTGTAACTCACAAAATTTTTGAGAACTTTTCCACGGCGTAACGTTATCGCGGTTTGATAGCTTGAAAGGTGGGTGGATGGGTGGAAATAGAGAGAAAGAAAGAGAGAGAGAGAGAGAGAAAGTGGGGCATAAGAAAAATTTGCACTCGAATTTCTTGGACGAAAAATTAAAAAAAATAATAAAGTAACATAATGAATAATGAATATTTATCTTTGGCACGTTGCCACTGTTATCGTTGCCACCTTTGGCTTTAAACTAAAATATTTCTCTAAAAACGAAGCAACCACACGTCCGCTTTCGAACGGATTCGAGAAGGTCGATAGGTCGAACCTCGGAGTACAGCAGACCGAGCACGACTCGGACACAATCGGCTTTCAGGATCGCATTGCGATTGGTCCCTTTCTTTGAAAAGCAAGCGATATCTTTCTCTCTTTCTATTTCTCTCTCTCTCTCTCTCTCTCTCTCTCTCTCTCTCTCTATCTATCTATCTATCTATCTATCTATCTATCTATCTATCTATTTATCTATCATCTATCTATCTATCATCTATCTCTCTTTCTTCACTCTTTCTGATCGAGTCCATAGATCGATCGCTCGAAGATCGAATTCCAGAACCGCGGCGCACCACTTCGACGACCTAGAAAAGTAGAAGAACCCAAGGCCCCGCGTGGAAAATTTTTCATTAAGCCTTTCTCTCCTACCTGGCGCCTGCGCCTGATCCAAATGCCTCTGCCTTCTCCTTCTCTTCCTCTTCCCTCTCCCCCCCCCCTCTGTCTTTCTCTCTCTCTTTGTACCCTACTTCTTTTCTTCTTTCTCTTTTTCTATCTCTCTTTCTCGCTTTCTTCGTTCCTACGTCTATGAATGGGATTCTTTCGAGCTGCCTTTACGAACACATATACGCGTCCAGCTACGCATAGATGGTAAGAGAAAGAAGGAGGGGAGATAAAACACGCACGTGCCTTCTCATCGTACGCGTTCTACCGAGCACCTTCGCGCATTCCAACCTACTCCCATGACGAAATTCAAGACGATCCGAGTCTTAGGCAGGATAGTTCGTGTCGTCAGAGAATATAGTTAATGCCTAACTTGAAAGTGAGAGAAAGAAAGAAAGAACGAAAAGAAGGAAGGAAGGAAGAAAGAAAGAAAGAAAGAAAGAAAGAAAGAAAGAAAGAAAGAAAGAAAGAAAGAGAACAGTCAAGTCGAATCAAAAATTCTATGAGCCCAATTCCTCGGAGAAATTCCTTCCAACGATCAGATTTAAAATTTGTCCCACATTTATCGCGATTTTCTTAATACCTTACTCCACCTAGATCAACTAAGAGATTCTATCTAACAATTTTGCCTATCACGTTCTAACAATGCAGAGAGTTTCTATAGTAAAGAATCTAGAAAAAAAAGCTTCGCACGCTAAATACATTATGTCTAATCTTTTTTTATTTTCTTTTTTCTTTTTTCTTCTCTGTCTTCTCAAAACGACGATAAATAATTCTCATTTCCAACTCCGTTCCTAATTATCAGAGAACAGTGCCACTTCCTCTTCCAGTCATTTTAATTAAACCCCTTCCGCGTAGAGTCCGCGATTGACAGAGGGAAATCCCATTGTGTGCGCCTTATCATTCTCGTTTCGTTATTCACGATTTATAAATCTGATTATCGACAGAGCGACGAAATGTCATTTCCTTGCTTTGACAATCTTTTGTCGAACGTTATATTTATAGGACGATGATATGCAGAAACGTGCGGAAAAAATAAATGGATGAATTTCGATCGAGATTTCGAAAACTAAACGCGGAACACTAAAACGAGGGTTCGCGTTTTACGAGCTCCATAAATGCTTCGAAATTGCAAAGCATACCGACCACGCGACACGGTCGTTCACCTATACCGTATGATTTTCTTATACCATACTTCATTTACCGGCAAAACTTCCGTATACGAATAGAACAGACTCGCAACACGGCAACATCGTGCAACTCACTTAGACTAATCTTAGTGTGTTTGCTTGGCTTGTTCCAACAATGTTGAGAGAGAGGGAGTATCGAGCAACAAAATTACTAGAGTTTGCACGCTAACTTTTCTTTTTCTTTTTCTCTTTCCTTTTCCTTTTATTTTTCTCAGCATACTAGTATAAAGAATTAAACGGTGTAACGATAGGTCGAGTGTTGTGAAAATTTCAACGTAGAGTGTTTATGTTTCTCGGAATCCAAAAGGGCTTTACTCGTTAGATCGTCCGTTATTCTTCGTAACCGTGATTCGCGAGCACAGAACTATTAGCTTACCTTTTCCTTGTCACCGTTTCATAATCACGAAATATCTCAGGATAACGTCCTACGAACGCGATTAATGAACCAGACATTATCGTTACAACTTATTTTCCAAATTAGCACTTTCTATGTTCTATGTAAACTTTAGTTTCGATAGAAGAGGAAAAAAAAGGTAAAAAAAAAAAAAAAAAAAAACTAAGGAATAAGAAATTCCTCTCGTATCCTTTCTTCTCATCCTGGCGTCCTTATCGTCATTCTTGTTTTGAAAAATTAGACGGAAATTTCGTGAGCTTCCATTTTCCTGGGTCTTCAAAGGCAAGCGAAAGGTAGAAAGAGAGCAGGGTGGTAGAGAAGGAGAGGAGGGGCAAGGGTGAGATGAAAGAAAGGGGAGTGGAAAAGAGGATGAGTGTGAGAGAACGGCGGGTGTGATATCCCTTCCAGCTCTTGAGGCGGGTGTTACTACAGGGTGAGGGGTGCGAGGAGGAAAAGGAGATAGAGGTGCGGGCCAAGGGAGGACCAGAGGAGAGGGTTCTATAGGAATTATATGATGGGAAGGGAAGCAATTATTGGGATGATGGATGGCCCCGGGGCGCCGCTGTAGTGCTTCTCTCTAACCAAAGATCTCTCTCTCTCTCTCTCTCTCTCGCTCGCTCGCTATCTTTCTATCTCTTACATTCTCTTATTCTCTTCTTCTCACCCTTGTCTCCTTCGACCAGTCGTTTCTTGTCCATCTCTCTTTCTCCCGCTCATTACGATCCTTCTTTCGATCCTACGATTAACTCGAATCTCGACTTCGTGAATATCCGATCGCGCGAGAGTGGACTTTGCTACGTGTCTCCGGGTTTTGTAAGCAAAGCTCGCCGACGTGTTTTAGGATCGAATATCGGAGAAGCACCATGGTGGAAGAGTTCGATAAAGTATCGATGATATCACGAGACAAAGCGAAGATGGAACGAAGTGATCGTTCACGTTGATGGGACTTTATTCGTAAAAGCGTATTCCTCGATAATTCGATTTAACGATATTTCTTCGTTTATAATACGTTTATCCAGCGGAAAGGGGCAGATTGGAGGTACTTAATTTTAATTAGCAAACGACATCTCTCTTCTGCACTTTGTAATTTCAAAGATTGATCGATTTCATTCGGTTTCTCAATTAAATCGAAGCGTATTCATGATTTCTCTATCATTCGCGAAACGTTTGTTTTCTTTCTTTCTTCTCTTTTTTTACCGTTTTGTTTTTTTTTTCTTTTTATTTACTTTTCTCATTTTCTCCTCTTCTTCTTCTCCTCTTTCTTTTTTTCTTTCTTTCTTTTTTCTTCTTTCTTCTTCTTCTTCTTCCCTTTACCCCATCTCGTCGAATTTATAATTCAATTATGAGAGGCTTAAGGAGTAGCCCTTTCTTTTCTATTTTTTTTTCACGCGTCCAATAGTATTCCAACTCGAATTCAAGGAACGTCTAACGTTTTTCCAATCGTTATCCAATCGTTCTTTTAAATCTCGCCCATCGCATTCATTCGCTTTCTCGAATCGTCGTCGAATCGAAGGGTTTTCTTGGCTGTGCAAGAAACCGTTCCTCCTCCTCATTCGTAGATTCCGTTCGATTTTGAAGCACCGAAAGCCAGTGGCTCGGCTTCGCTACTTAATTCGATTTATCTCTCGCGAAGGGGTCTCCAGACGAAATCGCGCGGCGAGGGTGGTGGTCCTCGACTCGACGCGAGCCAGGCAAAAGGGTGGGGGCAAAGGGTTTGCTTCCTATCAGCTACACTCGAACGCACACCCTTACTCTTTGGAAATCGAAGAGCGAGCGAGCGCGCGCGCGCGAGCGTACACGTCGGATAGAAGATTCCTAAATGGCTGCCACTATCGAAAGGGTGAGATCGATGGCGGGCCCAATGAAAACCTCGGAAAATCACCCTCGTATTCTCATCTCAAACCTTCGATTTCTCTATCTCTCTCTCTCACACACACACACACACATACACTTATTCTCTCTTTGTCTCTCTGTATATATATGTATGTGTGTGTATTTGGTAGATTGGCGACGCGCGAATTAAGTATCCTTGACTTATGTCTTTCGACTCGAGAAACTGTGGTTGTAGGTGTATTTTGTTTGAGAGAACGATTGGTCGAAAGCAACGTGAATGTTGATTCATGATACGTACGAGGTTCTATCGAATGTTTGCGAGGAGCGATTAATGTAAGAATGTGAGAATGCATGCGGAATTGGAACGGAAATGGTAGGCCAAGACAAAGCGTGAGGCGAAAGAAGGGATGAACGATGAGTGATTGAGAGCAGAGTGTATCGAGAAGTAGAGAGAGAGAGAGCAGGTTGTACGAGAAATAGAGCGAGTAGTTAAAATAAACACTTATTTTGTTAGTTAGATAAGAGAGTTGTTTTCACTTTCTCAACTCAAAGTTCTGCTATCGTAAAAATTATATATGTGTGTGTGTGTGTGTTTGTATCTTTCTTTTTCTTCTTTTATTTGATTCCATTTCTTATTTCTTCGTATTCTACTTACTACTCACGAATTACTATGAAATTTTTTTCGTCGATTACAAGAAAAGAAACATTTTGTGAGTTTCTTCGAAAAGAAGAAGCTCGTGATTTTTTGAAGTCTGTATTACTCGTTGACAGGAGGAGGAAGAGAAGAGGAGGCGGTCCTCTCTTCCTCTCGACTGTCGACAGGTACTCGGTTCACAGAAAACGACGTGAAAGGCAGCGTAGCCTTGTTCGTTCATGCGCACGAATACGAACGCTACTCTTAACTAATCGTACAAACGTTTCTTATACGGTGACGACGTAGCGGTTGAACGAATCGCGACGATTTACTCTGATCATTTGGATAACGTAGAAAATGTATCGTATCGTTTATAGGATCGTCTAAGGATAGTCGTTTTAGATTCTGATCGATCGTCTCCCTCTATTTCTTTATATTTTTTGGCACGGTTGAGATTATGGTATCAAGCATGGTCTGTCTCTCTGCGGGCGATTCGAGTTTCGTTTGCCAACGTCGAGAAAGACAAAGAGTTCGAGGAAAAAAAGAAGGGCGACCGATCACGAAGAAGGTGGAGAGAAGGAGGAGGCGTAAACTGGCAAACAGCGCAAACGTATGAAAACAAATTACGAGGCGGCGTCTGTTTGTTGTGCTCCACGAAAGACAGAGACAGAGAGAGAGAAAGAGAATGTAGGAAGAAAGGAAAAGAGAGAGAAAGAAAAATATCGCTCTCTCTCTCTCTCTCTGTTTCTCGTACTCAGCTTCTTTCCAATGTCGGTGCATACATACGAGTAGGCAGAGACGCCCCGTAGATGGATACTCGAAGATGCATTCCATCCCTCCTCCTTCGACTCATCTCTTCTTTCTCTTTATCTCCTGTTCCTTCTTTACCAGCCACACAGAAGATGCGTGAACACTCACTCACTCGTTTGGTTCCGATGTATCCTTACAGGTCAGTGTATTTCGCCAGGGATATCCGATCGCTCGTATCAACCTTTACTAGTTTCTCTAAACATAAATAGAAAAGTGGCACGTCTTTGAATCTCCCGATACAATGATGTCCTTCGACTCACTCGCGAATATAAAAAATTCGATCGCGTATATTCGACAAGACTTATTTCGTTAGTAGAAAAAGAAAAAAAAATATGAAGGCAGAGTAAATAGAGTCGTCTCCGTTCAGGTTCTTAACGTTTTAGAGAGAGTTTAGTTTGGCGTTTCTGTCGACGATGCCTCGACGTATCGAGCTAGGAAGGAACGAGATATAGTGACGGCGATTAACTACATTATGTTCTCGGGGGGATGCACCGTATCAAATTGAATTCGGCGCACGCCAACGCAGCAGTGCACGATTCGAGATTCTGAACATAAGCGGCGCTACAAGGCGATAGACGAATTACCGGTTCAAAGGGAAGTGGCGACGATTAAGCAGCGATGCATTCCACAAATGCGGTTAGCCGTGTACGATGAGAGCACGAGGGCACGCGGATGATGCACCGCGATGCTCTCGGCATTCCGAGAGTAATATTAACGATCGTCGAGAGTGCGCGATATATGATACGGGCTCGCGGGAGCTCGCCGAGGTCGATTCGAACGATACCAATGCTGCCAAGGAATTATGGACTTTAATTGGAACGGAACGCATCGTGGAATATTCGACGTTTCTTCTGATATATCGTACGCTTTAATTATTCTACAATGATTTTCTCTTTCCCTCTCTCTGTCTCTGTCTTTCGTGCTTACTCGTTTTACCTTTGTCTTTACTCGTTATAATCGATGTCAGGAATTCTCTCCCCAGTGAATTCGATTTATAATTTGATCGATTGAACGAGCGATGATTCAAAGGTAGACATAACAGATAGAAATAGAAATGCCGAGATGATTATCGCTGACACTTCGATGAGGACGCGACGAGTAATGCTGCGGCGCCGATTACACAATGTTTCCATTTAGCAGTTGTACGAGGCAAAACTGTCGTCTGTCTTTCTTTTTCATCTGGTACGATAGAGTTTGTAGAACAGTATATTCACAGAAAGTAATACATTCGCGATCTTAACATCGGCAAGATAAGTCCCTCGAAAGATAGAGGTAGCTATCATCATTCGTCCATTGAAAAAGGAAGCGTAGCGTTATATTTTGACTATCCCGTTCGATGCGTTTTTTATCCCGCCACAACATCATCATGACGTCGTCCTCGTGGTTTCGACAAAAGGGTTCTCCCTCGACGATATTCGATGCTTTGTGCCTTCCTTTTCTCATGGGGGCCTCTCCCACGTACGCGTATCGATTTACGAATTTATTCTATCCGGAAATTTTAAAAGACAGAGAAAAAGAGAGTAAGAGAGAGAAGGAGAGAGGGAGAAGGAAAGCTAGACGGAAAAAGCCGACTCTGTTAAGTTAGCAAAAAGCAACGGACGCAATTTACAGGAATAAATGTTACGAATTTATCAGCTCTCTTTCTTTGCTCTCTATCCATTCTCTCTCTCCCTCTTTTTCTTTTTCTTATCCCTTACGTCGGTCGACAAGCTCGTATACCAAATTTATATCGCGGAAGATGATCCACGGCGCGTAAACGCGCGCGTTTATGGTATGGCGTTGTAAAGAGCGAGAGAAAGAGAGAGCCGGAAACTGTGGAAAAACAAACGCGAAGGCACGAAGCCTCGGAAAACACTCGCGGCGCATCCGTCGTTCCTATACGTTTCTCCTCTCTCTTTCTCTCTCTCTCTTTACTCGTGTGGGCGAACATAATGAAATAAGAGCAAACGGGGGCCGAAGGAAGGACGTCGAGTCGACAACGACGACAACGAAGAAGAAGAAGAAGAAGAAGAAGAAGAAGACGGCTAAAAGTCGAATGGACGCAGGAGGGAAAGAGAGAAGGGAGGGTGGAGAGTAAAAGGCAGGGCCTTTGATGTTTTCACGTACAAACTCGATGCGTTCACGAGGTGGTCCCGACAGTCGGATGCCACAATGGCTAGAAGAAGGCCTACAAGGTGCTACGGTCACGTCGTTCTCCATACTCAATTATCATATTGGGTCTGGGACTAGTTCCCCCTCTTTACCTCACCGTCTTTGCCCTCTCTACTTGTCTCCCTTCCTCCTCGTCGCTCCGTTAACTCTTTCGCTTTATCTTTCTCTTTTCCTTTCAATGATTTCGGTCTTGTTTCTCTCACGTTCTCCACAACGTCAAGATCACCCTCATCTACCTTCTCTTTTCTTTTTCTTTTTACTCTCTCTTTCTCTTTCTCTTTCTCGTTCTCTTTCTCTCTTTCTCTTTCCTTCCTTCTCGCACCTATTGTCGACCGACTGCCAGCATAATGCATCTTAAACGGCGGCGCCTCAAAGATCGACACCTCGGTTTGGCCTCTTCGGAATTCTTCAATATAAATTAGACTCTTGAATGGGGATTTCGGATCGGCGGTATCATCGCACGATGAGAAAGGAAAGAGAGACGGTGCAAGGGCACCAGATAGGAAGAAGAAACGAGGGAATGGAACGTCTGTGGACTCACATATGTAATTTATTTATCTATGCGCTCGAATATATCGAAGCATTCTGGCCCGACACCCTCCATCCTTGTTGCCGGCAGCCGTCGTTCTGTCGCCTTTCTCGCATTCTTCTTTTCTAATTCCTTTCCTCAAACTTTTCAAATCTTTCCAACCAACTTCGAACGTACAATTTTTAATAACTCTCTTCTAAAGTTAGAGATAAATTTCTCTATGTACACTTATGTATATATATATATATGTGTGTGTGTGTATGTATTTTGTGACTTTGTTAACTTCGCAATGCAGCAGAATAAACTTTCGATAGAGTTCGATCGGATCGATCGGTTAGAAGAACGTATAATGAACGCGACCGCATTCGAATCGCGTTCTAGCCGTCTCGTGAACGAGAAAGGAAGATAGTATAATAGAGAACGCCGTAAAAGCGAAGGCTGAGAGAGAACGAGAAAGAGACAGAGAAAGAGGAAGAAGAAACACGAAGGAAAGAAAGAGGGAGAAGGAAATAGAGGGAGGAAAGGAGAGTAGCGAGTCGCGTAGAGAAGCCCACACGAGTCTGGCCGGATACTCCCGCTTCCGGTCCAACACACGACCAAACGCAAGTTCTCTTTGGCTCTTCTTCTTCTTCTTCTTCTTCTTTTTCCTTTCTTTTTTCTCTTCTTCTTCGTCGTCTTCTTTTTCTTTTTCTTTTTTCTTCATCATAGGACATCGTTGCGCGTAAAACATTCCACGAAATATGTAGGTATTACGTATTTTACATATGCAAAAAGGATACGTTCCATCGATGGATTCAACATCTTTCGTCCAAAGCGTTTTAATAGGAACGACTTGAGAGAGCACCCTACGCTCTTAGAGAAAAAGAGACAACGACCCACACACGACTTCCAACGCATTCGAATCGTTCCACGCTTTTAACCTTTCGCCGTTCATTCCAGTTCTTATTAACGATTTACTTTCTGCTCCGTACTTCCATTCGTTTGCGAATTTATTATAGAAAATTCATGTACTTCTATTTGAGAATTCTAGTTGAAGTGTTGATGAAATACGAGGAAAAGAGGAAAAGAGAGAGAGAGACAGACAGACAGACAGACAGACAGATGGACAAAGAGAGAGAGAGAGAGAGAGAGAATGTTGAAAAGGCAAGAAATTAACGAGAAAGAGAGAGAAAGAAGGAAAGTGGTGGGGATAGGACGGTTTCCGTTCGTCGTCGGACGCATTTCGATGAGACAGATTTAGACGGGAGGAAAAAGTGGGTGTAGGGGATTACGTGGCCTGTTTACAGAGAGGAGTCGTGCCGCTCCGTGCGAGACGAAGAGAAAGAGAGCGCGAGGGGCGAGAGCGGGCACCAATTTGAGAATCGCCGACGACCCTGGGCACCGACGACTTCCGGCGGTTCCGTTGACCCCGCGCGCAACTTTCGCCGCCAGCTCTCCACCGCGCCCTGCCTCTTTGCGACTTCTGCGACGCAGAAAGCGAGCCCAGTCTCTCTTTCTCTCGACGGAGCAACATTGAGGAGACGACAAGTACGAGTGGGGGAGGAATAAGTACGCCTCTTTTTCTTTCATTCTTTCTTTCTTTCTCATTTTTTTTTTTTTTTGTTTTGTTTTGTCGATCTCGCAAAACTTTTCTTTATATCCGATGGGAGAACCATATCGTCAAAATTGTTCTCCTCGATAATTGCTCTTATGATATTTGAAGCTCGATATCACTTTAGGATAGATTCGACAAATTGACAAGAAAAAAGAGAAATAGAGAATTAGGGCAGGATAGATTTACATCCTTTTTATGAAAGAGGAAACGACGAAAGGATGGGAGTTCTCGTGGAGACGTCCACGTTCAGCTTGATGGTAGTTTAACGTGTGCTACAAAAATACTACTACGTTCGAGGGGGTGAATCGAGCGCGCGGAGCGTTAGAGAATGTTGAGAAGGAGAATGACGAGGTGGAGGAGGTGAAGGAGGAAGAGGTAGCAGTGGCGTTACGAGCAGGAAGCAAGAAGGGTGCTGCCGTAGCCCTTTCTCTCTCTCTCTCTCTCTCTCTCTCCCTCCATCCCTCCCCCCTCTCTCTCCCTCGGCATGTGCATTCGTCTCTTCTATATACTCACACGGTCTTCTCATTCGTGTGTACGGCAAGTGTGTCTCTATGTGTGTGCGTGGAAGAAAAGAGGTAGGAGAAAGTTGTAAAGGAGGCGACTTGCTGCGCACGCGCACGCTACGTGTCTGGCAGTTTATGAATGCACGCCGTAAACGTGCACGTCGTCGTCGTACGTACGCGTACGTACGCGCGGTACATTCATGCGGAGCGTCAACGTATTCTCCTCGCCTGCCATCGTATCCATCCTCGTGCGGAAGAAAGAGAGAGAGAAAGAGAATGAGAAGGAGGGGAGGGAGAGAGAGAGAGAAAGAGAGAGAGAGAGAGAGAAAGAGAATGGTCTACCGCACACACGGGCATACATTCTCGCGTGCGCGTGCACGAGAGGGCGCCAATGGATTTTCTTAAGCTTGAACGACGGACCAACGCGTTTCGTTGCGTCTGCGATTCCGTTTTCTCTCTCTCTCTCTCTCTCTCTCCCCCACCCCTCTCTCTCTCTCTCTCTCTCTCGTTTTTCTTCTCTTTTCTTCTTTCTTTAACCCTTCTCGAATTCGAACGAACGAGTACGTAAAGAACGAACGAAGTTCTTAAAGGTGTGTCGTAACGGCGCATTATTATTACACTTCCCAAGTGCAAAGCCCCGTGGTATTGACGTATGAGTCACGTTTGTCGGAGCTCTGCGGATACATATACTCACTGACGTAACATCGCTTCGTATACGCGCACACGTAGGCACATTCTCCTCCCTCTTTCTCTTATTTCGCGCGCTCACGCACTCATACAAGCGCACGGATATCGACGAGTCAGCGGCGAACGCATGCGCACGCCTTCTCCTGCAATAATAATTGCACTCATTGACACTTTTCCGCGGTTCATTCACGAAACTTCCTCCGTCGAGTCGTTTCTATCATCACTCTTTCTCTTTTATAAGATTTACGTCGATAATCGTTACGGATTAATTAGAACAACGTTTTCTATTTCTGTGCTTTGAGAAACGCGATTTTAATAAAATGATATACCACACGATAAATAATCGCCGTGGCATTCCCGAGAAATAATTTTATCGTGAGATATTATATGGTTTTAGTGGTGTAGTTCGTCGAGATAAATCGTCCTTGAAAATCAATAATTTTTAGGCATTTGTATCAGTTAAGGATTATCGGGACCAAACGACTCATTTAATTTTTAATCAACGCGTTCCATTGGTAACGTGAGAATGGAAACTGAGTCGAGCATAATTCATTCATGCATCAGATATACCGCACGTGTATGTAATCTTTGACGTCAGACGATTTCAATTTCGCCGAGTTTCATTTCTAAACTGTGCATTCCAAGTTCCTATGTTTGTCATCTAACGATGTTATAATACTTCTCGAATGAAATATTTCATTAATTCTACGCTTGACGATTTGAATTGTATTTCTTTTTTTTCCTCTCTCTCTCTCTCTTTTTTTCTATGTTTGCTCTTGTGAGTCTATCTACGATTACATTCGCGCGCGCTCGAGCGCATCGCAATTCACGCGGTCCATTCACCGAGTCTCAACGGCCGAATAAACGCGTCACACCTCGGATATCTATTTCTGCATTCCGCTCTTCCTCTACACGAAGGAAGAAAAAGAAAAAGAAAAAGAAGAAGGAGAAAAGGAAGGGAAAAGGAAAAAGAAAAAGAAAAAAAAAAGACGAGGTAGACCGCACGGGAGTCACGAGACGAAAGAGTAGTCGTAAAGACGGAAGGAAAGAGCGAGAGGGAGACAGAGAAAACAACATACCGTCGCATGTATCTCTTCCACGCGAAGAAACCAAGAGAAGAAGGGATCGACGAGAGGGAAAGATAGAAACAGAGACAGAGGCAGCGACGCGGAGGAGGAATTTCCTGTTGTGAACGTCTTCGGGATGCATCTGCCCCTGCCTCTTAAGCCCGAGCCACGCGTGCGAGTACCAATTAAGGCGCCACGAGTCCTCGTGATTGGCCCCACGGGTAAAAGACCCTCTCTATCTTTCTCTCTCTCTCTCTCTCTCTCTTTCTCCCACTCTCCCAGCCTCTCCCTCTCCCACTCTTTTTCTCTTTCGCTCTCATTCCCCCTTTCTCTCTATCCTCTCTTTTTCCCTGCGGAAGCAGGCACACGCTTTCGGTAATTATACGCATAGTCCACGTAGTACGCTCAACGTCGCGCGCACCATTTCTCGATTTTGTTTCCCCGGAACTTTACCGTTTCCATTGTCTCTCATCTCCCTCCTCTTCCGCTTTGACTTCCCGCTCGAGAAGGAGCTACCTGTTGCAATTTTCGTTCTTCCCGTTAATGGTAGAAATTCCAAGATAGAAGAACTATCACGAACGTAGGAGAGATGAGAAGGTCGATGCGAGATCTATCTATCTTATCCTATAGAGGAGAGAAAGAGAGAAATCAGAAAAAGTTTAGTACGCGCGCGCACCTCTTGATCGAGTCAGGTGTAAACGGAGGCTGGAAAGATGGAAAAGAAGAGAAAGAGGGATAGATAGATAGAGATAGAGACAGGGAAGAGAGAGAGAGAGAGAGATCTCAAGTGATTCATCGAGCGGTTCACTCGATCCGGCTTTACACGCTCGTCCCACGCGGGACGCGACGAATCTCTTTCTTCCTTTCTCTCGGTGCGTTCGCGTTCTTTCCCATAACGACGATGGAGAAAGAGGCGAAGGAGGAGGAGGGGTGGAAGTTCGGAGGTCTTCTGAAAAAGGGAGCGGGGAGTCTAAAGCTCGCGGCCGCGGCTCGTTTACGTTTATAAGACCCCACCCAAGCAAGAGCCGCCTTACCGAGGATCACCGTGAAACGGATCGGTAATTAAGAAAAGCACGAGGAAAGGGTGAGGAGGTGGAGGAGGAGGAGGAGGAGAAGGAGGAGGTAGCGGTGCGCTTCGTCGCGCGGACATTTCGCTTCGCGCGCATTCCGTCACGTTTTCGTGTCTCTTTATAGGTTAGGTGCGCCTCCGCGACACACTGGCGTCGCACCGACCAAATTCGAACGAAAACATAAAGAAGAGAGAAGGAGCGAAGGAGAGAAGGGGCGAAGAAGAAGGAGAAGGAGAAAAGGTAGAGGATGAAGAGAAGGACCACCGTCGATGTCGATACTTGACGCTTATATTCGACGCTTGCGAAGAACCAAAAGAGAAATGGAGACGTCGCCGCGACGCTCTCCGCTCCAAAGATTAATCGAAGCGATTAATAATCGAAATGAGATTCTTCGATCTTTAATTCGCGTTAGACCGCGCAACCCGCCCACCATCGTCTCTCATGTTCGGACCTATACGCTCGGACCCGTTACAATAACGCTCAGAACCTACGAGCTTACAAGCGTTGAACGTTATTTATGGCCGTTATAATTCTTGGCGTAGAATCAATTAATTTTATCCGCGTTACCTGCCACACATTTAATTACTACGCGTACGACGCGGTCGGTACGCTTTCGTTCCTTCTCACAGATATAATTCCGGCGTCCTTCGAGCGTATTTCGCGTGACGTTACTCGTGCCGACGACGTTACCGTTTCAACGAGTCGTCGTGTTGCTTCAAAGGAGAATGTAGACCTTTCGTTGATCACTACGCCACTGACCTTAATGACCGTCGTCGTACGTTCCTCTTGCGTGGCGCACCACTGACGATAGTTAAGTATCCTCGTCCACAGCAACAGCTTGCATATCAAGCGACCATCTTTTAACATTTTCTTCCTTTCACCGTCATCGCGGCGTACTACGCGTTCCTCGATTTCAAAGTTAACGCTAAAAAGGATGAACGAAAAAGGAAATTCTTTTCTTTCGAAAAGCAATGGGATCGTTATCGTCCGATCCCACGCTACGAAAAAGAGAAACAGGGAAAGAAAGAAAGATCACGAGAGAGTGAGAAAAGCTCAGTGTCATTTTTTTCGTTCAACGAATGCGCCGCCCACGATACGCTTTCCTTCTTTTATATGAAAGCGTTTCCCTTCCACGAAAACGCTCGATCTTTGACCATTCCGAAATTCAGCGAAAACACCCTACGTCGTCGAGCCTCCGTCGTTCTACCCTCTTACCGGGCATTGTAAAAATTCGTCCTTTTTTCGAAGAAGGGAAAAATCGAGCGATGCCTGTCTTATTTGCCATAGCGCATTCCATTCTTCCCTTACCGTCTTACCCTCGAAAAATCGGCACTTTTGAAAATTCATAAAAGATTTTTCTAAATATTCTTGACTCATCTGAAAAAAGAAAAATAGATAAATAAATAATTCTCCCTGTCTTTTCTTTCGTTTAAAGAATTATCGTTCGGAATTCTTCGTTCTGGTAAACAGAGGAACAAACATCTCTCTCTCTCTCTCTCTCTCCTTTCCACCCTCCGTCATTTTTTCGTTCTCTCTCTCTCTCTCTCTCTCTCTCTCTCTCTCTCTCTCTCTCTCTCTCTCTCTCTCTCTCTCTCTCTTCTCTACATCCTCTCACGTGCAAGAAGACACGTCGAACTTGGCAGTACACAGCATCAGGGCAGGAAGATCGGCAACCACCACGTTGGGTACGTGGTTGCAGGTCTGTTTGGCGGCGAGCGCCGGCGGTCCGCTTCTGAGAACTAACGGGTCTCTTCGCCCCCTTCTCTTTCGTTCTCTATCTCTTTCTCTCTTTCTCTTTCTCACTCCTTTCCCCTTCCTGAGCGTCCTCTCGCGTCTCAAACGACGTCTACGACGTCGACGACGCAGAAGAAGTAGAAGAAGAAGAAGAAGAAGAAGAAGAAGAAGAAGAAGAAGAAGAAGAAGAAGAAAGAAGCAGAAGAAGAACAAGTAAAAGTAGAAGTAGAAGAAGAAGAAGAAGAAGAAGAAGACGACGACGATGACGACGATGACGATGACGACGACGACGACGACGACAACGACGCGAGGAACATCGCGTAGGGTCGCGCGCGCGCGTCGGCGGCAGCAATGGCAGGGCGCTTGCGTGTGTGCGAACGCGGGTTGGCGCGTCGTGCGCAGTAGCTACCGCGCAGCCCGCGTCTGCGCGCTCCCGTGAGCGTGACGCGCAAGCAATCACTCTCAGTGTGGCACCGACCGTCGTGCGGTGCGGTCGTGTTTGTTCTTTTTCCTTCTTTATCCCACTCTTCGTTGCAGTCGCGAAGAAGAGAGGGAAGCGGCGTCCTTTTTCTATACGAACAACGCGCAGGCGCGCGTGCGCGACTGGATAACAACTTTACGCGCGAACGTTTAATCGAAAGAACGGAGGAAACACGTTCAGTGATCGTTCTTCAACGTTGCCGTCTCGATGTCGTCGTCGTTGTCGTCGTTGTTGTCGTCGTTGTCGTCGTTGTCGTTGTCGTCGTCGATCGTTGTCATCGTCGTCCGTCGTGTGCCATCCGGTATATCTTTTAACGACATAGACAAAATGAACAAAGCGAACGAATCGGTTAAAAAGCGGAAAAGACGGAAGAGGAGCGTCGTAAAATCGTACGAATTTGCCGCAACGGACTTCCGCTCACCGGAAATCGTTCCGCCGACGTCGAGACCGATCCGTTCACGAACTAAATATGTGCGTTGCCCGTGAGCAAGACGATAATGACGAATCCCGGATTTCTTTGCTTTCGGGTTTCTTTTCTTTTTTTTTTTTTCTTTCGCTCCCTTTGAAAAAAGAAGAAGAAGAAGAAGAAGAAGAAGAAGAAGAAGAAAGAAAAAGAAGAGGAAGGAGAAAAATTGAAGATAAGAAAACGGAAGAAGAAGAGGTGGACTGGAAAATGGAAGAAACGAGCTAGCGTCTTCGAGTGACTCGTCACCGCACGGAAAGCGTATTAAAGGAGTAACGACGAGCGACGTGACTTTAACCGGTAATTGGACCATTCTTTTTGCCATTGAGGTAGTAATGGCCCTTGTAGCGTGGTCACGCTACACTACGGTGCGCCATAGTACTATAGAGACTTCCGGCCCGCCGCAGGAAGTGAGACACACGTGTTCGGCCGTGTGTGTTCCCATAATACGGGCCCTAGCTCCTCCTTCTTTCTCTTTCTGTCTCTCTCTCTCTCTCTTTCTCTCTCTCTCTCTGTCTCTCTCTCTCTCTCTCTCTCTTTCTGTTTCACTCGAGCAGCGTTCCAGGTTCGACGGCCCGCTCTGGAAGCGAGTGAGTGCGCACCGCGCGGACGTATACCGTTTGGCCGAGCAGGCGTAAACGAAGAAAAGTGAAACGATGTAGATAAGTATGATAGAGAAAGAAATAACGCTCATAGGAGGTACCGCCCTTATAATGCCAAAGCTCGATCGAGCTCGTATCTCGATCTTTCTCCGTTCATTGCCCGCACTACTACAAGTTTTCGTCAATAATGATACCTTCGTGAGTCCTGAATTCTTTTCGAAAGGAAACCTACGCATCGATTA
Organism: Vespula pensylvanica; assembly: GCF_014466175.1. Lineage (NCBI taxonomy): Eukaryota > Metazoa > Arthropoda > Insecta > Hymenoptera > Vespidae > Vespula > Vespula pensylvanica. Next base: position 5,134,317 of record NC_057686.1, read on the forward strand.
CGACCCACTCGACGAGCTTGTTTACGAGCACGTAGTCGTCGAGTCTCGAACGTTTCTCTTTTTTCTTTCTTTCTTTCTTTCTTTCTTTCTTTCTTTCTTTTTTTCTTTCTTTCTTTCTTTTCTCGATGAAATTACATCAACATTACGTCGCAAATAATATCTTGTTGGATCTTTCGTTAATGTTTATAAACATTTCTTGTCTATATCTTTATTTATGTTGCGAGTAAGAATTCCATCGAGCTCGCTCGATTTGTCGCGATCTTACCAGTCCAGAAACTCGGCGAACTATTATAGAAAGAAGAAGCGAAGGGAAAAGAGGGAGGAAGAGAGAAAAAGGGGGAAAGAGAAGGACGGAGAGGAAGAGAGAGAAATCTTCTCAAGTTCATCGCTCCCGCGCATGTGCAAACATACGGCGCATAACACGAGGCATTCATGTGCCCTCTCTCCCTGCTTTATCGTTGGTGCTCGCGCTTTAGTGAAGATCTTGTCTCTTTTACTTCATCATTTCTTTCTCTCTTACTCTTTATTCATCGTGTCCTTAAACCGATAAAGTTACCGACCTCCTTTTTAGCAAGTTAAACGCAAATAGATATCTTCCTCGCCGACTCGCTGATTTAAATATTTTTCGTATCGTTATTAGTCTTCTCTCAAACATACTTTGGAATAATAAAACGAAAAGAAAAAGAGAAAGAAAAGAAACATTAAAGTACTAATCGATCCTCGACGACGAAAATTTGTAGAAATTTCGATTGGACGATGTCCAAAAAAATTGAAATATTTTCTCGCGTATTCTATATCGTAGAGAGAGAACAACACCGAGCTGTAGCAATGCCAACAAAGCTACAACACTCGTACATGAACGATCCCGGGAAAACGCGACGCGAATCTCTCCAAAAGTACTATAGTAAGATATTTTCGTTGGACAAAGGCAGACTGATTAAACACGAAGTAGGTAGTAGGATCGGTGACGACGACGCAACGATATAAAAGAGTCGCGCGTGTTTGTATTTTACGATCTTGCCAAGATGACGTCGATCGTGTTTACGTCTCTTTGAAAGGATGAGTGAGTCGCAAAGGACAGGAGAACTTCTTGGGCACATGGACGTTGAACTCGCGGTACATCAACCTCTCAGCGTTGCAAATTATGGTGTCGAAGGGCGTCGAACTTGCATACCTCTTCTTGCCATTACGATTTCATCGGTTCTTCTTTTTATACTTGCCGTATCGTCGACCGGTATAATCCGAAGAAAAAGTAAATGAGTAAATAAATAAGTAAGTAAATAAATAAATAAATACAACAAAAAGAGATGACAGCAAAAAATATATATATATATAAAAGTCGAGCGACATTAGGGCAAAGCCCGTATATCGAAGGAACGCCTCCATAGGTGCGCGAATCGTTGAAGGAGAGTACGGGCCGCTCGCGTCGTTGTTTACGTCGCGCTGCTGAAGGGCCCCGGGGCCACCGTCGTGGAGAAGAAGGTATGAAGGAGGGGGTAAGCGGGGCCATAGCGGCGGGGCCAGGGTGGGGAAGCAAGCGGGGCAGCGTGAGAGCGAGGAGCATTTAGTGCGCGCTCTCGCCGACGGGACCCACTCCCCCCACCAACCTCGAGTACCCCACCACCGATTCTCGGTGCGATGCTCCGTGCTGCCGTGGGTGCGAGGAGGACAGAGTCGAAGCGTCTGAGCCGCCAGCCGCCATGACAGAGCGGAATGCATGAGAACGCGGAGCTACTGACCCTCTTGTCTCTATATTCTTCTCTCTCTTTCTTTCTTTCTCTCTCTCTCTCTCTCTCTCTCTCTCTCTCTCTCTCTCTCTCCTTCCTTCTCCTCTTCGCTTCTCCGAGAAACTCTCTCGAGATACTTCACCTTGCTAATTTCCATATATCAATCTCTGTGCTCGAAATCGACGTTGCTTCGAATGCGCCAAGATCTTGCCAATATTTTGTTTAACGAGGAATCTATCTCGTCTACTTTGACGATTCTAATTCCTTAGAGGAGGTTTTCGGTAGGAGACTAGATAGCTTCGGGCTATCCGTTTATCGTTGTCGTTGTCGTCGTTATACGTCGTCAACGTTTCTTTATAGTTTTCGGTGGTCGCGAGTCAATCGGTCACATAACGGTCGCATGGTCGTAACGCGAGCATCGTTGTGACGTCGGAGGATCGACGACCTCCTCGTTGTTACGACGATCTCGTCGGTAACGACTTCGGCGACAGCGAGTGGCGACAGCAGCCGCGACGGCGGTACTGGTAGAGGCGGTGCCTGAGACGGTGCTTGAGACAGGCCGATGGTCATTCATACGATCGAGAATGGAGACCAGACCGTATCTCATGAAAAAGCGCGGGAAAAGTCCCAACGAGATATCTTCAATATGGTTAAAGCGCGATAAAGAGATCGGCTGTTCGAAGTATAACGTAATGTAGTGTACACATAGAGAGAGAGAGAGAGAGAAAGAGAGAGAGAGAGAGAGAGAGAGAGAGAAAGAGAAGGAGCGAGAGATTAATCGATTATCGATGAAATCACAAACGTGATTGCGAACATGTAGTAGATAGATTTTGCAAACGATGCGATATCGATCGGCGGGGATAAAACGGAGTTTTATGGACGCTCTATTCCGTACGGTGAGAACTGACGCAACACGCGGGTGGTCGTACGACAGAACGATGGCGTAATGGGATTTATTATCGCGGTTTTAACACGTCGATTTTCGTTCGATTCACGCCGTCCTGCAGTCGTATACTTCGCTGACCAAGAAAGTGCTTTCGTAACCGGTATTGCGACGTAAACAACTCGCGACGATCGCTTCTCGACGCTCCCTAGACTCTCGGCACTCTCGATTCCTTCCAAGTTTCCCCTCTCGTCGTCTCCGATGGGAAACCGAAAGAGCCTTTCTAAAACTCGTCTCGTATTGCGACGACCTTGATCGCTTAGTCGTCGACGGAGGCAACGTGGATCAGAAGTAAAGGAGCAACGTTTGGCAAGAGAGTGGAGAGAGAGAGAGAGAGAGAGAGAGAGAGAGAGAGAGAGAAAGAAAGAAAGAAAGAAAGAAAGAAAGAGAAAGAACAGGTACCAGAGTCGTCGAGTCTCGAGCGCGCCTTAACGCGCCTTTAACGCGCCTAACGCAACGATGGCTCTTCTCGCGTTGGGTCGTTGACTCTCCGTTTCTTCTTTCTTCGAATCCTGGGCCCGGTCTCCGTCCTCGTCCAAGGCCCCCTCTCTCGACTCCGCTAAATCCGTCCCTGTATCGCTCTTTCTTTTTCTCTCTCTCCCCTCTTCCTCGTTCCCTGTACTCCCCTTCCCTCACCATTTCTCCCTCCCTCCCTCTCTTTCCATCCCCTCTTCCCTTCCTCCCTCCTCCCTCCCCAAGCGAGTCCAACTCTTTTTCTCCCACCCTTCTCTCGCGATCTTCCGTTTTCATCGGTGCACGCGGATGCTTCTCCGCTTCTACCAGACGGTAAACAACGCCATGCCGTACCTTTACCTTTCATTCATATCTCACACAGCCGTATCTCGAATTATTTGAATACCGAGGCGTTGTTCCAGGGGCGGAGACCTCGTCCTTAACTCGGAATAATCTTTTTTACAACCAAAAAATATCGATCCTTTCTAAAACAATAGCCCTTGTCTATATGATCCTTCTTTCATTTATGTCGATCGAGTAAACATCAAAGTTAAATATCGTAAAAGTTAACTTCTCGAGACGTTGCGCATCGTTAGTTTTGTGAATCGAGCATCCTTTCTTCGTAAAGAACTCACGAATGCGCATCGCCGTTACATACATACATACATACATATATATATATGTATGTATGTTTGTATGTATATATCTACGTCGAGGTTATGAAGCAATAAAGCGTGCACTTGACTCCCTGAACTTGCGGCCAAGATAGACGTCAGCGCCGTCGCCGGCCAATAATCGCGTCGAGAATAACTCCGTATCGTTTCTTCGCGATCGTTTTCTTTTCTCTCCCAAAGAATTAAATTATTCGATTACAATCCAAACAGGAAGGAACAACACCTGGTTCGCGATTCTTTTTGAAGTCTTGAATCTTCTTCCTTTGGCGCTCGTTCAACAGGTGCTCCTATGGTGCTCGGTTCGAGCTCGAGCTGATCGGCTGAAAAGGAAGCCGAAGCATTAGGAGGCGAAAGAAGTCGAAGGGAAAAAAAAGATATGTGTATGTGTTGTATGTGTATGCGCGTGTGCGTGTGCTAATTGGAGCGGCGTGTAGCGTCCAGCAGCGCGTGTTAACACGACTTCCAGGTACTCGGGACTTCTCCTTCTTCTTCTTCTTCTTTTCCTCTTCCATCCTTGCTTCAACATTCTGCTTCTGCTTCTGCTTTTGCTTCTACTTCTGCTGTTACTACTGCTGCTATTGCTTTTTCTTCTTCTTCCTTCTCTAGGACACGAATACTTTCCAATGGTAGGTGCTTCCGGCTAGATGCGGCCTCCTTCAAAGAGAGAGAAAGAAAGAAAGAGAGAATTTCTTTTCCTCTCGCATGTTCTCGCTCTGACATAGAGAAGCGTGTAACGCGTTAAGAAAATATTCGATTTCTCATGGGCTCGCGTGAGGGAATGAAATGAGAGAGAAGTAGAGGGGAAAGGCTTTTGAAGAAACTATGAATGATACTCCCTCCTATCTTCCTCTATCTACATATCTTCTGTCTCTTTGTAGAGAGAGAAAGAGAGGAAGAGAGAGAGAGAGAGAAAGAGAAAGAGAGGCTGTTAGTCAGGCGCTGGACAAATATTTGCTTGAATTCGGAGCGACTGCTCGTAAATTAGAGAAAAAACGAAATAGACTTGCTCTCTGAAATTCTTCAGGGCCTTAGCCTTCTCTCTCTCTCTCTCTCTCTCTCTCTCTCTCTCTCTCTCTTTCTTTCTCTCTTTCTCTCTATGTTAGATCCTTGAACTCGATTAGACTTATTTCGATCTCTTGAGAATTTTTCATCGATATTATATTGACAAAAAAAAAAAAAAAAGATAGGAGGGAGAGAAACACGAGCTTGGCTCTTCTCCTTTCTGAAAGTATGTAAAGAGGTCGAGTAGTCTCGTTACTCGTCAACGATGCGCTATAACATGTTCTATAAGTTCCGAAGAGGAGGTCATGTGGGATCCGTATCCGCTTCCGCTTCTATAATATTGCCCTGACTCCTTTTCGAAGAAGTCACGAAATGAAGAAGGACTTTCTCTTGGTCCACTCTTCGGATTCGTTCGACGGTTGGTTCTTTCTTCTTGGTACGTTCAACGCGATCCTCGACTCCTTCCTTCTTATTTTTGGATCGTGAATCACTGCCGTTCGCTTAGTCGTCCCCTTGCTTCCTCGCGTCACCAACGAATTTAATCCCACGAAGAGAAAGACCGAAAGAGAAAGAAAGAAAGAGAAAGAAGGAAAGAAAGAGAGAGAGAGGGAGAGAGAGAGAGAGAGAGAGAGATGCTATGTCGAGGGACGCCGCGGAAGGCCAGCAGGCCGATCGTCGACGAAGCAAAGTGGGAGAGATGAGAGGAAAGAAATACCTTCGGGAGGGAAACTCGTGACCAAATGGAGAGTTTCTCGTTTCTCGGTTATTCGCGCCGTCTTAAGGGTGTGAGAACCAGCTAGCAGGTCGGTAAAAGAAAGAACGAAGAGGAGAAAAAGAGGAAGAGAAAGAAAGAGAGAGAGAGAGAGAGAGAGAAAGATGCATGACGCTGCATGGTTCCACATTATATGGTGTCGAATCCGCGATAGAAAGGAGGAGGAAGAGAAGGAGGAGGAGAAGAGAGATACGGGTAGGTTGTTGGTCGACGGCCGGAGGATGGTCGAAGGACGGCCGGAGGGGGAGGAGAGGTCGGGGGCGGGGGTGGGGGTAGTGGCGATGTCCTAGCGAAGGTCACGGCCGGGAATGCGGTTTGCGTCCGTCGGTCCAAAGTGGCGTGCCGCGTACCGCGGAGTTCCTTCTCCCTTCCTTTCTCTCTCTCTCTCTCTTTCTTCATCTCCTCCTCTTCCTCCTCCTTCTCCTCCTCCTCCTTCACCATCTCCTTCTCCTCTTCTTAATCCTCCTTCGTGTTCCTCTTCTCCTCCTTGGTGGGACCGGCGCAGCGGCGCAGACTGCAGGAATGCACCAAATGCGCCACGCTGACCGGTACTCGTCCCATTCCACCGTCTTCCACTTGTTTACTTCGGATCTTCTCCCTACTCCTCCCTTCTTCATCATCATCTTCTTCTTCTTCTTTCCTCCTTCCTGTCTTCGCACCCCTTTGTATCCGCAGGTATCCCGCGAAAAGACTGCTTTTACATTCTCAGGGACTCGTACGTTAGCTCTTTTTCGATCGAGTGCAAATCGATTTATCGATAGACGGAACGTTCACCTCCGTTGTCCTTTTTGCTCCGTTCTTCTCTCTCTCTCTCTCTCTCTCTCTCTCTCTCTCTGTCTCTCTCCCTCCCTCTCTTCTCCCTATATCTATGAAAATACCTGCCTACCCTCATATCCCCACGATATATATCGAGCAACGTGCGTTGACGTCGAAGTAATTACGAGGGATAGAAGCTCGCTAAGAATAGTGAGCATACGCTGTCGAAGCGAATCGTTCGAATTATAGCAATTTTTTTTCCCAGCCTCCGTATAATGACCTACATCAATCGATAATTCTTACTGGAACACTGTGTTTCTTGGTAGAGAACATTACGTAACGCAGGTACATAACTCTTTCAGGAAATATCAGAAAAATTCGATTACGAACATCTGTTTATTTTCAAGCTATGATCGATAAAGTAAAGTGGTTGGAATTCGATCGAATCGTCCGTTCTCCATGGTCGCGCATCCGAAACGTTTGCAACGGAGTATCGGCAGCATCCGGACGAGAAGCGTAGCGTTCTCGTCGCGATCCGGACAAATGCCATGAGAGAATGAGAGAGAGATAGATAGATAGACAGATAGATAGATGGAGAGAGAGAGAGAGAGAGTGTGTTTATGTGTGCGAGAGAGAGAAAGAGAGAGAGAGTGAGTGAGTTAGAGAATGAGAAT
>NC_057686.1:5146338-5150594 GCF_014466175.1 Vespula pensylvanica
CTCTTTCTCTCTTTCTCTCTTTCTTTATCTTTTGAGTTTCTCGACGGCAACGATTTCGAATTCGATTTATTGATTTTTTTTTCACGCGCAAGATGATTGATTTCTCTCATTCTCTCTTTCTCTTTCTCTTCGGAAATCGTGCCAAATCGTTGACGAACACTTTTTTCTTCTTCCCTTTGTCCAAATCGTGCTGCCCTAGTTCCCGTTAAATCCTCGTACAAGCGACAGAAATATGTTACACGTATACGTCTGTTCTCTATCCGTTGTGCGAGACAAATTGTTTGAAATCGTTGAACTAATCGGGTTTTCGACCCTAGGATCGACGTAATATCGATTGTCGTTCATAGGTACCAGGTATTAAAGCCGATTATCGACTACGCTTCTTAAACGTAGATACGACAGATGCTTAAATGCAATGCGCCCAACAGCAATTTTTCTCGTCAGCTTGTTGTTTCTCTATCTGTTTCAACCCTTCCTAGTTCATCTTTTTCTACTTCCCTCGTGAATGCACGCACCTGGAAAGTACCAACCTTTTCTCTAAATCGTATTGAACGTCCTCGATCTTTTTACTTCATACTCTTTTGTTCGCGTTAACCATTGTCGTTAATTTTTAGAAACATTTTCGTCAGATATAAATAAAAAGTTTATTCGATAATTCATCTTTTTTTTTTTCAGAAACAATAATTGTTATTCCCTTAGCGTTTATGGGGTATTTTTTTCTTTTTTCTTTCTATTTTTTTTTTTATTTTTAAATAATTCAAGAAAACGGTGAAGTAATGCAAAGGCGTATAAGTAAATCGATGTGGAATAGAAAAAGGCGTGTGAAAAAGATTTCGTGAAAAGTCCCGTACGTAGAAGCCTGTATATGACCGCGAATTTCGATCGAGAAGTGGGGACTCTCCTTCTTTCAATCGGTCTTCCCCTTCGTATATAGAAAGACCATCGTTGAGGATGGGAAGAAGGGCAAGGCCCTACCTTTTGAGGTCATGGGAACGTGTCTTGTCTGGCGGAAAGTACTTTTCGTCGTCCTAAGAAAAATCGAAGAAAGAAAGAGAAAGAGAGGAGCATTCTATTTACCTAGAAAAAGACATGCGAATCTTTCTTAAATCTTCAACGAAATGAAAGCATTTCAAACGATCCGAATATTGACTACTCATAATTTGAAATGAAGGAAAATAAATTTATTCATTTCCGATGAATCGAACAAGAATAGATTGAAATTTTCAACGAAATTCAGACTTTTTCTAGTCGAACTAGTTATTTTGGATAAGATTGATAACGCGTTAAAAAAATTTATACATTATTCTATCTTAACTTAGACGCGATGTACTGGTGTAACGGTGTCAAATAAAAATAGTTTTGACGAATTTTCGGTTAATAGTCAATTTTCGCTATTTAAAAAATAGCACCGAATCGCGTTTGTGATTATTGAGTTTGATATATTCGGTCGAGTATCTATTCTTTTTATTTTTATTTTTTTTCGGAGATCTTCTGTACATCGTTTTCCAAGTTATAAATACAACAAAATTCGTACATTTTATCTACCAATAACAGGTTTATATCTACAACTAGAGAGGAAGCCCAAAATTGGCGAATCTCTATCTTCAGAAGACTTGATTAAACTCGAGTATGAAATTTCGCGGAGAACGAAGCCGTACGGTGCGCCTCATATCTCGTACCACTTACGCAAGTACGCGAATGTCTTTGATGCGGAAGTCCTTGTCTATGTGTTAGACGCTAAATATATACGATATTGTTAACATGTGTGCTAATAATTCGTACTCGAGGGTCTTGTAAACTAGTTTTTGTTGTATTATAGTCAGAAAGCTCCTCTAATAGTTTGACGAGTAACGATCGTTCGGTAAATATATCACGATACTAATATAACCTAATAGAATTATCTTGCCAAGGTATTTAAAAACGTATTTATTAAAAATTATATGACTTTAGAAAAAAGTACTAACAACCAACGCTATTTAAAAGTTTTTAATAAATAATACATAATTGGGAATAGCCGAAGTGAAAAGTTGTTGAAAAAAAAAATCGATCAATCCCAAGGGGGTTATCGATCGTTGTTAAAGTTCGCAGAGCAGTCTCTCATGCATTCTAGCAAGTTCTCGTAATATTTAATTCGAGTTCGAAGAGTGTCGCAAAGGGAACAAACGGTAAGGAAAGGGAGTAGGGACTTTGGGCTCGTTAGCGCGCGGGAGGGCCGAGGATGTAGGGATAGGAACGCGTAGAAGAAGACGGTCGGCCGGTGGCGGCCATGTTTTCGCCGGCACGGTAGGCGTTCACGGGCGGTACCGAGACTCGGCTCGTTCTCCAACGACTTTGGAGAACGGCCTCCCCCACCCCCAGTCATCCTCCGGGACTCTGGTAGGGCAGGGCACCCCACCAGTGGCGTCTCGTTCGACGTCGTCTCTCTATCCCCTCTTCTCTTACCTTCCCCTCCGACTCTTCTTCTTCGGCTACGTTCGGCCTATTTCGGTTATCCTCGTGGCTCATAGCGTGCCTCGAGAGAGGAGAGAAGCTTTACGCCTAGTACATCGCCGCCACGCGGTAAGGGGAAGTCATTTTGAAGCAAAGGAGGGCTGAGTGGGCCGTGATCGAACCGCACGTATCTTCTTCGTCTTCCTCTCTTCTTACAACTTCCTACCTACCCCTCTTCTTCTCTTTCTTCTTTTCGAACTCGCCGCCTCCATGGCTGCTCTTGCCTCGCTACTCGCTCAAGACGTTCGACCCTTATCCCCTTTCTTTTTCTTTTTCTTTTTCTTTTTCATTTCTTTTCTTTTCTTTTCTTTTCTTTTCTTTTCTTTCCTTTTCTTTTTTCTTTTTGCTTTTCCTTCTCTTTTTCTTTCCCATTCCCGTACTTTTTAATCCCCTTCTCTCTTAAACACATCCGAACTTGATTTTCTCTCCTAATATTTATCATTCGAAAATTGTTCTACGAGCAACGAGTTCGTATAGGAAAAATGTAATCACGTTACTCGTGTCGCTCAAAAGATAGAAGCGGTACGTGGCAAAGCGTAAATTCGTTTCACCCTCGTCGATGTTAAACGATGAAAAATCTCTCTCGGTAAATCCACATTTTCTCGGCTCATTCCTTATGCATTGTCGTGCGCAAGGATGCACGCGGTAATATAAGGACGTCGGGAAGCGTGAATAATCGTCGATCGCACGTTGCGTGTCTTATAAATCAAATCGCATCGACGACGACGATGTATTCGCATGCATTATATCAGACTCGACTTTTACGGGACGATCAATTGCGTAAACGCATGCGAAATTATAATATTCCAGGTCGTTCGTGAGATTCTGCAAAAATTGATGCATAACTTCCGTCAGTTGATTGATCCTTTATCATTTTTTCCTTTGATCCTTTCGATCGTCCGGTACGACTATAATCGACTATAATTTAAGATCCCTTTTTAAATGTCGAAAATTCTCGTTTAACAAGTTTTGTTTTCTTTCATGTTACAGACAGATGGTCGGTCGTATTTTGGTAGAAATCTTTCGATCAGCTGCCAACACCGAGACCAAACTCCCGGTTGAAGAATACATGAAATACGTCCATCAGATAAGCGATGATCCAGGTAAACGAACTTAATCAACGCTTGAATTTCTTATTATTTTTTTTTTTTTCAATTATCGCATCAACGTAACAAATCTTTCGTTTACCCGAGATAAAATAGATTTAACCGTATTGTTTGAATAAGAGAAAGAAGAACGAGCCATTGTCAGATTGTTTAAAAAATATTTGATTAATTCCATTTGATTAAAAAGAATTATAAATTCCAGTCCCTTTCAGATCAGATGCCAAAAATGATCTTATCGAAATAACTTACGTTTCAAGCTTTAACGTTGGCTGTAATTATTGCATTGGCATGAATGTTTTTAAATAGCTGAAGGATTGGACATGATCAATTCTGAGCCAAATCCTTCGATACGTATATATCGTGCAGGTATTGCTGTGATTAACTTTTAAAAATTACAAATTCGTTTGCTTTATATTTTCTTCATTTCTTTTTTCTTTTCTCTTTTTGTGAATCATTTCATTTCACGAATCAGTAAGTTTCGTACAATTCACTTTGATCGTCTTATTCATTATGATTACACGAATAGTTACTGTCCTGGCCATTCGTTTTTCCGGCTAATAGACAGGCTTATTTGGACGAAAATAGAAGAAGATTTGAGAAATAGCGATCTAGTCGTGAGCAAGCGAGCTGTGTGTCTACCGACAGACAGCATGGGGGGGG
>NC_057686.1:5150683-5157666 GCF_014466175.1 Vespula pensylvanica
AGAGAGAGAGAGAGAGAGAGAGAGAGAAAGAGAAAGAGAACGGAAAAGAGCAGCATGCGGGAGGTGATGACGGATTAGTCCTACTTCCGGTAAGGCGCGTGCCCTTCCGGAATGTCATGGGATGACCCCACGTATTTTCGACGCATCACACACATGCTATTTCTATGATTATCTCCCTCCTATTCCACCTACGCTTCTTTCTTTTTTTAGCTTTTTCGCTCGTTCGAAAATTATCAACACGCTTTTTATATATAAATACTCATAGGACGGCCGCGTTTTCTTTCTTTCTTTTTTATCTTTTTTCCCTTGTCCTCTTTAAAATGGGAGAATGAACGAAACTGGCAGATAGATAAAATTACAAAAGTAAAAAGAAGGTAGGTACGTTCCGAGCACGGGTCATTTTTAAATTGCAATGTTAAAACTAAATGCAAATGGTGCTTGCTTTGAATTCGCCATACGGCAAAACGAAGAACTTCATTTTGCATTTCTTTCTCTTGGTGCACTCGAAAACAGTGTATAAGGCCGATTATTGTGTTAACCATAAAAGGAAAATGTAGGGAAAATGCTCTTGGTGAATACGAAATCGTCCTCGTAATTATGTTTGGCTTGCCTCCAGTTGTCTGGTAAGCATAAGAGCGAGGGTAAGTCTAACTCATAGGACTTCGTCCTGAATAGAAACGTCTTTCCTCTTACCCATGGGTAAGAAAAAAAAATGGCACGCTGGACATAATTTTTTTTTTAGATCGATATAAACTCGAAAATTCATTGTTAAATCGTTTTCCCTCGGTCAGTATCAATGCCTGTAAATAAATAACTTTGTAAAAAAAAAAAAGAAAAAAAAGAAAAAAGAAAAGATTTTTTTTTTTGTAAAAACCATTACGAGAGTTGCTCCTCGTCGACACATTTTTAGTGTCAACATTAGAATCACGGCCATTAAACGTTCTTTTTTCGTAATTCTATATAAAAACTGTTTACAACACGGTAGATTTCATCTCGTAGTATATTAGCACGTTCAAGAGTTCATTCATGAACGGACGAAATCCAGACTTTCGTAGAGGGGAAAGTAAAAGAGTAAATCGTAAGAGTTTTAATAGAGCGAGTGAATTAGGATATAGAGAGACGTTTTAGATACAGAAAGAGAAAGAGAGAGAATCAGATGTTGTTTTTGAGGAAATCTTTCGCTAAGGGAAGAAGAAATTCGATGGGCCTCCCTCGTTGTCGTAAAAATGCAACGAGTACCCGTTGACAAACGGTGCATCCTGGTGCAAGGGGCCCGGTGGTTTCGACCCTCGTATTCCTTCTTTCCTTTTTCTATTTTTAGACGCGATCTATGAAACATCTTGCCTGTAACACGTGCCACCACCGGTGTTTCTACGTTAGGGGATAAGAACGAAGGGTCGCGACATCCCACGATTCAGGAAACGGGGCACGCGACACGCGTTTTTTTTTTCTTTCTCTTTTTCTTTTTCTTCTTCTACCGTGTCTTCGATGAGTTTACGTATTTTTGGAGTTTCGAAAGAAGACGAGGAAATGGACTGAAAAGCCGGTTGTCGTTTCGACCCAATTGATCATCCTTCTTTTTTACCTCCTCGTTATCGTTTGTTAAAAAAACGATAATGTTTCCTCGATCGAGAGATTTCTTTTTATCGTAACGATCTATAGCGACCTGGTAAATTAACAAACACGATTGGAACGTTTTAGAAACAATTTTCAGGATCAATAAATAACAGTCTGACGAGAACAGACGAACGTTATCAACTACGACGATTAGAATAATTTTCATAGCTATCACTTTGGTTTCCTGTTTTCTTTTTTTTTTTCGGATTATTAATAAATACTAAACGTATCATTGTGTCTCTTCGTGTTAAAATATATTCTTTATTAAGATCAATTAAGTGGATGATCATCATTCCGTACGTCCAATTATTCAAACGATCTTATATTTTCTCTTGGAAATAAGTATTCTATTCGTCGAGCGTATCAATATTTAAGTAAAAAATCAAAGTACCGAGGAAACGAAAGGTCAACAAGAAAAGGAAAGATACGAGAATAGAAAAACAAGAAAAAAGAGAAAGAAAAGAGAGGAAAGGAAAGGAAGTACAAACGAAGAAGCTTTTAACGATGGCATTTAAACGTTACACAGGGGTTCTCGTACTCTTTTCTTAAAGACAGATTCTTGAAGGACCCTAGCGAGATATTTTCGGTAGGATCTAGAACGGACAGAAGGGACAAGGATAGCGTAGGCGGAGAAGATAAAACCCTTTGAGTGATTAATGAACGAAAGCTGTGTGCGAGCGTATCAAAAAAATAAAAAATAAGAATGAAATAGAAGAAGAAAAATCTCGAGTATGAAATAAGATGAGAAAAACATAAATGGGAAAAGAAAGAGGAGGAGAAGGAGGAAGAGAAAATTATTGGGACTATTGTGCACGTAGTGAGAACATGAACCATACGAATTTCTCGCGCGATATATTCCTAAAAATCATAGATCTTTCTCATATATTCCTTAAAAATTTTCAAAATTCCTACGTAGCTACGCTATAAACTCAAAATCCATTTCGAACCGTCCTTCTACCCTCTTTTCCCCCTTCTCCCACCACTCATCGTAAGGCCCTCTAGTCCTAGGGTCCATACTACGTAGTAGTTTTATCCCCACCGCTTTGAAAAGCTTTTCAAGGGTAGATATATTTTTCCTGGAAGCCAAACTTTACCTTCAGTCGCGCCTACGCACTTTGATCGTGAGCGTTTCTCGTCTTCTTTCTCTTTTTCTTCTCTCTCTCTCTCTCTCTCTCTCTCTCTCTCTCTCTCTCTCTCTCTCTCTCTTCTTTTTCTTCTTCTTCTTTCTTCTTTCTTCTTCTTCTTCTTCTTCTTCCTTTTCTTATTTTTCTTCGTTTTCTTTATTCATTTCGAGTTCAAAGAGAAAGATATTTTTCGCCATGCGTGTAGTGTTTCTCACATTTCGAAATACATTCGATACAATTTTTATAAGATAATATACGACGATCAAGCGTATCACGGTACAACGAGTGTGATGTCCAGAAAACGAAATTGATTCCCTGATAATGGATATTATCTTTTTCGTTGAGTCATTAAACGGTGAGCATACGATTATATATTCATAACTTATTCGTACTTGAGATGATAACATAATTATTACGTCTTCAATTTAATATACTTACTCGATCAAGGAAGTTTTAGGGTAATCTTCACGCCTACGTTACTTAAATTTAAGAAAAAAAGAAAAGAAAAGAAAAAAAATTCACGATAATTTTGTCCCACGCAATATCACGTACTTACTCGTAAACTTTTTTCCTCTCTGATTGTAATAAACGATAGTAACTGATAGTAACTGAGGTGAAGTTTCGCATAAAGTTTTACACAATGTTCATTTTCGCGGCACGAATCCAGGCATTATCCTCCTCCGCAATAATTGCAGTAGCGCAGTTAGTCCATCTGGACCGCTCGACCATCATGTTGACGTAAAGTGAAGGAGAGAAAGAGAACGAGTATGTTCGTTAATGGTCGGTTGCGAATTTTCTCCTTTTATGAAGGTCTCGCTTAAGGCTGACCCTCTCGGAAAGGTGCGAGTTTTCCTAATCGGTAGAAGCGCCAGTTTACGGACTTCTTTTTCGTGCACCCTTATGTCCACTTTTCGCCATTCAGGTATTTCGTTATAAAAGGGACCTCGACCTGAAACCACTAAGGCTGAGAGACGTCATCGAAGAATAGCCTCTTTTCTCTCTCTCTCTCTCTTTCTCTCTCTCTTTCTTTTCTTTTTTTGCCTCCTACATCTTTTAGCTCGTGTTTTTGTTGCGCTCATGGAGTGTTTCCCTGCGTTCGACCATAAAGATCTAAAAGAAAAAGATTTTGTTCTATGCTATGTGAAAAACTATTAATAATACCAATCCCGCATTTGTCGACATTTTGGACTACTTGATCGAATGACTTCGAAAAGACAACCGATCCCTCGTTCTTTTTTCTACTCTCGACTTTCCCTAATTCCCATATCGCGTTTTATTTTTCTAATTTCATCCACTTTCTTCTCACCTCGATCATCGGTCATAATGACCCATTGTACAAAATGCAGAGAAGATATTAAGCTAAATCGCGCGCGGAGTTATTGTCATAAAGAAAAGTCTTATCTACGATCATCACGTCGACATTGTATTCGTATGAAACATACGTTGTACGGATAAAGTGGTGATAGTGAGCCTCGATAAAATTACCACGTCGTATAACCACAAAACTTGTAATTTGGATCTCGTTTGCGAGCGTGGTAATAATCGAAACTCCCTTGATTATTACTTCTCCCTACTAAATGAGATAGTTCGTTTACGACTGTATAGATCTTTTTTCACTGATATATTTACTATTCACGCGAGCACTGTTAGAAACCCTACAAACGAACTATTATCTCTTAATTATCTTCAGAAATAATTTTCTTTCAGAGCCTCCAATTCGTTCGGACTTGGTGGAACAACTGCCATACGTTGCCATGATCTGCCAGGACACTCCTCATCTATTTGGCGATGTTCTCCATAATCACATCCTTGGTATTATCAGAAAATACCTTCTAGATATGGACAATCAAGTGAGTAAAGATTTCAATCGGACGTTCGTGACGTTCTTCTTGCTATTATCCCGTTTCTTCTATTCTTCAATCGTTCGGAGAAACCCGCGAAAGATCGAGGCACTTAAGCTATCGCTGTTCTTCACCTTGCAGGTACGACAATCGGCGCAAGAGGCCTTATTAGCTTTGATCAAACGCGGCCTGTTAGACACGAAGACTATTGAGACCGAAATCTGCCCGATAGTAGAGAGCTTATCCCGCATGACCATCGACTACTTGAATTCAGGCATTTCTGTAAGTTTCCATCTCGCTGCTCCTTTCCTCGACCCCAAACCACAGAGCACCCATTTTGTCATTCTTTCTTATCTCGTGTCATCCACTTGTCCGTGCCTGTCGCGTCGTTGTTTCTTTATTATTTCTTTTATTTATTTTTTTTTTTTCGAGCAAACACGAGCACTTGAAAATGAGAATGGCGTTAACGAGGAACATTACAAAAAGTTCAACAATAGAACAAGTTAGGAAGCAACCAGAGAGAGAGAGAGAGAGGGAGAGAAAGAGAGAGAGAGAGAGAGAGAGAGAGAGAGAGAGAGAGAGAGAGAGAGAGAACACCGAACGAAATGATTTACGCTCTTCCTTAGAGTCTCCTTCTCAAGTACTCGTCTCCGAGTAAATTCTTTTAACATTACCACCGATCCAAGCCTGCGCCCCACATTATATCTCTTCGGCGGATTCCGCCTGAAAGACATGGGTAGTGAGATGTTCTCACGCAATCGCGTCTCACTACCTTGTCTTTCATGTGGCGTTCGTTGAACCCCTTCAACCTCTTCAACCTCGTCGACACGAGAATCGGAGCACGTACCCTACATTTTCTTTCCCCCCTCGAGTATTTTTCTCTTTTTTCAAAGTTTCGTCGAACGCGACATTTTTCGTGCGACTCATCGCCAAGATAACGTTTGTTAGCCTCCTAAGACGCGAAGGAGTAGTGACGGGATTTGATGGAAGAGAGAGAGAGAGAGACAGAGAGAGAGAGAGAGAGAGAAAGAGAGAGAATGTGTGAGAAAGATGGAGGGAGGAAATAAACCTTAGAGAAGTAAAGCACGGCGAGCACGATCCTCGATCGATAGGGGCATGCTTTTACCATCAAAGTTGGTTTGTCATAGAGATCAACTATCACAGCCAGCTTTGATGAGCAAAATTGTGTCCGTCCTCAACACTGTTTAAACGAGAGCGAGAGGTTGAGTGAGAGAAAGAAGAGCAAGGGTGAATGGGTAAATGAATGAGCGAGTGAGTGAGTGAGTGGGTGAGTGAGAGAGAAAGAGAGAGAGAGAGAGAGAGAGCGAGAGAGCGAGAGAGAGAGAGAGAAAGAGAGAGATGGAGAGAATGTTGACGCAAAACAAGCGTGTTGTTTCAAAGAATCAAGAACAAAGGAAGAAAAAAAGAAAGAAGATACGAGAGAGAAAGGAAGAGGAACGGAGAATCGAGTACACGAGATTGAAGAAATCTAAAGAAGAAGAGGAAGCTGCTGGGAGCAACGAATGGCGGATAAAAAGGTACTAAGAGCAAAGCGAAAGTTTAAGAACCTTTTGCGGTCCGATAAATCAAATTGGCTGTGGAATGTTGCGAGTCATATCACAGCCATTTTGATGACCTTGGCCCGCAGAACCGATCGTCAAGGGATCCTCCAGAATAATATTGCTTTTTTCATGCCGGTCGCGTGTTCCTCCCCTTTAACCGTTTTACCAAAGATGATTGCTTTTCAGATACGAATCATGCTCGGCGATCGTGTATCAACATCGGGGAAAAAATCGAGCGAGCAAGCCCGATTTTTACGTTGGAGACAGAAGGAAACACGATCCAATCGTCAAATTGGCTGTGACGTGTAGCCTTTTCTTTTGATTTCATATCACAGCCATTTTTGATGTTTGGATCGATGTTTTTTCACATCGTTGGGCCCGCACGTTCCTCGACCACCTACGCATGCAAGGAAGAGCGAAAGAGTAACTCAGAGAGAAAAAAAAAAGAGGGAGAAAGCGAAGTATTGAGAGAAAGAAAGATAAGGGAAGGCAGCCTCTTCGTTCTCGAAGAAAACACGAAGACTACTTCGAGAAGATCGAGCAACCGATCCCAAAACTTTTTTCAAGAAGACCGAAGTTCCGAGCTAGAAAGTTTTCGCGTTCGCGTCGCTCACAAAGTGGTTGTTGTATGCTAATGAAACTTCATATCACAGCCAGCTTTGATGAGGGCTGCGACTCGATTTTCCATCGAAGTGAACCAAACTCGACCGGATTTCAAGATTTCAACGTTATTTCAATGTGTATCGTATGGCTGTAAGATTTCTCTTAAATGATGTAATCGTGTTTTTTTTCTTCTTTTTTCCTCTCTCTCTCTCTCTCTCTCTCTCTCTCTCTCTCTC
>NC_057686.1:5157727-5365227 GCF_014466175.1 Vespula pensylvanica
TCTCTCTCTCTCTCTCTCTTCTCTTCTCTTCTTTTTTTTCCATTTTAATCGTTAATCTATGCATTCAAGTTTTTCAGTTTTATAGACCACAACAGTCCGATCGACTGTTCCTCCCGTCAGAGTGGTTGTGATGTGGTTTCTCTTCGCGCTCTCATATCACAGCCAGCTTTGATGAGCGGGACGGAACGATATGAACCTTCGAGAAGATGCGTGTACACGATGTTTAATTTCTTGTCTTTTTTTTTTTCTTTTTCTTTTTTTACTTATATTATGTATCTCTTTGTTGTACCTTCTCAATGTATATCTCTCTCGTACTTAATGTATTACTACTTTTTGATATTGTATATTCAATAATAACATGTGAACGTACGATTTATTCGAGTTTTACATATAAAATATACTGTTAAACCTTTCACAATACGTTTATTCCCGAGTAGCAATGATTTTTTCCTAGTATCCCCTTAAGCATTATATCGCATTTTGTGTCGGCCCACAGCTCATGAGTAAAATGGCACTGCTTATTGGTAAAGAGCTCACAGAAAAGGTCTTCTTGGACAGATACATCGCTCTTTGTGGAGATAATGTCGTCCACGTAAGAAGGATGTGCGTGGTACATTTTGGAGAAATGTGTGCCGCGGTAGGAAGGAAAGCTCTTCTTTATAAACTGGTAAGTACAATTTTAAGGGATGAAAAAGTTTTATATCGGAAAACGATGTAATCAATTTTTTATATCCAATAATTGAATTTCAGTTTCCAATATTTGTCCAATTATGCTTGGATAATGTTTGGGGTGTTAGGAAAGCTTGCGTCGACGTAATGATGCCAGTTTCCTGTTGCGTCACTTATCCATATCGTCGAATACTTTTGGCGGATATTTTAGCAACGCATCTCAACGATGATTCCAAGTGGGTACGAGCGAGCGCATTTCAAATTCTTGGTCCATTCATATCTACTTTTGCGAAACAGTTCACTAATGTAACGTATAATCAAGATGGCGAATTCGTTTTCACCAATCAGCAGGACGATAATTTCAGGTGAATTTAGTTTGCTTATTAATATGGAATATTAATATATTACGATAATAATAATAAAAATAATAATAATAATAATAATAATAATAATAATAATAATAATAATAATAATAAGGATGGTAACCAAAAAAGAATTATAATTCTGATTATAGTATCGATAAGAATAACAGCGGTACCGAACGGGATTTTACATCGAGCATACGATACTCGTATGAAGGAATTTTTCCGACAAAATGTGCGATACGGAATCAAACGTTGGATTCGGAAGATTACGACATCAGAGATGTACTCGATATCGGTTGTCTGATGGAAGTGTACGAGCATACTCAAAAAAACTATATGTCTAATCTTCCCCTGAGAGCGCACAAGACGAAGGTATGGAATATCGAAAGTATAAATTAAAAATCGATATAAAAAGGCATCGTTAGTAATCGCACTTAATGATTTTATCACAGCAGACGCAAAAGAAACAAGTGACGGAGAACGAACAAAATGATCCGGACGATACCGAAAAATTTAATACGTTTCTCTATTATTACATACCACCGGAAATACCTCCCGACGATCCCCTAGTCCAGGCAGCTCAAAAGTCGTCGGAAACAAATAAGCCGATCAATGAAAATGCGCAAGATAAAAAGGATGACCCTGCCAAAGCAACGAACAGTTCGACGATATCTAAGAAAAAAGATGAAAGTACGGTGAAATGTAGCAACATCGATAATCGAAAGATTGATAACAAAAAGCAACGGGAAGAGGAAGACGACGATGAAGATGATAATAGTCGTTCATCGATATGGGCCGATGACAGTAGCGAGACCATAGATATATCCAATTTATCTCTGGACAAGAGTAATTTAAACGCGTCCTTATTTCTCAGAAAACACGAATCTAAAAATAATAAGCAAGACATCGTACCTCAAGATTTAGTTGACTATTTTGTATCGATGGCCGAGCCCGAGCTATGTGAGGAAGGAGAAATTCCGTATCACTGTGCCTTCAGTTTTCCCGCTGTTGCGTTGACGTTAGGAAAAGAGAACTGGCCTTATTTGAAAAAAGCGTATCAATCGTTGGCAGGTGCGAAACAATGGAAGGTCAGGCGTACTTTAGCTTCTAGCATTCATGAAATAGCCATAATACTGGGCGAAGAACTTACTGCCACTGATCTCGTGCCTATATACGACGGCTTCATTAAGGATCTTGATGAAGTTAGAATCGGTGTTTTGAAACACCTAGCGACATTTCTCAAAATACTCAAGCCTAACTATCGTTGGCACTACTTACCAAGGTTGCATAATTTTCTTGTCACGGATAACGAGTGGAACTGGAGGTTTAGAAAGGAATTGGCCACTCAATTACTCGAGGTGGTTACTCTTTTTAACGCCAACGATGTAGCGCAACACATCGCACCGTTGTCTCTTAAATTACTCATTGATAAAGTTGCCGCTGTCAGACAAGTTGCGCTTACACTGGTAAAGATTATGTTCTTTATTATCTTTATATGGGTTAAACGTTTTATATCTTATACCAATACTATTTCATTCTTGCAGGTAACTCGAATAATCTCTCATCTTTCTACCGATGAACCTCTTGCCACGGCACTTATACAGGAACTCAGAGATACAATTGCGATTAATACGAGTAAGTGGGTTCGCAGGCAAACCTACGCTCTTCTCTGCGCTCAACTGATTGCTGGCAATGCGATTAGCGGAGAGAAATTCGCCAAGGAAATGTTACCGAGTCTACTAAATCTTTCTTGGGATAAAGTTCCAAACGTAAGACTGGCCGTAGCTAGGACATTATCGCAGAATGTAATTGCTATGGGTAGTAAGTGTATATCGTATTGCATTATAATCTGACACATAACGAAAAAACAAAAAATATATATATATACATATGTGTACATATCACAATTTATTATATAACTATATGTGTTAAAATTATTTTAATTTTTTACTTTGTTCATTTTTTAGTAGACTGGTTAGGTTACGATCATGCAGAAAACGTAGAGAGAAGACTTAAGCAAATGCGCTTAGATATCGATCGAGACGTCAGAATCTTGGCGGGAAGAGAAGAACATCTCGTGTCGGATGTACAAACGGAACAGGCTAGAAACATAGTATTTTAATATTTTATGATCTCTGTGGATAAATATCCTTTTCACTATATCGAGGATAAAAACAAACCGTTTATGCCACACCGTTAATTGCACGTGCATCGGTTCTTCCACGCAATATCCTTCGATCATAGGAATTATTACGGCAGGAGAACTTGGAATAAATTGAGGATAAATTGAATAGTCAAAATATTACAAGTATTTATGATTCAACGAAGAACAACATAATGGAAAAAGAGACATGTGAATTGTCAGGCTGTCCGCAATCTGAGCCGTGTATGCCACTGAGGAGGATTAAAGGAAACGTATGAGTGAAGAAACAGTTTGTGAATGTGTGTAGAGCGCGCGAGAATGCATGCGTTTAATATTGTGATCATTTTTTACGTGTAAGTGGCCCCTCGGATAAGGCAGATTATTAATAGTTGAAAAATAGCATGCCGTCAAGACTTTTTATAGTTTGCTAAAAGTATATACCTTTGGTTGTGCGAACCTTAGGTAGAACTGCGGATGAAACACACTCATGATCATATTTTATTTTATGTTATTCTTTTCTTTGTTTTAATTGATCGCTTCGAAGCAACTTTTTAATTCATCTTACTTTCTTTCTTTCTTTCTTTCTTTTTTTTTTTGTTTTGCTTGGAAAGAACTTTGCAAAGAAAGTTTTATAACCACGAGCGCGAATACGTCCCGATCTATTTGAAAATTTTACACGTTATCGAGAGAGAAACGCCTACGCGCCTACGTCGGGGAAGAAAAAGAGAAAATATTCGCACGACCGACGATAAATCTTTCTAACGTACAATGTTCTAAATAAGTCGTAATCGCGTGACTTTACCGCGAAGATACGCCGGATAAAATACGAGCGAACAATTCAGTAATAAAACTATTCGTCGCTGCGCGATATTTCATATATACGTTACGAGTTTGTATCGAGCCGTTTAGATTAGGAAGATGTCAAATATGTCCACGAGAATTTTTGCAAATCCTCGCACTGCGCCAAAATTTTGGAGGAGGAAATTCTTGCGCGGACCAGTAATTTTTGTCTAAGGCCAACTTTTAAATCGATACCACGATAAGAATAGTTCATAAGTCACGGACGATTAAATCATTGTTGGATAGTGTATAAATAGTGTACGATACGAATATTTTAAGGAAGTACGAAACGGATAGTGGGCTTAGGATGAAATACTGAAATTTTTAATTTAAAACAAATTGTATAGTGTTACAAAGTTGGATATGCGGACGTCGATAGTTTTACTGGATATTAGATGATTTAAATCGAACTTGCAATGCCCAAAAAATATTTTACATCTACTACTGAAGAAAATCAAACGATCACCCATCATTGGCTCCACGAAGGCGAAGAGCGATTAAGCTACAGTAATTATCCTGTATGCAACGAATACAGTCGTTAATTGTGAATATTTGTGAGAAAAGGAGATGGTATTGTTTAAAATATTCTGTATAATATATTGTGTGTGTATTTCATAATAAGACAAAGAAATATACTTGAAGCGATTTGTTACACAATCATGAGACAATAACTTAAATCTTATCACCCGCTGTTACAGCATTCCATTTTTTACTCTATTTTTCGAATAATAAAATACAAACTTTATTGCTTACCATATACAGCGATCCCTTAAAACGATCTAAAGATATAAACTACTCGTTATGGAGGAACGTCGATTAGAAGAACGAATCACTGTGACAATCATCTCGAAATTCTAAAATAACCCGAGAAATTTTCCAGGTGGACAGGCGGGCATTTGGCATGCCTTTTCTTCCATTTCGGTTTCAACTGTACTACAGTCGCGTAAACAATGTCTCCATCTGATCTGTCGACCTCTACCGCAACTGACACTACAACTGCTCCAACCCGTCCACCTGCCCCATTTACGGCGTGATTTTCGTTTAATTCGATTTTTACGAACCATCCTTTTCGTCAATGGGCCCGTTCGATCGTTCGGTAAATTAATCCTTTCAGTTCCTGATTCTTCCTTTATCGTAACATGATCGAGACTGGCGTTTCTGTCGTCTAGAGTTTTTAAGGCCGTATTAAGATCACCTATTCGTACGCATTCATCCACTAATTTCGGTGTTTCCAAAATCACTTCTTCTTCGATCGTCGCGTTATCACGAGGAACTTCGATCTCACGCGTCTCCATTTTTTTCTTCATCTTCTCTCTTTTATTTTCTTTTTGCTTCTCATAGTTGAGATAACTTTGTAACTCGTTCACCTTCGAAGAAACTTCGATACCGTTAATTTGCCAATCCAGAATAAGTGCGTACTTAAGTACTTACTTTGGTAACTAACTTCTCCGCGAGTTCTTTGATCTCCTCGATGGATTTCACTGCTCTATCGCCACGTGGTTTCTCAAACAGTGAACAATTATTTTCTGATAACATTGACAAAGACGACGACGTGGATTCAAGAACATCGGGATATTTCGGTATCGTTAAATTGTTATTTTCATTTCTCTTTAATCGAGTCCTTAATGATATCTCTCTTTCTTCGAGTATAATCCCCTTCCTTTTACGTAAGCTTCTTTTATCTCGTACATTATCGTTCACTGATACATCTTTCTTCTCCTCTATCAACGTTTGTTCGTCGGTTTGTTCGTTCTTACCTTTGCGAGAGGATCTTTTATGATCAGAAATCTCTCTTGTTCGAGCTATATCAATTTCCGATCCAGCGTCAATAAAATTTCTTTTTTTTATTTCAGATTCGACTTGATAATCGTCGACGATCTTAGGTGAATTATTTCTAATCGTGTGATTCTTTTGTTGCTTGGCTTTCGAAAGAGACGTTTTTAATGAGTTCGAGATACGTTTGCCGCTTGCTTTAGAGGAAATCCCTTTTTTCTTACCTATCCCACTATGTTTACCCAATTTTCTTTTCTTTCCATGAAGAACTCTACGTTTGGTACTTTTCTTAGACTTTCTCTTCTTTTTAGAGTTCATTTTATAAGCTCCAACATTGTTTAACATCGAATCGTCTGGTTTCAAAGTTTGCGAGATATTAGCTTCGAGATTAAAGATGGTTCCAACTTTTTCTTCGACGTTGTTACAACGATTTTTTGATGACATCGAATCGGTAATATAACTATCAATGTAACGATTTCTTTCAGTAACTTGTAAATTGGAAAATGTTCCATTAGAGTTAGAAGATACGTTTTGATAATTTGAAGTATTGTAATAATCATTAGATCTTTTCGATAATCTAACGTGCCTTTTTCTTATCGATCGATGTTCTGCGTTTGAAGATTTTCTTGGAAAAGAATTGGCTAGGTCTTCGAAATAATTACTTTTCAAATGTATCAATGACTGACGTTTGTCCGGCTTAACAAACTTGAAATCGGTTCTTTTTACTCGTATGTGCGTGTCGTTCGACGATTCCTCTAGATCGGAATGTTTGTCGATGTCGTCGAAAAGTGTAGGTTTCTCGAGATCTAATAATGTCTTTTCTTTAACAGACTGTTTTATATCGAAAAACGAACTCGTCGTAGTCATCGTCTCTTCGGATGCATTCACGTTTGAGGATAACTTCTTAACATTCAAGATAGAATTCGATGTTAAATCGTTATGATTTTCGTTAGGTATTAAATGCTGCTGATAACGATGTGATAAACTGAAGGCTCTCTTTTGACGTCTTTTACTTTCCACTATCGTTAATATAGAAAACACGATCAACGGAATCCACATCCATTTGTAGCAACACAGTTTCACCATAACACAGTAGCCTAATAACATCGATTTCTACAGCATTTTAGATCGCATTTAATTTAATATAGTGGCACATTTTCATCATTCCTCAACGTGATATTTATAAATCACTCGTACGACGCGTCATGATACAAGTGACAATCTTACTCGGTTATAAAAATCGATACCCCTTGACGATGTGAATATAGTAGATATATAAATAAGAAATATTTTAAATAGGAATTAGTATAATTGCAAAAGGAAATATCTTTAATTTGCGGTATGATTTTGAATTTACCGCGCAATATCAATCAATTCGTAGGTCGTCCTATAATGTACGAGCATTTTCGTTACCACGTGACCACTGTCTGCTTCCTGTCGGCTCGATTAGCGATTGGCATTCAAAACACTTTAACACGACTGTAACATTTTCCAATATCTTCATTCGCATCGCATTGTAGAAAACAGAATTTGGACTTTGGACCTTTGGTAAGTTTTCCGATTTGTGCTGTACATATATATAGGCAAAACGATTCTCAAAAAGAGTTCGTCACGAGGTTGGAGGGGGGAACCATAACCTCTACATAGAAACTCTCTATTCGAGATTATCAAAATGGCGTGTTACGGTACTTGAACGAGTAGTTGGATCATATTTCGGTCTCGTGTAGTGCTAAATTCTTCGTTATCGAAATTCTTACATGTAAAAAATTCAGTTCTTCTGTCGCGAGAAAAATTGAGGTAAAACAAAGGAGAAGGAATATTATGACACTATTATCGCGGGTCTCATCGTAGGTAGTTTTGTTTCATCTCGTATTGCAAGGTACAAACTCGATAATGCAGGAAATCCTTCTGGCAGCATTCTCCGTGATATCGAGTCTACTGATCGTATTTGGCCTCGTATTATTGGGTAAGGATAAATGAGCAAGAAACACAAGGAGGAAATAATTATTAATATAAACAAGCTGCTGATCTTAATTTTATGATTATACGAATCTCTGAATTTAATGAATAGGTATTTAACCTACATCTCACGTGTACACACAAATAATGCAATGTTATTGTTTCGATTAGATATTAGATAATTTAGATTATTAAAATTGATCGTAGTAACTGTTATATTTATAATTTTTGTAGGCTGGTACTTAGTTTGGAAGTTCTTCCTTTCACGATTCCGATTTGTTCGTGAATTACTCGGTGGGATGAGCGAGTCTTCATCGGTCAATGATTTGAAGAATGGTCGATCTCGTATAAAGAAAGTTCGTCGGGATTAACTTCTACACTGTGTTGTATTGTAGAAGAATTAGCTTGTGAACAAAACCATTTACAAAAAGAGCTGTAGTCAGGATTATCTAATCTGGAATCGTATTCAAAGAGAAAACATCAAAATGTCTATAAACATACGCTGTGCAAACACGGATGATTTATTAAACATACAACATTGCAATTTGCAATGTTTACCTGAAAATTATCAAATGAAATATTATCTTTATCATGCTTTATCTTGGCCGCAATTGAGTTATGTAGCAGAAGATGAAAAAGGAAGGATAGTAGGATATGTTCTGGCTAAAATGGAAGAGGATTGCGAAGACAATCCACACGGACACATAACCAGTTTAGCTGTGAAACGATCTCACAGAAGACTGGGCATTGCACAAAAACTTATGAATCAAGCCTCCAGAGCAATGGTGGAGTGCTTTGGTGCAAATTACGTTTCATTACATGTACGTAGAAGCAATCGAGCAGCTTTAAATCTCTACATAAGCAGTTTAAATTTTGAGATCTCTGAAGTCGAACCCAAATATTATGCGGACGGTGAAGATGCGTACGCCATGAAGCGTGATCTTAAATTTTTCCATCTGGAAAAAGAAGAAGTATTCAAAGACGCTTATACGGACATTCATTCAGGGAGATGCTGCGATCATTCATAGTTGGATTGGAATATTTATACACGCTTGTATATAAATTGATCATCGAATGAATTGTGGTGTATTACGTTAACATAACACCATAGTATTTTGTGTCATTTTCAATTAAGAATAACACGTGAAAAACAAAAAGAAAAGAAAATGTTCAATGGTTTATTTTAACCGACTGAATGTTCTACCAATGTGTCATGGAGAAAATTTAAAAAAAGATATGGAAAATGTCGTTGCAAATGTTTTATATATTATCATGAAGATATCTGTTAGTGATTAAACGTGGGAATTGAAGGCGTTATCGAATTGATTCTACATTCTATGGTGCATATTTGATTAATAGTTTGTAACAGAAGAAAAAAAATATTGCCTGTAATTACTTTAAATACAATGTACTTGAAACATGTAATTTTTAATATGCAAAGTATCTCAGGAAATATAAAATTTCTCTTTAAACGTTAGGCATTATTGTTATAGTTCATTTTTATTTTATAACCAAAATTAATGCGGGGAAAAAAATCAAGCGGATAGCAATACCTTATTAAATTTTCTTTCAGGGGACGAGTACCTATAAGAATAAAAACAATTTCGATCTTTGTGACATTTTGAAATTTATTCATTCGTTCGAAATAAAATTCGTGGCAATTCGATAAATGCTTCCTGTAAATACTTCTTTGAGTACAATTTGACACTTAAAAATTACATCTGACATTGCACGATTCTTTAATACGTTTACTCCATTGTTGCATTTGGCTATCATATCTTGTATTCTATTTTGTGTATACATATGTCGCTTTTAATAGGATTAATTATAATGTGTATAAATACGTCTATGTACATTAAACGATCTTAAAACAACGCGATCGATCCATTTCGAAAGACATGCTGCCCGAAGAATAACTTAAACGTTCACGTACAAAGTATTATTGGATCGTAAGTATCGTCAGGAACAAAGTCGTTGGTGTTTGTAGTTCGTTCGACTCTTAAGCACAGCATTAAAGAGCGCGTCGACATTAACGCGCTTTTTCTCCCACTCAACGAATGCAATTATTTGTAATCTTTTGCTCGAACGATATAAAGATAAAAAAATAGGTACGCGTACGAGCAATCCTAACGACGTTATCGTAGCTATGATATTTGCGAACAAATTGATCCAGGTACAATGTACAAAAGGGAAATGAGAAAAGCGGATGATGCTAAATGATTCTGAGATAATTGAAACAGTAATATGCTGCGCGTACGTTTCGATAGAAAGAATATCAATCGATATAATATTACTGCCTGTTGGTGTCTTAAAAAGACAATGAATCGACATGTATGATGAGCACCTAATGGTTTAACCATCTATATTATATGTATATGCAAATTCTAAATATACAAGAACGCTATGTAATCCGCACAAATGCAATATTTTACAGAACACTGCCAATAAATTATAATACACGCCTCGTCGATGAGAGATCACGCGCATAGGCTTACGTTATTCTCGCTCGATTATACAATCTCTAAAAAATAAAGTGCGATATAAACTATTCACCATTACGTACAATTTCGTACTCTAATAGCAATTAGCGTCGCAAAATCTGCTGAGGTATTTCTGTTTTGTGCTCGAACAGCTGCGCACGCTTATTTTGATCCGATATAAAGGGACTTCAATCTTTCTAAACGATCGTATTAATCACAAAATTGCTGCCGAATGACCAGTAATTATATAAATACGGCTCGTTATCGATATTTCATGTCAAGATCCGTCGTGAAGGCGGAAGAAAATGGAACTTTGTTGCACACTTCTTACTTATTACTCTTTTAATCGTAGCACTAATTATTATAGTCATTGTCTCTAGTGATCCGTGTCGTTTATTAATTATTTAGAATTTCGGAACTTCGGTATAGGCTGTTTTGGAAGAGCTGTAGAAATATACGGATATTCAACCGATAAAATACGTCGAAAATCCGACATCGTAAAAGTTTCGTATAAAATCCGGCGTTACATAAAAATTTACTTTAATTCTATAAACTAAACTAATATCAATCAATATTTTCGAGTGAATTTGACCGTTGTAAAGAAGATCCGATCTTTGATTTCTTTTTTCTTTTTTTCTTTTTTTTTCTATCTTTTTATCAATTTGCGCAAATTGCTTGTTCGTTTTTTTTTTTGATCCATTAAAATCGTTCAGAAACTTTCAAAAGGCAGTTCGTTATATAGCGGGTAATAATTATTAGCAAATTTCGATTTGTTCCGAACGCAGCACTCGTAATTAGCACGAAAGGACAAATTTGTGTATTCGACGTACGGATTTCGTATCTACTCGAAAAATGACACGGTTACGTTTCCTCTATAAAATACTACGATATCTTTAATTCTCGAATACATTTATATAAATCTTTTTTTTCTGCTTTTTTTTTTTTGTTCTTTTTTCTTATTTTTTTTTTCTTTTTCATTGGTCTCCCTTCCCTACTACTATACCTGTGCTTTGGCAGTTGCGTATTTCTAATAAATCGTAGGCCTAAAGACTCCTTATTTTTAAAAAGAAGAAAAAGGGAGATGTTCAAGTTCCGAGAATATTTTTCTCTTTCGTCTTATCTGTTCATCCAAAAAAGACACGTCCAACGGCTATACTCTTATTCATTTAATCGTCAAAATCCAGGTCAGTTAACGTCATAGCAAACGATATTAAACTCCCTGACGGTCGGCCGACAATATTACGACGTTATTGATTATCGTCTCTAAACATTCACGTTGTAGGACCTTCAAACACCTTCGAGTTACTATAGAACGATCTAAGAGACATTGATTTTCTTGTTCTCTCCTCAACACAGTGAAGAAATTCATGTTAGAGTCACGTCTCTACTTCCTATCGACGTTTCACGGTCTCTTTTTTCTCTCTCTCTCTCTCTCTCTCTTTCTCTCTCGCTCGGTCTCGCTCTTTATCTTTCTACCTTTCGTTATCCAATCACGTTTTACTAGTGCAAGAATAAATTCATGGTTGCTGCGCAGCATGTATCATGGCGACTTTGAGATCTTTGGCCAAGTGAGAAACGTCAACGACGCTATCGACCATCTCTTGTACCGCAGTCACGCTAGGAAAGAATTGTGCCGCCTGTTTCGTCTTCGAGACGGTCTGTGCGAGTGCTTCGTTGAGGGCGTTCGCACATTGAAGAACTCGCGTTCTCACGTCGTTTCTCGTCACGTTCCTGTGCACGGTGTCACCAATGTGAACGAGTCGATGAGCGCTAAGGACGACGAATTTGCCGTGTGCCAGAAAGACCTGAGCAAGTAAACGATAATATAATATAATAAAAATACCAATTTGATTAGGTAAGTTAAGAGAAGATAAAGAGTTCCTGGGACATACCTTGGGTGGCTGATTATGCTCGACGGTTTGCAAGAAGGCGTCAATGGCGTGAGTTAGGTGTGCACCGTGTGTGATCACCTGAGCCGCGTAGAAAGCCAACAATTGTTTGTCGTTGGGATCCATGGGCGTCGGTGTCGTAGGTGGCATTTGAATGGCCGCATTGTCCGCCTCGGACACTAGTAGATCGTAACTGCTACGGAGTTCCTGAGGTAAGGATGCTCTTAGTTCCTCTCGTTGCTTCGCCACGATCTCTCTCGAATCGAGATTAACGTAATCGTAATCTTCCCCAGCGCCGCTGTTGTTGCTGCTGCCCGTCGAGATGATGGATGATCGTTTGAACAACAACGTGGAATTTCCCTAGGATAAAAAGGTTACTTTATTATATCACAATGGATCTAATATTATCGCGATCGGGATACTTTCATTCGGAAGCATGGATAGAACATAGAAAGGACAATAGGTAGCGTGAAGAGATAAGGAAAGATCGTGCGCGTTATCGCAACTGGAAGATGCTCACCTGAATGAAACTGGCGACCTGACGAACGTCTTCCGTGAGTGCTCGGGCGCACGCGATCAGCTGATCGAGTGGATCCGGTTGAACCGTCGGCAGAAGGGAAGGTGGTGGCCCGTTCGTAGGTGTCGGCGTGTCACCACCACCGCGACAGAGCTTACCCGCGTCCCATTCCATCGTGTCCAACTCGGTGGCGGCTTCCTGCACGAGCTTGTCGGAGTCACGAAGTGCCTTAACCAGAGGCCGTAATTTCGTTGCAAGACCCTTGTCCGGCGCTTTAGCCGCGTTACCGAGCGTACCTACGTGCGTAATGCGGACCACTTCAATCGATCGGATGTATTCATCTTGATACCGTTTAACATTACAACTCAATGGTTCCGAGCAATACCTTCGGCAAATTCAGCGAGATCGTGTAATGACGTTCTCAATCTCAATGCTGCGAGCCTCAAATCCATCAATGTAGCATCCAGTCGTTGCGGCGTTCTCCAGCCAGGACTAACGAAACCCAATAACCTGGCTATCGCTGCTGAAGCTTCGCTCTGCAACCTTTGAAGACCTTCCAGCGCGGCATCCAATTCCAATGGAAGTTCCTTGTTAATCGGTACGTCGTAAATTTGCTGCGTTTGCATAGGAGGTGGCGGTGGCGTTGGCGTTTTAGGGACCGGTGTGTTGTGCCGTGATGGTAACGACGATGCTGGAAGACGTGGCCGTGGCACGTCGTAATCTGGAGCGGCGAGGCTCGATCTGAGAGAATGTTTATATAATTAAATAAACGAAATAAAGAAAAAAGAGAACATATGAGATAGGTAATCAATTTACCTATTAGATCCACTGAGCGATCCATCGTTGGTCAGACTGGAAGCTGAACTACTTGGTGTCAATGGTTGTAAAGGTCGTGGTACGTCGTAACAATCTAAAGGAGTGATGCCAGAGCCACCAGAACAATTCGAGTTGGGAGTGCAGGATGTCGGTGGCCTTGGAATATCGTAGCAAGATGGGGCAGGACTCGGACTACTTGCAGGAGATGGAATCACAGGAATTGCTCGCGGTGGAACATCGTAACAGTCGGTCACGTCGCCACCATTGTCGACGGAGCTTCTGGCGCTTGTCATGTATCGTCCTGCGAACGTGCAAAATCATGCTCGATTGTGGTTACTCGAGTTAACAAAAGCTAGAAAAAAGAAACACGAAGAAAAGAAAGGAAAAAAAAAAGAAGAAGAAAAAGAGAAAAAGACATCATGCCTAAGCGAGATTAGATCTTAGAAAATACGTAGTTGGTTTGGCGCGAAGCAACGGTTATCGAGAGTTATCGTGATGTTCGTGACGTCGTGTAAGAGTAAACGAGGTCACTCGGACTGTTGTCGACGAGATCGAAGCGCGAAATCTTCCCTCCGGCTCCAGGAAGTTATGTTCCAACGATCGACGAGGATCGTTTAAGATGTCTCCACGAGATCTCGAGGTAATGCATCGGCTTATCGGATTCCGATCGCCTCGCTTCCTGATAGATGCTTCTCTACCTCGTTTCTTTCTATTTCTCCAACGTACTCGAACTAAATGCGATAAATCACTGTTTCTTCTCTTATTTTTCAAATGAAATATTTGTCGGTTTTTTATCGACAGAATCGCGTATTATAATCATCTCGCAACTAACAATCATTAATAAATTTTATCTTACCCCTTTTAATCAAAATCGAGTTAATGATTATCGTACCTGTATTGTGCAAATGTTCGTTGTTCGAATTGAGGGGTGAATCGTGTCTGGAGGGTGGTGCAGGACTTCCGCGACTCGCTGGTAAATCGTACAGGTACACGTCGCCGCACTTTTGCGGTGTCACGACCTGTGAAAAAAAAAAAGACAAAGAGAAAGATCAAAGGACGTTCGATTACAACGGGACTAATAATAAACGGATAAAGGGATAAAACAACCCTCCGCGTAGCTTTTCCCTTTGATATTTTCCATTTGTATGGATTTCGATTCGATATGTTATTTGTACCGATTAATTCGTTTTAAAGAAAACACATGAAAATATTGCCCAAAGCCATACATTCGATTCTTTTCTTCTTCTTTTTGTTCTTTCATTTTTATACACTTTATGTTGTTTCATAAACTCATTCCAATTCCAATAAACGCGTTCGACGTGAAAGATTTTCCTTTATAAAGAAAAAAAAAAAAAAAAAAAAAAAATAAAAAAATAAAATAAAAAAAAAAGAAAGAAAAAAGGAAGGACCGACAATATCGAGAGATAGAGTTCCCGTTGAGACCTATAAAGTATAATCTTATAGAAAACGATTTCACGAGAGCGACGTCAACGACAATGAAGGACTAACGATTTTATCTAAGCGAGCGCCAATCATCGATGTTCCTCTTTCCACTCAGGGGAAGGTTCAAGGACTCATTTCGAGTGGTACTCTTATCGTTAAGGACTTCGTTCTAATGGGATCGTTAATTGAGTTCTATGCAAAAAGAAAAGTTCGACCTTCGGTCCTTTCCCTTTTTACAATCGTTTAATACATACATATGTATGTAGGTACGTATTAAATGTATTACATAAATATCGAAGTTAACAATACACATAAATATTTTCTATCTACGCAAATGCATTCATTTGGTTCGGTAGACCGCAGGCTCGCGAAGAAAATACAATTTTGTCGACAGAACAAGCGTAAGAAGGAAAAAGGAAGAGAAAGACGAAGAGGAGCAATAGGGATGAGAGAATAGGGGTATTTGCAACGGACTGAACGAGAGAAAGGGTGGAGAAAGAAGGGAGACACAACGAGAAAGAGAGAGTAAATCCCTCGAGAGCGCAATCTCTGGCTCATCGTCCGCTGCTTTACAATAATAGAGCCTCTTCAACCCTTGCGTTATGCTTAAGCGTGCTACACTTTTGTTCTTCCTTCTTTCTCCCTCGCTTCACAAACCACGCTAGTTACTCTACCTGTGGAAGATGCTTACAATTTTTGATGTTTCTACGTAGTCTCAGTATTTCGTGTGTATATAATATATATATATATATATATATATATATATATATATAAGTTGCATTTGTATGTAAATGTACAATCAGCATAACAAAACTTCATTTGAAGCTTTTAAGATATTAAAAGTAAAATGCGAATAAAAAGTGAGCGCTTATATCAATGCATCTAATAATAAAGTTCTCGTAGACTGCAATGGAAAAACTTTGTATCTCTTGGAAATTCAAAAGAGGGAATGAAGAAGTTGGCCATTGGAAAGCGAGTATCCTGCTATCGGGGAATAGAGGATTCAGGCGAGCGTCGAGGATTCAAGCAAGAATCTAGGTCAAGCCTTATCAGTGGTAGGCGGTAGAGTCCACCCTCGGAATAACGTGCTGCCACACCCCTTTTCCTCGAATCGCGCTTGTCGATTTGGTCCTCGATAAACCACGATTGAGAGCCTGCGGTGAACGATGTTGCCTTTAGCTAAACGATTTTCCGTCGATGTTCTTTTTATCCACTTTTGCATTCTATTCGACGTTTCATACCCGAAATTCCAATGAAACTATTTTACTTAATTTCTTCCGTGATATCGTACGGTCTTTCTTAAGAACGAATTCATTTTAATTCCTAAAAAATTAGCAACACTTTGAGATGATATCTTACGTGAAAACATTGGTAGCACTAACAAAGACATTAAGTTTCCTATTCTGAGAAGGATCAGGAATTCGATTGCTACATCGACCGTCGTACTTTCGTGTCTGAATGTAACGGTAATCAGATAATCTCATTTAAAGGAACACAGTTAGAGTTAGATTTCGACATTGTTCGCACGCACCCCCTACGAAGCGAATCCCCAAAGAGTCTGCGTGATCCGTTTATTCGTGATCCAGGATGTAAACTCGGCCATAATCAGATCGAGTCGAGTTCTGAGTCACGATATCGGCCTGGAAGGAGAAAGCAAAGATCGAGTTTGTGATCGACGAGCTATGTGTGCGGCTATGTAAGCCACGTGTGGATATATATATATGTGCGTATGTATATGTTTACATACGTAACGTACATTCACGTATAAGTACCTATGTATGTATGGAAACCTATAAGATATACGAGGCCTACTCGAATGCACACGAATAGTAAACTCTCGTTGGGGTAGGACCGTGTGTGTCTCTTGGGCGTTGCTGATCATTTATCAGGGTGGATCGAGCCGTAGATCGGTGACTCCCTTGTGACGCTCACAAAAGTCGACAACCTCGACATTTAAGCCATTCGCACTTCTAATGCAAGATATATTGCACTACAATTCTCTATTATCGTGACACGGCCAATTTCTAACGCGTTACGTGCGAATTCGATGCGCGCACGCTAATTAATACCATCGATTCAATCACAAACTCTTTCCTTTCTCTCTCGCCGAAGATAATCTCTGTTTCTTTCGTGACAATCCAGACGTCATTCGCGAGAAGGTCGAGTCTCTCTGTTAAGTTGAATTTACATAGTGATACATAAATGTATGAGCGGTTATGAATCCAATAGACAAGATACGTTTTAATGGAAGAGAACGAAGTTACACTTTCTGCTAAGTACTTCGAGTTTATCGCTCGTTTCGATCGATTAGCCATCGGACGATATTAGATCTGTATAATTTTCCTTTAAATTATTATCGTTCGATAAATTAATGGTTAAGAGCTGTGTTCTTGCCCTTCGAACTCCAAGTATTTTACTCTTCCTCTCCTCCTCATCCTTCTCTCCCTCTCTCTTTCTCTCTCTTACCCTTCCATCCAATCCACCCATACCTTCATCAACGGATATCGTTATTATCTCCTATACCGTGCTACCTAGTAATTAACTCGTGAGCTATCCCAAAATTACAACGTTTTAGCCAATGGGGCAGAAACGGCTGACCATTGACAAAACGAGAAATAAAAAAATATAGAAAGCCGGAGAGAAGAAATAAGAGCGAAAGTACAATAGCTACTCTCTGTTTTCTGAATTAAAGTCGCACGCGATTCTACTATTCCTTGTTCGTATGAATCGAATAGTAGTAGGTAGTACTATAATAACGAGTGAGTACGTAGTACAACCAGGGAGAAGAGGTGGAGTAAAATAAAGAAAGAAAGAGAGAGAGAGAGAGAGAGAGAGAAAAGGGGATGGTTGGTTGGTGAAGAGGTGGGGGTAGCGCGTCGGTCGATACCAGCGTCGCGACGCTAACTGTGAAAGGCGTATTACCCCACGGATGCGCGCGAGATAGAGAGAGAAAGAGAGGGAGAGGATGGAAGGGAAAGGGAAAGGGAGAAAGAGAGGAGATAGATAGAGAGAAAGAGAGAGAGAGACGGTTTCCATGGAAACGCGAAAGGAGGTACTCCACCTCCTACGCAGGCAGGACCTTCGGCTTGTCTCAGGCAACGATAAGGATTTTTCTTTCCTCGGGAGAGCAACGCCAACTGAAAGGATTGTTGGTCACAATGTACCAGGACGAATCGTCGAATTTGTAGTTCTTTACGCATTCGCACCTTACCAACATAACCATCGCTTTTATCGTTTATGTTCTTTCGTTCGAAAATATATAAGAATATAAAACTTGTCGATCCTCGAAATCGATAAATAAATTAAATAGCGTTGACGCTGTTTCGTATATATGAGATAGCTTCGAAACAAATAGAAAGAGGAAGGAAGTACTATGTTTCCTCTCGACGAAAATGTCTTATCTTTGGCAAGTTTTCGCGACGCGAAATAAACTTCAGCCTCTCGACACTTTGATCATTGCCGCGGAAAAAGTAATTCGGTGAGGGAATTGAGAGTTGTCTCGATAAGTAATTTAGAGAGTAGGCAATAGGTGGTATATCAGAGAAATAAAGTTCCCAAAGAACCGTCGCTAATAATTGATGGCTCTTTTGCTCTTCCTTTTTCTTTTATCATCCATCTAGATATTCGAGGTTCCATCGATCCCTCGCGTTCACACCGAGGTAAACGATTTATCTCATCGATCCATTCGATGGACGATTCTAAGGATTGACTCGCTATTACTACTACTATTACTACTACTACTACTACTACTACTACTACTACTACTACTACTACTCTTGACGCGCGTAGATAATCCCACGCGAACGAGTTTCGCAGTTCATTGATACCGTGCCGTTAAAGAGACTACTCGGCCCACGCCCAGAGACTCGGCTGGCCGGCGTCTCGTTCGAATCTTTCTCTCTCTCTATTTCTCTTTTTCGTTTCTCTTCTCTTTTCTTCTCGTCTCTTCTGGCCTCGACTCCATGCTTCGTCTTGCTACGCCATGACACGTTCTTCCTTTTTCCATGCCATTTTCAGCCGGTGGAGTGGCAGTTCGCCTGCCGCCGACAGTGACGGTTTTAAGAATCCTTCGCCCCGGGCTGAGCTCGTTGAACGCGCGAGCA
Source organism: Vespula pensylvanica (assembly GCF_014466175.1). Classification (NCBI taxonomy): domain Eukaryota; kingdom Metazoa; phylum Arthropoda; class Insecta; order Hymenoptera; family Vespidae; genus Vespula; species Vespula pensylvanica. The sequence goes on from NC_057686.1 coordinate 5,176,725, forward strand.
CGCGCACGCATCCATCTACATGTAGATGTATACTTACATAGACACCACACATTTATCTCGCGACACCGGAGGATATCGGTCACGTTGGAGAAGATTTTTGCGATTTCATGCTGTCAGCCAGTGTCGTACTTCGCAATATCTACCGTCGACGTCCCCCTGTCATGTTGGAACGCAACGCGCGTTCCTCTCGAATTAATCGCGGATATTCCCCTCGGTTAAGCCTAGACCGGATGGTGGGCATCTCTTTTCTCGTTTCCCAACCATCGAGAGACGCATCTCGATGTGATATTTTCTCTCTCCCTTCGTACATTGAAACATTATCGAACATGGACGCTGCAAAGCGTAAAATTTTCATCGAAAACACGTTTATCGATCCTAAAGATAATAATACCGTGTAACGCGTTTAATCGTCTCGCGTTTCAGCTTTAATATTATTAATTCCTTTCAATTTAATTAGCTAAAACTCGACGTTTTTAAATCATAAGTCATACGAATGTTTCACCGAACGTTACTCAAAGTCCGGAAAAGCGAGAGTACCGTTAATTTATGCAACGACGTGCAGATATACCCCAATATCGGGACAAGTTTGTCCTTTTTTTTCCAGGTTATCGACGTTTCAAGTGGTCTCGCGCCATTTGACAACGTACCTATATATAGCACATAACGTATCGCTACCGCGCGTCCAAGGTAGAAAATCAGCTTACGTTACTGCTCGTTACTGACCGAGGGAAGCGACTGCTGCAGTACGATCTGGTTATTCTATTTAACATCGTCGAAGCACGAAGCTACTTTCGCCTACGTCGAGAATGCTCCTGTTTTCTTTTTCTTGCTCCGTCTCTTCTCTTATCTTCTACAGGGTGACTCTTTTACACGCTAACGACCTTATACTCTTCTCTATGATATTCCATTTTCACGATGATGACGTCATTAAGGAATACGATTATTTCTATTTCTTTGGTAGACGAAGAAATTCGCAGAGATGACGTTACTTCCGACGAATTTCCAAGAAAATTCTAACTTTTCGTGTTGCATTCGTCTCTAATTTAATACGTCGTTGGTCAGAGCAGATGAAGATTCGCAGAAGCTAGAGACAATGACGAAGAGAAAGTAATGGAGAGAGAGAGAGAGAGAGAGAGAGAGAGAGAGAGAGAGAGAGAGAGAGAGAGAGAGAGAAAGAGAGAGAAGAGGCAAACGTGGATATGCACAAGCGATGAAACACGCCCGCCCTTCTTTGAGTTGAACCGCCCCGCACATTCCATCGAGATGACTCCAGGGACCCCACTTTGTGCGCCACGTACGACTGGAACGTGTGCGGGTGTTTCTCCGCTCTGATCCCGCTCCGACGCCGCGTTCTCGCGCGGAAAAAGAGAAAAGAAGACCGACCGACGTACGTTTGTATGTGTGATGAGAAAGAGAGAGAGAGAGAGAGAGAGCAGAGCAGAGCAGAGAGAGAGGTAAATACAGAAAGACACACACTCACACACGTACGCATATGCATATATGCACACATAGAAAGAGAGAGAGAAAGAGAAAGGAGCAACGAAGAGGTGGACATTGTCTGGACTCGCGACATATAAGGGCACCGGTGATCTTTGTACGTGGAACAGGACAAGGAGGACTCCTTCTAGGGTATCCTGTGGAATCGACTTCTCGTAAATCGTTTCGTGATACATGCTCTTTCTCTCTCTCTCTCTCTCTCTCTCTCTCTATCTCTTTCTCTTTCTTTCTCGCTGTATGTGCGTAAGAAAAAGAATCGACGAGAAAAATATTCGACAGACTTTAACCTGCGTCTAAAAATTCTGTTTTTGTGACGATAACGGTTCAATCGCTATGTATACGTATGTATATATGTATTGTATATATATATATATATATATTTGTACGCGTGCGTGCGTGTATTGCTAATGTAGCTCACTCATTACGTAAAGAGATACGTTACGCACGGAAACGTATGTTTCGCGTTTCTCTCATTTAAACATCTGTTACCGTTTGTTTCGATTCGTTCCATGGCACCTGCGTATACGTTCGTCGTCGTTGTCGTCGTCGTCGTCGTCATGACGTAGCGACTTTGAAAAAGATTCAGATGGAATTGGTTCGCCGTAACGTTGACCTTTCGTCGAAGAAAAGGAAGAACGAGGACTCTCACAACTCGTGTTTTCTCTTCGTCCACCCGTCGTATTCCCGTCATCAACGAGAGGAGAGACGAAACGTACGCGGTCGCGAAGACTCGAGCAAAAAACAGGACGGACTCGTCGTTGAAACAAGAAGAGCTCGAGAAAATGCCGAGTGCAAGAAACCGAGAAGCTTCCTTTTACCTCCTCCTTCTCGTTCCTCCTCCCATTCGTACCAAAATACGCACCGGCTCGCGCGACTACCTAACAGGAAGAAAAAGAAGAAAGGAAAGGCGAGTTACAATCTGCACCAAGAGATAGAGAGAAAGAGAGAGAGAGAGAGAGAGAAAGAGAGAGAGAGAGACAGAGCTTTCTCGAAGAGATCGTTTCTTCCTTCGCATGGCGAATTACGGTCGTTGCGTAATTCGAGCCGTTGTCGATTTATTTCAACCTGCGTCGAAGAGTTCGACATGTTGCAAGGACGATCCGAATTTCGTTTCTTTCGTCGTTGTAAGACGATAAATACACGAGACGTTCTTTAATGAATTCGACTCGCCTTTCTTAATCTCGACCGGTCGTTCTTAATTGACTTTCTCCGCTTTCAAAGTTCCTTCGAAATTCGTTCGATAAATTACGAATTTATAACAAAGAATTTGTTGCGTTACATATATATAAATAAGTGGATATATATAAGTAGAGATCTTAGAATAACGGACTTTGCGAAATTTTCTTACAGCCGGAAGTTTGACCGAAAACGAAAAATTCGAAGAACATCTTCTCGCTTTGTTTAATTTTATCGCGAACGGATGTCGGTATATAAGGTATGACGTCCAATTTACCACTCGACTTCCGATAATCTTTAATCATCATGGATGGCAATTAACGTACGCTTTGCGAGTTTACCAAGCTAATTATTTCGAGTGTAATTTACTCTATGATGGGAGAAACGGGGGTGGAACGATAATCGATCGCTCGATGGAGTTCGCTTTCGTTAGAAACTGATGTCCATGGCAGATGTCGAACGATGCCAAAGGCAGACGGTATATGTATTGCGTATGATTTGAACAAGGGAAAGAGAAAGAGAGAGAGAGAGAGAGAGAGAATGAGAGTGAGACGGATCGACCAATTGCTAGTCAGCTGATTTTGACAGCTCCCCTTTCGTCGATGTGCTTAGGTAGGCTGAGGGGAGAATAGAAAATCGAAAGGGACTTTCTACGCGACAAGAACAATAGACGTAACCCATGGCCACCATTGTCAAATCGAGCCTCTTCAAATAGAAAATGAATTAATACGAGAAGCCCAGCTGTCGCCATTGCTAGAGCGCGTGCTTTCGTTTCGTTGTGGTTTCATTTAAACGCACGATTTTGTACGATGATAGTTCGTTTCGTGAGAGTGCCTCTTCTATCATGTCGCGTTTCAAAGAATAAAATTTCACGGTGATATCAAAATATACGTGGAAAGGTATCGTAATTAAATTTATGACATCAGCGATGATCTCTCTTTAAAATTCACGACGCTCTTTCAAAAGTGTTTACTTTTAATCGGAACGTGACTCCACATCCTGCTGCGAGGATTCTCCCTTGAAATTTGATTAACGATCGTAAAAAAGATCGTAAGAATTATTATCAAAGTCTTATATATATATATATATATATATATATATATATATATATATAAAAGAAAAAAAAAACTTACCCTATTTGGTTGTACGTGCCAGCTGCGGCGTTTTCCGTGCCTCTGTAGACCGTCTTCAGAAATATTCAAATCAGCTCTGCTACCGATCAAACAACCTCCAGTATCATATTGTCCAGCCAGAATTCTTAATCGATTTCCTGGACAGATTCCCTATAAAAAGAAATATAATAACGAATTGTCAAGACAAATATAATTCTTTTCAATCGTTTTTGATCGTTCAATTATTTTATTAGTTCAACATGTAGAGTTATTAGAGATAGAACGGTTTTAGTGCAAAAGGTAATCTCGGTTTAAGACACGTTGGTATTTCGACAACAAGTCACGAGCTCGAACCACTTCAAAGCGCACTGGAATATTCCTGAAACGCTCTCGGTCCGTCGAAAGCCCTCCTTCGACTTCTAATAGCTGGTGAGGAACTTCGAGAAACGAAACGCACCCCAATTAGACGTTCGTGTATTCACGAAACTCTCCTAATTCTACGAAATCGAACCGAAAATAAACGGAGGACCCTTCTCGCCGTGCAGTGTCGTCTTTCCAAGCCAATTCTTGTCGTTGTTCCAAAGGGACACAAGGACCATACGTATGTATGTATGTATTGGTTTATATCGACGTTCCAAAGGACACAAAGGGATCTATGTAACTAGGACTTACGGTAGTCCTTTCTATCTAATTTATAAGCCCTTTTGATACACGCAATTGTTGAATTCGAATTGAAAATAAAGTCAGGTCAGTTTTCGAAATTGGCTGCAATGTAGGAAATTTACTTTTCTATCTATTTTTACTATCTAAACTTGTAGTAAGAAAAGAATGTAAAAAAGAAAAAAGAAGAAGGAGAAGAAGTATAGAAGAAGAAGGAACTATAAATTTGGTACGCCGCTTTGTTTCTCGAGCCGAGATAACTTGAAGACTCGTTCAACTCACTTGTTTGCTCTAGTGCCTGACGGACGTGTATAAAAGAAAGAACCTGCTTGGTTTCAAAGACTTCTCATAGAGAAGAAACGAGTATTAAAGCGATGAATATTAAACGATAGCAAAAATATTGAATTACAGTGGGTAAGAATAGAAATTCTGAGAAACCTTGTGTATATATCCGATGCATCTGGCGTCTTTACGGAACGAATCGATTTCATGCTAACAACGAGTATTTTTCAGACTTGTAATATCGAAAATTGGAAATACTGCTATCGACAGGAACTGGAGCTTGAAAAGTAATTATATTTAACGAAATCGTTGCACAAGCACGAACACGTTCAACGCTGAAAACAGGGAGAAATAAATAGAAATTGTAATTATACGTCTTCTAATAATCCGCCGTTGAAAATCATTTGAATAATCATTAATTTGATACGACAATTTAACGAAATCAATCGGATACCTTTCGTTTCGACGATACATATCGAAGGAAATTCGATGAAATTCTTGGTGTTATAGTATTTCTAAATTAACTACTACCATCGTCTTCGCATAACTCGTTTACCGCAATCTTCAAGATGAAATCACGATAGAGGATGTGGGGAAAATGGTAGCGAGATCATCGAAAATAGCGAGATAGCTCGAGGGCGAGGAAGAAAGGAGGAGGCAAAAACGCGAGAGGAGGGTAGATCTATTAAAATTTTCCAGAGTAACAGCTGCTCCCAGGCGTAACAAGAAGGCAAGCAATTTTCTCGTATAAGCTTGATGCGTCTCTCTTTTCTTCGCCACCCTTACTAGGACCCTTCCTTACCTATCGACACTTCCAATTACGAAGGCATCGAAACTACGTTGTATGTACGTATATATGTACATGGTCGCAGGTTATAGATGAAGAACACGATAGGAGGAACATTTTGACAGATGCCAGCTCGTTTCAGGAAAGTCCGTGCCCTGGATGATAAGCTCTTGTAACGAGGTTACCCTAGGTCGTGCTACACCGTAGAAATGTCACGAACAGATGTCGAACGTAAAAGAAGATGAGCACAATGGCTTATGTGTGTGTGTGTGTGTGTGTACAGAGGGCTACATACGATATATTCCTTCTATCGACTTTAGATCTTGAACAAAGATATACCATCGTCGGTATACCTACCCGTGTGTCTCAATCTCGCATGAAGAAATTTCAAGTAATGTCTCTATAGAAGCATATGAAATATCTATGACGGATACTTACAATTAGACGCGCATATGTATATAAGTATGAACGCAAGACGTCCATTAAACTCCAATAGAACGTACAGAGTCGGCTAATGCGAAAAACGCGGAAGCTTCGGTGTTACGTAAACGCGCTTGACGCGTTGAAAGATGTCAGAAGTACAACGCGGTAACGATCGTTTCAACGACACACCGTGGAATATAACGGCGTGAAAGATTGCAGTAATTTAAGGACTCTCGTTGAAAAGCCATACTGCTAATTGTACAGCGAGTGGACCGATGATTTATGACGAACGTATCAATGGCGATGATTAGTAAGAGGAAGAGAAAGAAAGAAAGGGAACAGAACATAAGGAAGACAGAGAGATCATTCTTCCTTTGAAGAATACTCTTTTTCTTCTTTAAACCTACCATCCATCGGAAGAATACAAACTGATAAAGCGTAGGTATATGAGAAAATTAGAAGGTAAAGAGGAAAGTTTTATCCGTTACCTGTCTTCCTCGCAGAACACACAGCCACCAGCCTTCGAGACCCGCCGTGTTTTGCTCCAATACGGTCAGAACATCACCTTTTCGAAAAGCCAACTCGTCTGGTGCTTCGGCTATGTTGTCGTACAACGCTCGTGCTTTCACACATTTTTGCTGCAACGGAAAGAAAACGATGCTAATTAGTTTCACGACTCGTTAGACCTTTCGTACATAACGAAATGATAAATGATGATATCGTCGATGTATATTCGTTTTCTCTTTATAAATATCAAAAGCTAAAATTTATTTATTTCATTTGACAAGAATATAAAAAGGATTTTGTAAATAATAATTATCGTTATCGACAATATTTCCAAAGTATCGTTTTATCCTGACAATGGTGCATATCTATAGATACCTATGACCAAAATGATTTTTCAAAAGTTTACGATGGTCGAACATTCACGCCAATTGGATACGGCGTCTCGCCCTTTGGCCAATTTAAATCCATAAAATCCTAACTTGCCCCGCCTCTCATAGCCCTCCTCGAGTCCTCAAGAGCTCCTTCTGCTTTCTATTTCGAGATACGCTCGTTTGCTCGTTCGCACCGAACTCGCGTCTCTCGCGTAACGATCACTTAAGAATCGCGCCCGAAGTGCTACGAAAGATGGACGATGCAGTTTACGAGGAAGCCGGCTCGCACGCTTTAACTCTCAAGTGAGTTCAATTGAAGTGCCTCGACACGCGGCGGCGGCAACGACGACAACAACGACGACGATTTCACCCGTTACCTCTCCTCTTTCCGTGCTTGTTGGAACACTGATGTCATTCGTGACTTTGACGAATTCCGGTAAGAAAATACGGCGCCATCGCCCTTTCCTCTTTATTCCCTGGTACGCTTCGCTCGTTTCGCTGTTTCCGTCAAATTAATTCCATTGCTTCCCGTCAAACACAATTATTCTCTTCAACAAAGAACGTGAGCACTTTTCGAGCTATTCGAAAATTTCTTTCAACTGTGCGATCGAAATACTCGTTGGACGATATTTCAACGAATCGATCGAGGATATATTTGATATATTCTCGTTACGGTATAACGTCGATTATTATCTGAACTATTTATTATAAAGACGTAAGAATCAATTTCTAATAATTAAATAATTCTTTTCTACGATGGAGAATTCTTATAGTTTGAAATTTCTAATAGAGAAACTTTCGCTTGAAATCATGATAGAGAGAAATGGAAGGAGGGATCGATCGATCGATACGGATCTTTTCTCGATCGGATAGAAATTCGCAACTTCCTAGCTAACGGACCATTTCAATTTATAATCGTCGCTTCATCCGCAAACGGGAAATGAAACTACGCGTGTTATGCGGGTCACGCGTTTCGAATTTATCGTACGCGTTCTCCAATTACGAGTTCCGCGCGCCTTCGCATCGTTGCATCCCGCACGATGCCAGAGAGAACAAACTGTGGAATACGATAACTGCATCGTACAACTACGATCATTTCGGATTATTTCGAGAAGTGGACGCACCTATCTACCGAGAAAATAACAAAAGCGTATAGAGAACGATATAATACCTGTTGTATTGGAAAGGTCGTAAGTGCATGCATGTATGTACCACCGACGTGACAGGTTTGACGTTCATACCAGATGCATATCCTTTTACGGCGAAGAACCACATTCTTCGTCGTCTTTACACGTCGAGTTCATATCCGATTCGAACTCGTTCGAATCGATTCTGTCGGAGCTTTTACTCGCATCGAGTGTGGTGGTAGGAGTGGATTTCGGAGTAACTTATCTCATACGATTTAAATCGAAACGGACAAAAATAAAAAAGATTGTCTTTTTTGACGATATACTATTGATTAAATGGTGCGCGATAAATAATATCTACGTATGTATAACGAATCGATTCGTTAGTAGAGAAAATATGAGACGTACAATACACGGAAAATAATTTGATTTCGGAACCGATGATGTTTAATGGGAACGTCGGGGAAGTTACTCCCTTGTTTTGGATAACAACAGGACGCGTGTAAATCGTTTGGAACTATACCCGTTCACCCCTTTGCCGTTTTCTCATTCATACGTCTCGTGTATGTAGATACGTATGTATATATGTATGTACACAGCTATATACATATATGTAGATATAGTGCGATCACGAAGAGATAGAAGGGAAGACTCGTGATTCCGTTTCTGCCGATGTTGCGACTCTCGCATCAAATGGCGACATCAGCAACGCTGATGCATTGTCGCACAAAAATATTTGCACAGGTGCATCATCCACGTTGGTACAAGTACGCAAGTATTTGCGGGGCTTACGCGTTCACCCACATATTCTCTTGACAATGGACGCATTATACGCAAGATACGTTGATACCAACTCGTGAGAGATGACACCAGAGAGGACGAATTTTCTACACAATTTAATGTAGAATTATTGCGAATAATAAAAACGACGAAATTTCACTTTTTTTTTTTTCTTTATTATAATATCTCTGATCGAATTACGATCTTATTATTAAAATGATTAAATGAATTTACGTCTTAATTAATGATGTTCAAAGGCAACGATCGAGCAAAACATCGAACTCATAGAAAATTCTAATCCCGATGGAATTTAATACCCACGTCGGACCGCCTACCGAATTCCTTTACGATGAGGAGAAAATATATCGATCTACATTCCTGCTACGCTTAAAACGAACACTTATATCATTGTGCTTGCATACGTACACGAGATCGATGTAATATCCTCGAAGCGAAAGGTGTCCTGACCAAAGCGGAAAGATACCTGTGTGGAACACATATCTTAAATCATTGCGTGGGTCGTTCCTAAGCTAATATTTTGACAAGGGACCACCGTCCTCTTTTCTATGACGTTACTACGTATATAGATGTAGGTATACACATCCTCTGGTTTCTACCTTCTACTTTATGATATTAACTTCATATCTTATAGGCACACGAACGTGCGCGCCACGTCGATAAACCCTCGACCGAATGAAGAATAATGTTGTAATAATAGTTCCGAAAGGCGGAGCCAAAGTAAACTCGTTGCTAATCCAGCATTCGATAACAAATACTTTTCGAATATCCTAGATCGGGGGACATGTAGTCATATTTTACTGATTTCTATATCGCGATCGACCTGGGAACAATGTTATACAGGATGTTCTTTTTTAATCGGATCGCGTGACCTATAATTAAATTATTAATAATATCTAAAAAAAAAAAAAAAAAAAATATTTGAGACTAATTCATTTTTATTTTTTATATCTCGAGTAAAAATATAAAGTGTTATTTAAATAAGATCGATTAAAATGGGACATCCTGTATGTAAATGAAATCATTGTACGTTACAAAGGGAAGAAAGATTCGAACGATAAGCACGGATTACGCATCGTGCGTACTACCGAAGTAATATTTTTCTACGTGGCTCGAGACCACCCTTTGCCATCTTGCTTTATTACGTATGCAAACTATTCTCTCCTCCTTCTTTTAAAACCTCCCAGACTACAGGGTGTAAACTTCGTGAGTCAGTTTTCGAAGCGTCGCGTTTGACGAAGGGTGCACACGTGGCAGTCTTTTGGCTTCGGTTCGAGTACAATGATCGTACATTAGTGCCAGTCGGCAGCAAAACTCGTTCGGGCTTTAAACTCAATATCGAAAGCCGTTCCGCATTCATACCGTTTCGCTTATGCACGTTTAGCTTCGTTAAATCTACAAAAAAGGATCTATTATTACAGCACAAAACTAATTTCAATGAAGATTTTCGATTGGTCTTCGAATTTATTATTTCTTATCACGCACGTACGATTTTTCTATAAGCTTTAACAATACGATTTTCGTGCTTTATCAAAAGTATCTATAATCATAACTTTGTCATTTAAATTTTAATTCGAAATTCCTATAGCGTCTTTTTGTTTAAAGGAGTCCTTTTAAATGAGATTGAAAGTCGAGGAAAGTTATAAAAGCTTAACGAGAACCAGCTTGCGAGGTTTACGTTTTAAATAATTTAGCTTTGAAAGGAGGACGGTTTACCGCGATAGTAACGGAGCGCGTGGGAGTACAAACATGTAATGCCAAAAGTTCAGCTCCCGGTATTAAAGTTGGAACGACGCCAATCCGACATTGTACGGCCGAGAGAAAAGAGAGGAAACTCATGATCGTTCTCGAAGCAAAGTGGGCTTAGGAAGATTCGAAAGTCGCATTCTACGAAACACCGCATTCTACGTGCGGAGACACGAGTATGCTCATATCGATACAAGTTCGACGAAGCGTGTTACGCGAAGGGTTAGAATCGCTTTGCAACACGCGCCCTTTCGTTGAGCAAAGTACCGTTGCGAAGCACCCTTCAGCACCATCGTCGTCTTCTTCGTCCTCCGTGTCGCCGTCTCCATTTCCTTTCTCATGGTCGTCCTAAGCTTGGCCTTTCCACGATTAACACAACCCTAATTACAGCCTCGTTCAAGAAGAATTTACGAGGGAGAACGAGACACTGATTAGAGATCATCCCGGTTAACTTATCTCACGAGTATCTCTCAAAGAGAGATATTCATTAAGAAAAATTCTTTTCTTTTTATCGGCCGATCTAATCAGTTTGACCTAATCGATTTTTTTGAATGAATTTTCAATCCTATTGCTATGATTTATTTACTTATTTAATTTTTCCGTTCCTTGTTGTTCTTTTCTTTTCACAATTCTTGTACTTTTGCAATGGAGTGTACTACCACCGTCCATAATCCAATTACAAGCAGGCTTATAAGCTAACATGTACTCTCATGACCATAGAGAGCGATGTTATTCGTCCGTAATGTTAGGGGTTAACACATCGTCGAAGCGAGTAACAGGATTTAACTAATCGCGCGTGAATGAAGCTCAAGGGCGCGAAGACTTGTTCGTACTCCGATTTTTCCAACTTACACAGTAGACCGAGTAGACCGTTCTTCCTTTGTCTACTACTGCGTAGACAAGAGGAAGTAAGTAAGTACATGTTTCGAAAATTACTGTTGAGTCAGATCGTTATGCGTGAAAATGGTGTAATGGTACGTGGGATACACGTTCGAACGTAACGTGATAACGAAAATGTTCGGCCTGGATAAGAATATTTCGTTTCGACGTTTAAAATAGAACTAAACGAACTCTTCTAGATATCACTAATATGCCCCTACGTAAGCATTTATCTCTATCGCTAAAATTTTATTGCGAGTAAGTAAGATACACTGTATATACGAACCGATAAAAACCGCATTCTCAAACGATCGCTGGAGTTCTGTCGGTAATAAACGTGAATGTTGAAAGTCCGTACGAATGGAAACAGACTGGCTATTAAGATTGAGTTGGGAAACTTTTTCCTGAATAGGGAATAGTATAATTTGTGTATAATGAGTATGATTAAAGAAGTAGTTTCTTATCGATCGAATGCAATATTTCTTCAATATTCCATTCGATCGTCACGGGTTGTCTCGATTAAATGAAACCATTTCGGGGGTTTCCCACTGTGATATTAAAACACTATGGGGGTCTTTAATAACGCGCACCCTTCCGTAACGAGCGCATTTCTTTTCGAAGGAAAGGTGGAACGAGATAATGGAGGTGTCCAATCGAGGAGGGAAATGCGCGCTCGTGCTGTGCGTGCAACGTACGCGACGATTATGCGGCACGAGATACAAAGCCCGCCCACGCTTCGTCTCGATGTCAATGAACGAGCTTGTGTGCGCTCATGTACGTGTTCGTGAAAACGACCGAACGACTTACGCCTCGTGCGTGGGCATCATTCAGAAACTTGCGAGTATTACGTGCCAAGATTTCTCAAAAGTTCCAGCCAAATTGCTCGCCCGACGAGATTGCATATAGAGTTCATTTTCGCGGCCGCAGTAATTGGTATTGCTTATGGGTATTACGAAAAAATTAGCTTTATCGCGATATCTTACATTCGTCTTTTTTTTTTTTCTGCTATTTCTTCTACGGTATATTCTCTCATAAAATGGCTCTCGTGAAAATGGTATATATCATAACGACCACGTTCCCGATATAGCTAGCGGATCGTGACACACTTCCCTTTACTAGAATATTAAATTAGTCGAGTCTCTCATTCGTTCTTAGTAATATCTCTTTTATAGATTCTGTTTCTTCCAGCCACCGGAGTACAAGGACGGTTCGTAAAAATGACTTACCAAGGAGAGCAGCTTCGTACGTTCGCTGACCGATAGTGCTCCGTTCTCGCGAGAATTTTAATCGCTGCTTCTCGGACGTATGTATGTAAGTATGAGAAAGAGAGAGGAGAGAGAGAGAGAGAGAGAGATAGAGGGAGTCGAGAGTGCCCGATAAGATCGTCAATTCGAGTTTCCGTCGACAGGAATTGAATTATGCAAATTTCCGTGGCCTCGGTCCATTTCGATCCGTCGAAACTCTCAAGAAGATATCAGACAGCCCTTTGCTACCATATAATCTCGAGTTTCATTCCCTGTTCTCAACTAGAAACTCCCAACGTGTGTCTGAGAATCCCCTTGAATTATATTCCGCGATCCTTCGTTATCTCACCAATTACATCGAGACCGAGCCTGATGAATTATAAATGTGTACCTATCTACAACTATCTAATAAAAAAACATATCGTTATCTATGTTGCATTTGATAAATCGCAAACACCTGCTACTTCTTCTACAATAAAATGCCTAGCGGCATCTAACGAGAAGATCACGAGCCACAGGAACGAGCAAATCGGTCACGCGATGATTTGATGAATACAATGAAATCAACGGGGCCCAATAGAGAGAAGGAACAAATTGCTTGATTGGCCGATCGCTCGGCAAATATCAATCCTGGCGACTGGACTCGCTTTAAATCGCTCGTTTAAAGATCGCATGTAAATATATAATTTGCATGTGACACATATATATCTATCATAGTTGTTTTCTTTGCTCGTGAACCTGAGTTGGTCCTGGCACCGTCAGCATCTTCACACTTTGTTATATCGTTCCTCTCGCGAGATAAGATGCATACTCGGTATATTTACGCAGAAATCTGAGGCTTATATCTCACTTCATACTTGGAATCCACGTAGTCGCAGCAGGCTGCTTGCTCGGCAGCCTCTCAGATTACTACCTAACACTGTGCATTCCTACAAAATACAGCGTGATATACATTTGTATAATAATAAAAAAAAAAAAAAAAAAAAAATCTTAAGCTTTTTTTTTCTTTAGTACTTTTAATCTCTTTTACTCATCGATCTTCTCGAATTAATCCACTTGAATTTCCGAAGGTGAAATTGTTGACTATCGCGAACGACGAAGTCGGTGAAAGTGGACCGCAAGACAGTGTAGATCTAGTATACACGCTTAAATCAGAGCATTACGTTTCTAACTGCGGTTTATAGACTTCAGGAAGCATCTGTAGTTTGCTTATCTCGTCTCTCCATAGATTTCTCAATGGCAAATAACTCGGACTGATTGAAAGCTTCGACGTTTATCGATATAAATTTTTCAAAGCATCTATTCGATAATAAATCTCGTTGAAATAACGATAAACTTCTCCTTTACAGAACCTCTCTGAAAAGAACTTTTCTCTACCTCTTTCTCTATTATTCATCATAAAAATCTTTATCGGTCGATCGCATAACTTTCGAAAGCATTTATCATCGTTTTTATTAGTAATACGAGGAACTGACTGTCAACTTCACAGTCGCTTTAGCAAAAGCCAAGAGCATTTCGTTTTTACCTTGGAATCTCCTGAGAACTTATCGCGAGTCAACGCATGGCGTTGTAAACGTCGCGTCATAAATTAACAGTACCGCCACGTAGTAACGTCGGACGTGATTAGAGAGCTTGCATTCACTAATTTGTTTGGCGACCGATGATACCCCATAAAGATGCATAGGTGTGGCTCGAATGTGCATCCTGTCGGTGTCCAGGGAGAATCCTTTGGCCTGTTGCCGTCGTTGCTTCTGCTCTTGCTGTTGCTTCTGCTTCTCGTTGCTTGCTCCGAAGAGAAAGGGGTCGGTGAAAACGTGAAGGCTTTCAGGACGAATGGATAATCAGGGGTCCTTTCGTTTCACCCACCCCCTTGTCCCCTATCCGCAGCCTGTGTAATAAAAGGCCGAGGTCCTCTCCATGCTTCAAGTGTCCCTTTTCGTGCTCACTTTTTAAACGAGGGTGCGGAGAAACCGAGAGAACGTACTACTCTTCTTCCCTCCCTCCCTCCCTCCTCCCTTCCATTCTCCTATCCACCCTTATAGCTGCATCTCTTCCAGTTTACTCGAATGAAATATTTAAGAGCTGCGATATCCTTCCGAACGTATATAGCTAACGGTGTACATTCACGCATTTGTATTTGTATGCGTATCTCACTTTATTTCTTTCGTTCTCTCTCTCTCTCTCTCTCTCTCTCTCTCTCTCTCTCTCTTTCTCTCTCTCTCTCTCCTGTCTCTTCCCATCTATTCCCATCGTCCTACTCTTCGTTTTCTCGCCCGATCGTTTAAGCGGATGCTCGACGTCCTTTGCAGTAATGAATATACGGAGAATTGATCTCCGAAGACATTGTCACGTTCTTCCTTTCAACGTAATAACGTGAAAGAATCGATGACAATTTTTCTTATGAAAATAAAATATACTAATTATAAATTTGTGACTTGTCATTTAGAAAAAGACATATTACAATTGATATACTGAAACAATATGTAGTTATATCGAAACGATAAAAAAGTAGTAGCAATATGGTGAGAGAATATGAATTAACAAGGGTCAACGGCAACTAGTTGCGTGAGATACTTACATAGGTGGTTCGAAGATGTCTACGAGGAAAGGAATAGTTTACTTACTCGTATTAAGCTCTCTCTCTCTCTCTCTCTCTCTCTCTCTCTCTCTCTCTCTCTCTCTCTTCCTCTCTCACTCTCTTTTTCTCTCAAGCACCCAACGCGCGCACTGAAATTGCCGATCATTAAGAGCATCCGGTCGCTGAAACGTCGGCTCCAGTTTACGAGACCAGTTTCTGTGCTCGATTCAATTTGCAAGGTCTGCATCGAGCGACATCGTCGTCGTCGTCGTCGTCGTCGTCGTCGTCGTCGTCGTCGTCGTCGTCGTCGTCGTCGCCGTCGTCGTCGTCGTCGCCGTCGTCGTCGTCATCGTCGTCATCGTGTTGTGGTCGTCGTCGTCATCGTCGTCATCCTACACCATTGGCCGTTTTCCCGAAGCTTCCCACCCGTTCTCATGAAACGAGCATAAACGAACACGTTGGTGTTATCGACCACGTCGCTTCGACGCATTCGCAATAAAGAAAAGAGGAAAAATCAGGCAGGCAGCTATAAGGAAAGCTTTTTACGAGCAATAAGACTTTAAAACCAGCTCTCAATAAGCGAGCTTCTTTCGCATGGACATATCAACTTGTAACGTTATTCTCGAACGAGTTAAAAATTTTTCCTTTACGTTGGCGACTCTCGCAATTAAGTTTCCGAGCCCGAGAGATATAAATTTCAATGTGCTAATCAAAGTGAATAAAATGTCAAAGAAGTTGCAGATTTTTCAGGACGACCGAGAACTAAATTAAACGAAATTAATTCCTCATCCTCCGTGTTAATTGAGCCATTCGAGGATACGAAATTCAACGTGGGAAGGTCCATTTGAATTTTCATCATTGAAATTGAAAAGGCAAACTTAACTCTCTCGGTTATCTCGTTTTAACGAGTAATTACTGTTTTGACAGTGACCAAGCTTTCTCCCCCTCTAAAGTTTCATTTTCGTCCTACCTCACGATAGACACGGTGGACTTTTGTCTGAAACGAGTAGCACGTGTTTTCTACGCAAGTATCGGTTAGTTATTCAAAGTAATACTCTGCAAGGAATATTGATGAGACAAAATTACAGAGAAGGCACTGGCACGTTTAGCGTACCAACGGATATACGTGTTCACCCTGAATGAAGGAAATTCAACAAAAGTGTAGAGTTTTTGCTTGGTGTCACGTGCAAACCAAATGTTACGTCCCAAGAGTGACGCTCAACCTACACCCTTCATAGCAAACTCTCATTCATCTCTGCGGACTTGAATATACGCGTCTACACGTCTACACGTCTGGTATGATGACTCTCAATTACAACGATTATTTTATGGTCTTCTTTCTCGAGGAGAACAAAAAAATAAGTCAATACGTATAAAAACAAGAAGAAAGAAAAATAACAAACAAACAAGAAGAAAGAAAGAAGACGACATTGAAAAAGATCGGACCTACGATGTTGCGTGTAACGTTGCGTTTGTAATTTATTTTTCTTTGTTTTTTTCTTTTTTTTTACTGGGAAGTCAGCGATTCATTGAAAACCTAAGAAATCGCCTTAGGATTTCTTAGGACCCATTCGTGGACCACCTACGATCGTCTCGTATTACGTTCATTGTCCTGAAAGCAACGTGGCTATTTTCTTCGGTGGACCGTCATGGATTCTGCATGGCATGAGAAGAATCGTTGACTTCGGCAGAAAGAAAAGAGAAGAAAGATGGTAGAAAAGAACAAGGGGAAGGAAGGAAGAAGGGAAGGAAGGTAAAGCGGTAACATATGAAGGGACCAAGGTCAAGAGACTTCTAGTGAATTTCTCAAAGAATTTTGTTCCTCCTTTCTAATTCTGTTCGAATTATTTTAAAATATAATTGCATGTATATGAAATAAAATTAATATGTTAAGGAGGGATAACGAAAGCACGATCACCTTTCGACGAGACACCATAGTCATTGTAAATAGTGCATTCGGAAATGAGAGAGTCAATGCATATTCCGTACGTTAACGTTTGCTTTTATTCGTTCTGCTTCTCACAAACAGGGTCGGCTGGTATTAACGGGACCAAACATTCGTCTGGATAAACATTATGCGACTCATTAAAATGTATATGAATCCTGCACGAATGGCATAATGCGCGGTTAGGCCCTATTCACAATACATGCTAATAACGTTCGACCCACAACATATGTGTGTGTGTGTGCGTGTATGTATGGAGTAGCCATTTCGAAGGTAAAAATTATACTTTATTATCGTTACCATCCGACGCATTCAGACGAACTTAACTATGATACTTCATTTTTAAAAGGGTCATTAACATTTTAAACAATGAAAATAACATAATGTTAATGTTCCAACTCAGCGATTTAACATTTGTTTCATTCGTAATTCCTATGCAAGTTCATACTGTGACGTAGTATCGTTTTTGCTATATCGAACTAAGAAGAAGACGAGACATGAAATCGTATAAGAAATGGCGCCGAGTACGAAGGTATGCAAGAAGATAAAAAGCCGATGGAAGGATCTCATATTGACACTTCATGGCGTAGCAACCCCATATTGTAGCGAGTAACCTAAGAACCCTTATCACGATTCTTATGAATGCAATCGCTATACTTCTACAACTGACAGCTGACAGGCAGAAGTAGAGCCGATCTTTCTTGCGACTGAACGATCAAACATGTACGTGCATACATACTCGTGCCAAGAGAATAAAACATTCAAAGAACATATACTTTTTCGATAGAAGAGATATCATACATACATACGATATCTTACTTCTAAAGTGATAAGAATCAGCTCGTGTTAAGAATTAAATATTTCGTTGACGACGGACGAAGTTAACTCGGCGGACTACCAAGAATTTACCGGATAACCACTCGTATAACGTTATGTAGATCTATTAAATTTACATATTATGTTAATGTAGTAGTACATTAGATGTGTGGATTTCCATAAATGTAAATCTATTACGTTTATGGTGAATATTCCGTACATTACTTACAGTTTACAGGAACGATATGCGATTGTCCATGCTAGACGTAGTAAAGAAAAATGGAAAAGAAAAGTAAAGCTTCTAGTTCTCGGGGTATCTCGAATCCTAAGCACAGAGCGGTTTCACTTAACGAAGAGAACGATCGCTGTTTCTGGTCCTTGTGTTTAAAGAGGAAAAGTGAAGTATCACTTGTGAGATCCGAGCTCGTAAAAAAAAAAAAGAAATAAATTTATGCTAGAAAGACAGAGAATTACCATAAAACTAACTCGAATACACGGGCCTCTTTAAAAAAGTTTCCCTTGTATTTTTGTCTACATATTATTTATCTTATCGAAATTTAATCGATAGACGGCCCGCCCAACAAATCGAGAGGATCTGTTGTAAGGCAGAAACGAGTGACGATTTGTCACAAAGTTTCCTTTTCAAACTCGACAAAGCTAGTGGAACCTGCTCGCATTTGAAAAAGACACGTTCGGTCATCGTTAAGTTGAGCTAGCGCATTTCTATCGTTCAGACGTCTCCGATTTCAAAGACTCGCCACCGCAAGAGAAACTCTCCCGCATCTCTTCCATTATGTTTAGAGTAGGACCTTGGTATAATCGTCGTGTGTAAACATAAGGGATAACCGACCGGTTCATTCATAAACTTGCCGACACGATGTTTCTTCATCGAGAAGCTAATTAGTCGTGGGAATGGGACGGAGTGTATGCTTTTGATGCTTTTCCGAGCTTAATTTGTAAAATGTAAATATGGTAACATCTAGCTCTATAAATTTTCAATTAAAACGATATAATGTAGTAGAGAGAAATTCGATAAAACGATTTCCACGAGGAAAGGAGATAACATTACGGCGATGAATTACCTGTAAATACATTACCGTTGAACTTTTTATTTTTCAGGAGAACGTACTTAAAAGGCGATAATCGATAAACGCTGTTTCGCTCGAAGCGACGTAACTTTGCTCTATTCTTTTTTTCTTCTTCTTCGTCTTCTTCTTCTTCTTCTTTTCCTTTTTTTTTTTTTTTTATTCTTTATTCCATGTCTGATTTCGTCTGAAAAGTCTCGAGATGAACACGTTGGATGAAGCTTTCGCTTGTGAACAAGTGTTGCCTAACGACGGTTCAAAGATTCAAAAGAAATGGATGCTCGTGTTTGAGAAAGAGAAGACACGAGACAAAACAAAAAAGAAAGAGAACACTCGGACTAATCCGTCATCAGCAAAATCGATAGCATCGTCATTTCATGTTCTCTGTTTCCTCCGCCATCGGTCGAGCATTTCTGCCAGACCAGACCAACCCCTGAGTCAACAGAAATCGTCGGGGTTTGACGAACGCATACGAGGGGTTAAATCCAATCCGTCATGTCCATTTTCTCTTCTGATGTATTTCATATACATAAATATTCTCACCAATATTATCTCGATGTTACTTCGATATGTATATATATATATATATATGATTACAACATAACATGTAAAGCCAAAAAAATACGAAGAAAATTTATCGAACGAAGATGTTTATTATCTTTTTCTTTGTTGTTTATTTCCTTTTCTTTTTCTCTTTTTTTTTTTTTTATTGATCGAATAAAAACTTCATTGATATTTTACAATGAGAATTTCACATAAGAAAGTTTCAATCTTTCTCGTTACTTGTTTAATCAATTAAAGTGTATTATACGTGACCTAAATATCTTTCCTACGATAAGTCGATGTATCTATTAAAGCTAAGCTCGTTCTAACAGCAAACTTTGATATTACACGAAGAGAAGTTCCTTCTCGAGCATCCCACGACTTTAACCACATGACAGCCATGGGTCGCAGGTCAAATACCGAAATATTCGTTAGACAGACGTCTTTGTAGGCAAGAAACGTTAGAAGGATCTTTTGTTTTACTCTCGTCAAGAGTACGTAGGCGAGAAAATTTTCATTGATATTCTCTCCGAGTTTCTATTAATCCTTAAAAGCTATCGCAAGAACTAATAAGAAAAACTAATACAATTAAGAATTAATTTCGATCAAAAGTTAAATAAAGATAAAGTCTATGTATAACATATACATATGTGTATGTACACACGCGCGTTCGTGTAATCGAAATCGTCTCTAACTGATATTAAATTTTCCTCAAACTCGATTTGACTTCCCTTCAAATATTTTACCTTATCGAAGAATCGCGCATCCCTAAAATGGAGGGTTCAAACCCCTGTAAGTTAAAGCATGTTGAAAGTGAAAGTAAAAATCCAAGGAACTCATGTGTAAACGGTTCGTTTATTTAGTTACTTGTCCTATCGAATCGTAGCATCTGCCATCTTCATAGGGTCGCCTTGCGTTTTTTAAATGGCTTCTAAGGGATTGGTAGGTAAATTTACAAGAGAAAGAAAAAATCTAATAAGAAAATCTCCAAGAGATTATAAATCTTCGCGGTTTTGTATCATTAAACGTTCTTTCGTCAAAACTTTCGAATTTACAAACGATTGTTTTATTAACGATTTTGCATTATCGTGTTTTTTTTTATTTTTTAACTTCCGTTTATCAACAAATCTTGCTTGTCGATTGAGACACGAAAAAAAAAATAAACGCTACGTCATACACAAATATGCAAAACAAAAGGTCCGAGGCTTGAGACTTTCTACAAACAAAAAGCCCCTCCCACGATCCGTAAAAAAGATCGTTTACAGAGAACATTTTGCGCGAGCATGATTTATGCTTAAGATAAATGTTCGTAATTAAGGCTTGTTACAGTGAACATATTATTGCTTACACAGTCCTATTCAAATGTCAGACGTTTAGAAATACGTAAAACATTTAAAAAGCTATTATCGTCCGTATTAAATCATAGATAAACGTAGAAAATAATATTTCATTGTAGACGAAATATTGATTAAAACCGATGGTATATGTGTTTCTATTTATCACTGTCTTTTCGAGAATCGATTGTTTTCGTAATAGTAATAATAATAATTACAATAATAATAATCACCAATCGATCGTAATATCAATCTACGAGAAAAATAGAAACTCTGCCTGATCGGATCAATGTTATGTTAAAAAAGAAAAAGAAAAGAAAAACGTTTCTATTATATCTTTTTCTTCTGAGCATATACGAGCAGGTTTACTTTAAGGTAGTGTTCAGTGGCTCCTCGTCGATCTGGAAAGTCCGCTTCTAACTGCACTTTGCGAGACGAGGACTTCAAACGACGTGTTTCGCGCACAGAGTGTTTCTACCGAGTTCTCTCTTTCTCTTTCTCTCTCTCTCATTCTCTTTGCCTCTTTTTCTCTCTTACCATCATCTCTTCTTCCGTCATTCTTTCTCCTCCGTCCGCTTCCCTTTCTGGTTGTACTTTGAAAACATTGAGGATCGTCGAGAAAACCAGTTTACTGCGTACCTATATGGAGTAGGGTCATAGAGCTCGACGATGACGTTCCTTTTCCTCGTATTCGAGTTTTCCATGAGCGTGTACAACTGTGTGTATATATACATAATATATATATACACACATGTGCGCTCAAGGAGAAAAAAGAACCAAGGGAAAAAAAATTCAATAAGTTCTACGAACGTAATGGTTCAATTAATGCTTCGTGAACTGAACGTATGTATAAATATATGTATATAAATATATATATGTGTGTGTGTGTGTAATGATTCTCCTCTTCGAGCAATTTTTATCGTTATAAAATTCATGCCTATCAAAAACAAACGGCAGAGCTCTCCCCATTTCATATATACATATATGGAGCTACGAGATTATACTTCATATCGCGCTATAAAATGCTCCAAGTATCGATCTGGGTGTGGATAAACCTGTATCATCGAATTATCTAATCTTATCGTACTTTTACGTATCCCACGACCGATTAAGTTCAAAAGAGTCGAAGGAGCGTACTCTGTGAGTGAGCCTCGTTCTACATATATCACAGTGTTCTCTTTCATTTTAACTTTTTTCTTTTTTTTTTCTTTCTTTTTTTTTTTTTTTGAAATTTTCTTTCATCTTTGCCCCGAAGCACGTCAAAGTAATCCAACGTTATTTGAGATAAATAATCTTTATTTGAATTCTTACTTCGTATAAGGTCGACTGTCTTCTCAAAAAATACAGCTATTTCTTTTTCATCCTCTTTTGTTCTTTCCATACAAAAACAGAGAAAGACTTTTTTCTCTCGTATAATTTCGGCGAAGTAGTTTTGTAAAGTAGTCCAAAAAAGGGAAAGAAGAATTACGGATTTTGGCTGCTTGCCTGACCCGCTTGGATGCCTCATCCAATGGCCAAGAAATGTAAAAGGATGAGAAATTGAAATGTTTCTCCTTCCGTTCCTCGTAAGAGATGCACGACTGGACACAATGTTTTCCAAAGAAATGGAATATATTTTCTCTCACTGGATATATATATATATATATATATATATATATATAATCGTCGTTAAAACGTTACTAACGTTATAATCCCATTTTCGTATAATAAAATAAATAAATAGAGAAAATAATTTTCTTTGGCAATATCCAGTACTTCTAACATGTCGATAAAACATAAGTGAAACGATATATCATTAACGACGGCATAATGGATGCGCGCTGTTTCGCACGCGTTTGTAATCGATATTCCATCAACTCGTATACGTTAAAATATTTGATTTAAAAATATTCATTCAGATTTTGAAGCCTTCTACAAATGCATCGACCAAACGGAACAGAGAAATGCAAGATAAATTGAATTCCATGAAGATAGAAAACTCCTATCAACTCTTATGCAACGCTCGCCGAGGTCAATCAACTTTCGGAAATTTAAACCATAACGTGACGTCCATCGAACGAGCACACTGGAGCATCGTCCGGACTACATTTCCACTGGAGAGATTACATATATGAGTTCCGAATTTATATGAAAATCCGTTAGACCACCATCAACGTAGACCACATTATACTTTTGAAAGAACACTATCCTTTTTAGAATAATAGAAGGGAGTAAATCACAAGAAAGAGAAGATCGTAAGTCATCCTTGTTGGTACCACAGGAAGTCTCTCTATTTTTCTCTCCCTTTTCTTTTTTGTTTCTTGATCAACGATCCAGACTTAAAAAAAAGGGGGATCCTATTTTCTTGAAATTTATGTTCTCCAACGAACACTTGATTTTACGCTAATTTCTCACGTGTGTGTTTATCTGTTTTTGTAAATTTATTTGAAATATTAATTGCATTAAATGGAAGTATTAATTAAAAGTGAAAACAAAAGAGACAGGAAAGAAGAATTACATGAGATTTTTGCAAAATGTACACGATATTTTTCATTCGTTCATTATAACGAAAAGCAGCAGTGCGCGTGCTTTTTATTGAAAACAAAAGGAAAACAGAGAGAAAAAAAAGGGAGTTATACAAGAGACGAATGCAATAGTGCAATGGATGAACGTGCGCGTCATCGAATTCGCGCTCTCTGAAATCCATAGGGTAGGCGCATATGGCGCTTAACCAAACCTTTCTTGCGCTAACACAGCGCAGTATGGGCATATCGTGTTTTTTGCCTCAAATGAAAGCCGTATTCCATTTGATCTAAATTTGATTGTGACAAATCCAGAGTAGCCTGACACGAAATACGAGTTTCAAAAGACCGCCTGTCGCGTTTTACCACTCGCTACCGTCAAGTCACTTTATTAATTGCATTTTTATTCACCACTAAAATATTCTCATTCATTCATGACAATGTAACGAGGTATTAAAACAATGCAATCCAATTGATGAGTTCTCGACATTCATACGTATATCTTTAGAGATCAATATTCGTATATATTCATGATAAAAAAAAAATATATATATATATATACACATCAAATCTAATTTCAACAGCAATAGCATTCAATCAGACTAATCTAAGCGGTTGGTAAAGAGTTAAAGTTAAGATTTCGGTTAGCACGAAAGCACGCTTGTAATATAATAAGCTTATGTGGGATGAAATTCAAAGAGAGCACGCCGGAAACGCATAGAGTCGGGTATCTCAGGAACTAGTTTATAAACGTGTCAAGTACGCGACTAAGATTTGCTCTCTTGGAGTCGATCGCGTGACGGTTTTCCGTGACGTTCGTTTTAAGTCGAACGTATTACTAGAAACTTTGACGATCGAGAAAAAACTAGTCGGTGAGAACCGTTAACGGATTGTAACGAGAATTAAAAAATACAATGAAAAACGGTAACACGAGGGACATGAGAAATGAAAAGTACATAAGAACAGTAACAAGAAATCAAATTATGTTTAAAGAGACAATACAGATGATTTGATATACTGGATGCAGACCGGCAAAGTTTCTATGATAATCGTGAAACTTGCCTCTCGTAAATGTTCTATTTATATGCATCACTAATTCGCATCGAACGAATCATTGGTAGCAGTGGTGGTGGTGGTGATGGTGATGGTGGTGGTAGTGGTGATGGTTTGCGGAGAAAATTCCAGCCCTGGAGAGAAAACGAAACGGTGCTCGCGGAGATACGATAATGGCCGGCCGTGAAGGTAGGAGCGCAAAGTGAAGAGAATGAAAAAGTAGAACCGCCTACGGCAGGTAAACCGTGCACCTGCTCCATATACCCACGGTGCCTCAAACCGATCCTTTGAAAATAATTTCACGTGGCTTTGCGAGAGACGAGAGATAAATCAAAAAAAAAAAAAAAAAAAAGAGAGAGAGAAAAACAGAATAAAAAACAGAAACAAAAAAATCTGATACGAACGCGGGAACAAATGTAATTGTTAAAATGAATTAACGACAGTCCAACGAAAAGTATCTTTTGTTCCTGATTTCAATCCAGCATTTAATTCCTTTTCAAAATATTAACAATTACATCGACAATCGTTTCAACTATTGTAAAGACAGAAACAGACAAAAGAAATTATCTACTCGTTCAGATAATATTCATTTTTACGTTGATATATGTATAACGCTCGAAGCTGTCCTCGTAGCGTCTCTTTGAGAGTTCATCGAGATCGTTTATCGAATATGATTTCATTGTACCGTGTACATTTCCTTGACAACCGTAGGTAGTTTTATTAATACATGGACGTAGTTTAGCTTGTCAAATTCTTCTATCCAACCCGTAATTTAATCGTAATACAATGCTCGAAACTATGAAAATAAAAAAGGAAGCTTTATTTAGCTGACGTATCTATATATATATATATATATATTGCGAAAGTATAGTCAAGCATAGTACGTACGTAGATATTTATGTCTGCAATAGCTTCGTATTCGATCGATCGTAAAACAAGTTTACAAGTTTACGACAATATTTATATATTACTCTGATGTTAACGATAAATGAAAATGTAAAAGAACACGTCGCGAAAATAACACGTAAGCTTACAAATAATATTTTTCTTCGTTCGAGATCTTTTTCGACATTGGCATTGAAGAACCCTGCCTCATCTTTCGGAGGGTCCAAGACATCTTAGAATCATAGCGTGTCAGGATACGATGCTGTAGGTAAGATCGCGTGTAAAAGGAATCTGAAAGACCGTGGGAACGTCATCGGATTTTACGAACACTTTATAAACTTTCACGTGTCTTCACTTTACCTGTTTCTACGGTATGATTAAATTAACGAAAACCGAACGTCGTTTATACGTTTAAAAATGAAATTGTCAAATCTATCTAGAAACGAGTTTCTCTGCGAAGAAAAATTAAAAAAAAAAAAAAAAAGGAAGAAAAAGAAAAGAAAAAAGAAAAAGAGGATATAAAACGTCAGAGGATACGAACTTCAGAAGCAAGATCACGTTCGCTGAATTGCGATTTTACAAAAGAACTTTGCGAAACGTTCAAATATTCTCTTATCCTCTACCTTTGATCGCAATGTATCAATAGTACTTTGACCTGCTGAGATACGATTCCGAGTTTTATCGAGGAAATTCGAAGAAACTCGTTCTGCAGCCCCGTTTCTGGCCTTGGTCCATCTCCATCCTTCGTATCATATTTTCTAGTAGAAAATTCCAATAGCGTTCTCGGCGAACTCCCGACCGACTTTTTTTTCTTTTTTTTACTATTGTTCCGACTTTGTGAAGACATCTTGAAAGTAGAAGAATTTGTTCCTCGATGTAGAAGTTTTAAAAAGATGCATGAATCGAACATAAGAAAAGAATAAAAGAAAGGAGATAAGTCTCTATCTCTCTGTCTCTTTCTCTCTCATTCTAACTTACTGTCTCGTCGAAAAAAGAGAAAAAACTCGAGGGAGAGTGAGAAAATCGTCTATGATACTTTCACGTCCGGAAGTTCTGTCCAAATATTTTATAGAGTTGGGGATGGTGAGATGACACAATGGGCGGGTCACTGGACGACACT
Source organism: Vespula pensylvanica (assembly GCF_014466175.1). Classification (NCBI taxonomy): domain Eukaryota; kingdom Metazoa; phylum Arthropoda; class Insecta; order Hymenoptera; family Vespidae; genus Vespula; species Vespula pensylvanica. The sequence continues at coordinate 5,203,194 of NC_057686.1, forward strand.
TTAAGGAACTTGTATCACGAGATGTGTCCACAAAAGGAGCGACCCTTCTCTAAGTGGCTAAAAGGAGCGATGAAATTATAATGTTGAAAGAGATTATATCCGTGAAATTATGCATTTCCTTGAATTTTCTTTATAATCTTTTTCAACGATCGATAGATCGAGTCGTCGAGTTCAACGAATTATTTAATAAGTACGAATATTATCGTCGATGATAATTTACGAGCACTTACATTAATTGTTCGTGCCATTCGTAGTCGCTCAATTACAAGCAAGTTTTTCAACGGCCGTGTTATACGATCTGTTGGGGAATACGATGTTACCGACCGACCGACCGATCAAAGTATAAAGTTACATGATCGATCAATCGTCCCTAAGAGCGACTTTATTCTTGTTGCATTTCAAACTTAAATCTTGCAGTAAATCGAGAAAATAACGAAATGTCGTTACCGGCTTGTAAATGATGACAAATAATGCTTTTTATAACGCAATAAAATAATTTTACGCGCAGCTATAACGAGTAGCAATAAAAACTTCTCCTTTTGTCGATTAATCGCATTGTGGGTAAAAATTGCTCGATGGTAATTCAATGAAGACGTCTATCTGATGAGAAAAAATTTTAATAAGGAGAGACTATCGTATTACGAATCGATTAAAGCCATACTAAAATCTAACGCCAACGTAAAAAATTTGTATTAAAAACTTTAAAAGCAGCGCATGGAAAAAAGAAAACAGAAAAAAAAAGAAAAGGATTAAAATCAGCGCGTAAAATGAGTATATATAAAACGATTAATGAACGGCAATTTGGCAATCAATTTCGTAGCTCGCTTTCGGCGGTACGTTCGACCTGCGAGCCGTTCTCTGCGGGAATCCACAGATCCTTTTGATTTTATTTTAACTCCAAAGGGGGCACCCGCAGATTCGCGCTAATAATTTCGAAGTATCTCGAGTTTCGTGCCCGTATAAGCGGCTTGAATTAACGTGAAATTAATTTTAACGAATTACTTAAACATCCGCTTACATTCTTTCGAAGAAATCGATCTCATAGATAATTTCGTGTCACGCGTCGCAAGTGTTTGTTTAAAAAATATACATATAAATATGGCGTATATTATACGCGTAACATCAAATTAAAAGAAAATAAAGTATCATAGAGAAACGTATATAAAAGGAAAAATATCCCTTTCAGTAGTTTACACGACTCTACATTTTTTTTAAAACGAACATTAATTTCTCTCTCTCTCTCTCTCTCTCTCTCTCTCTCTCTCTCTCTCTCTCTCTCTCTCTCTCTCTCTTTCTCTCTTTCTTTTCTCTTATTCAGCGAACGAAGAAAAGTATATTTTTGCAGCGAGTAAGAGCAAAATCGTGGTGGAAAGGTGAGTCCTGGGTGGAGAAGAGGGGTTCGTTTGAAAGACGTCTACGATGGTAACACATAGGGGTTGCTACCTCGAGACCGATCGATTCCTGGCTCCTGCATTCGCCTCCAACCTGGGGGGTCCTTTATACTACGGTCAATGTCACGTTAGATTAGAAATCCTCCCACAATTTTTTTTTCTCTTCTATAGTCGTAGTCGACTATAGTCGACACTACGAACAGCGATCGTTTTGTTTAGCGAACCTGTTTCACGTTTCACGTTTCACATTGGAGAACAATTCTCTTCACTGTTTCCCTTACTACAGCGAACCTAGCGAAGCGTATTTTTATCTATGATATGTACCGTAAATTCGTCGGATGAATTACAAAAGAATTTTTGTATCGCTAGGCCTTCCTTTGTTAATCTCTGTCTCTATTTACACGATCGTTTTTCAAATAAAGAAAACGTTTATATGTCACGAAACGTTCCAAACCGTCGAGATATTTTCCTTTGTTCAAGGACGTTAATGATTACGTCATTAAGTTCTACAATGAACGAATCCAATATATATATATATCGTTCCTTTCGCTTGAAATAATACCAGGAATATTGCGAATATAATAATACCATATAAACAAAATCAAACGCAATTATGTCTGACGTCGTGGTAACTGCAGTTTCCTTAACCTTCGCGGATAAAAACATCTACAAAAATAGCGTAAATATAGGAGTGGGAGAACAGAAAGGAATGAAAGGAGCACGAAACTAATGAGATTTTGCGGTGGGCAGTGGCGTAATTGGGGGCGGTATATGCCCGATATCTGTACTGCTACCTTCCATGCTTTAAAAGCTCGTCGTCTTTTCTCCTCCGACGATCCACGTGCTTTTAATGCGTTTTAATTTTACCGTTAGTTGGACTCGCGGTTACCTGCTCTTCTTGGAGAAAGGTAAGTGGTCAAGGAGAGAAAGAGAGAGGAGGGCTTTCCAACCTCCCTACCTCCCTCTTTTTCATCCATCGAACAGGAGTATGGCACACGTTAGCTACCTATATACTATGTATTCACGCACGATCTCTCGATGGCAAAGTTCGCGTCTCTGACTTACCAACGTCCCGTTCGATAAGCTGTTTTATTGTACTTTCTTACTCGTTTACCTTACGTGTCTACGTGAGCACGGTTGAACATTGAATGTACAGTGAACGACAATGTCTATCTATAATATAGCGGCATAACTTGAAAGATGAAATTAGGTAATAAAATATAAAATTAACAAGGTATACACGAACTATTCGCGATTATCTGATACTTTTTTTGTTTTAATAATAGCTCAATTAACGAGAGAGAAAAGTAATAATAATTAATAGAACGCGCTGAGGTAAATTTTTATGTTTTTATTTTTCTCTACTAATTGTACTCGTAGTGTTACATCATACTGTATATTATGACACGTACCGTATACGTCTACACGAAAAGTTAAGGAAAGGAGAAATCTCGGCAACAAAAGTCGGTCGTGCTCGCATTTCGTAGTCTACCGACTAATTAAGAATCACAAGAAAGCACTCGCGGTTTCGTGGGCATCGACGAGACGACGAGAACTAGCCTGTCTGTGGTTTAGCATAGATCTCAACGTCGAGGCTCTATTTACGGTCCACAGCCCTTTTCTTTCTCCTAAATCCCTACGGTGTCGGAGATTAATGCGGTTACGTAGTCGAGAGTTACGCGCGCTAATTACGGCGAATTAATTAGGGGTCAGAGTTACGAGATGGATCTTGAGATCGGTCGACGAAGAACACGTGAGATTTCTTCGCCTTGCTTGCGAGAAGAGATTAAAAAAACAGAAAAGAAAGAAAAAAGAATTGAGAAAAAAGGAGGAGCTAAAGTGTCACGTTTTTACTCGTCGAGTAGAATCATATTCATTTATAGTTGAATGTCAGGCCAGATTGTAAGATACCTATTTATCTGAGAAACGCCCATATGGACACGATATGTGAAAATTATCGGAATAATAATTTAATATCGTCGCAGATTACAGACCGTTAACATAATGGATCGCGCATGGCTGACTAACACAATTAAAGACCAACCACGTCACCTGTTATTAATTAGAATAGAAATATATAGGGGGAAACATTTTATCGGTTAACAAATACACGTACCAAATACAGTGCCTACGTGATATGTATCGCGATTTAACGGTTACAACATATAATTAACAACGTTATGTTACGCTCCGTTATCAATTTTCCATCGATAAAATCTGGATTTAATATATCGATTAACAAGGTTATAACTTTCTTTCTAATCATCAAAATGTTTTCCATATATATATATATATATATATATATATATATATATATATATATATATACAGGATAAACGAGGTATAAAATTCTTTATTTATCAAGATCTAAACTATATATATATATATCGTGATGTATCGATTTTTTATTTTCTAAAGTTCGATCCTTGTACCCTTTAAAGAGTTAGGAAAGAAAGATGTGGATAAGAAAGAAAAGGTCTATAAGGCGAACAAAGAAGCCGCTATTACCGAGCGAAAATTTTCTCTTCCAAAGCTCCTGATGACTGTTAATTATTCGATAGATTATTCATTAACATCTCGACGACTTAATTTCAGGGTGGGGTGGCTTTATTCGGTATACTATATAATATGGGGTAACTGCTTCGAACCGTCGATCAATTTAGTCCTCTATCGAACCTTTCGATTCTCCATTAGCTAACTGTGATCATAGAGCCTTTATCGTTAGATATCGTGTCGGATCGACATTCTAAATCACGTCAGATTAATTTTAAAAAACTCTTCTAATCGTCTCGGGATTCGTTATAAAATGTTCTCGTTTAGACTCGTTTAGGCTCGTTTAGGCTCGTTTCCACGTACAAGAATGTTCATCCTCTGCATATTCGATCATGGAGTTCCGTAGTGACGATGAAAACCACGACACGCCATATCGATACGTCCTCAATTCGACGAACGCAATTCCGATTACAATGAACGCTCACGCTAATCAATTTTGTCAAGTGTAACGCACTTCTCCGTTCGCACTGCGCTCCGCATCGGCAATCGATTCGAGCCTATTATGGTTATACACTGTTAAATAGAAATTATACGCCGTTCGCATAGTCCATGGAACGTGACTACCATCGAATTCCACGGACGACGATTCAACGCGTTTTCCCACGCTAGGAAGTGCATCTCAACGACGCTTCTATGGTTATTAATGATAATAGTAAAGAAAAAAAAAAGAAAAGAAAAGAAAAGAAAAGAAAAGAAAAGGGGGAAATGAAAGATCAAGGATACGTGCTATTTCGATATATTCCAAGATTACGCCTACCGACTACATTATTCGATATCATCGAAAGTCCTTTGTACTCGAACTGTCGATATTGTTGAACGATAGTAAATACCAAAACTATTAACATCGGGAGTTAAAAAAATAATTGAGAACATAATAATTGTTTACCGGGAAATTACTTACTTCAATTCGTTATCTAACTTTTCTACGTATTACCGATGCACGATAGACAGACACTTAACGGTGTACTTCGAACAGTGTATGTATCCACTATGCGAACTATGTTTCTAATTCGAACGAAGCACACGCGATAAGAGGTGTTCTTCGAAGGAAGCCGAGAAGAGTAGGAACGACGACTAAGACGATGTAACAATGCACGATACCTCTAAGAAAGTCACGGAGCTCGTGACGGGACTCGGGCGTCATCGTTAATGTTCGATGTGGTGATCGTTAACAGAAAATGCATACTCGAAAGAGATTCGACGATTATTTCGAGTTACCATGAGAGAAAAAGTATATTCTTTTTAATCTAATCAATCTTATTCGCTTTCAATTTTAATCATCCCCGTTTCGTAATTTTTACCTGTGTGCATCCTAGTGCAACATTAATTGCAAAAGTAGAAGCGTCGCTCGTTTCTACGACTCTTGTTGTTTGTCGTATGACTTCTGCAAAAAGCATAAGCCGCTAACGTAGTCGCGGTACTATGCTATTTGCATAGTACACGCATGACGGAATCGCGTATAAATGTATTTACAAGCTATGGGAGTACGGGAATGTCAGTAAGTAGCGGCGGTCGAGTCTACTGAGCATCATGATTCGCTTTCCCTCTCTCTTTCTCTTTTTCCAACGAAGGAACGTCGTTATCCTATCGCTTATGCAAATATCATCGAGCCTTAATCAGACGATAAAGTTGCTTCGCGCGAGCGATGACGAAATTTGCCGTGTATCCAAGTCTCACCGAGTTCCCACTGTCTTGGAATTAGTTGCCTGGAATTTCGTATTTTGCGAAAGCAATAGAAAGAAAGACAGGGAAAAGGAAAATGGATAATATTTATTGCATTTGTTAAATGTCTTGTAAAACAAAAAAAAATATTATATTCAAATAGGATATTCAATATCTTAGATATATTATCTTATAGTATAAACGTAGTAAAAAGCATTATAAATAATCAATTAAAAATAGCAAGGATTGCGTATGCATACGGGTTGAATGAAACGAAATTATAATCGAACAGAGATATAAAGAAAGAAAGAGACAGATATGCTAATTAGTTTTTGTCGCTCGCAGCGATGTTTCTAATTTAACTGTCGCACAATTAGCACGTTATTCTTTTACCACGTGTCTTTTTATCCTTGACCGAACGAAAAAGAACGAATAGAAATTTATTACAGAATCTGACAGAATATAGCAAAGATACCATTTGGAAGTTGGGCTTTCGAAAGAATCGATAAGGTCGACCCGCCTTTAAGAATTCTCTTGTGGAGTACGTCACGCACCTTCTACGAACGATAAAACTCGAGCGACTTGTCACCACGAAGCGGGACGAAATCTACGAGCAAACAGAGTGCTCGAATGAAGACACTCTCTTTTCTCCCTCCCTCTTTTTTCCTCTTTCTCGACGAGTCATCGAAAGTTCCATGAAACTTTCGATATATCGACGATACGATTGTTTCGACATTACTTACTTTCACCAAGAAAAATTATCGAACTAGAATAAAAGGGAATAAGAAGAAAATAAAATAAAATAAAATATAATAAAATAAAATGAAATAAAAAAACTCGTGATCAGATATACAGAGAAAGAGAGAGAGAGAGAGAGAGAGAGAGAGATAGAAATATCGCGAAAACGAGGAAAGACCTTTGCTTTAATATTCCACTACCGAGGTCTTTCTATTGTTGTACATTACCAGCACACAAGGCGGATATTCCGCGCCATTGTCCGTTCAATGTCGCGCTTCTCCATTTATTATTCGTCTTTTCCAGCTTCTTCGCGCGAACAGTAATACAAGAGTTTAGAGAAATGTATAGATATAGTAAGTCCGAATATAGAATGTATGTATGCATATATATTTTAGTTTTTACTCTTTCTCTTTCGTCGCTAAACGAGTAGTATTTTTTTTCTCATCCTTTTTACTCCTTTACATTCAGCTTTTTCGTGAGTCTATTTAACAAAGACTTTCGTAACCCAAAATTTTTACGGACTAATGGAACAATGCTTATTGACGTTTAACGTACATAAAATATGTAAATCTTTAATTTTCTTTCGGCTTCCGATGAAATAAGTCAGTTTCAAATTATTTCCTTAGAATTTATTCCTAACGTTTAATTAACAAAGCATACCTTTGCCAACGTTTTAAATATTCTTTAGCATTATAAAAATATTCTTTGTTCGCGTTAAAAACCATGCTTTCATTTATAAAAAGGAGAACGTTTGTCTGACACCACGGTGTTACCTAATAAAATATACACAATAGCAACGTTACGTATCACCGACACGTGATTATTACGAAACGCTAAGTTGCATTTTTTGTATGTTATTTATATTTCTTTGTGTATTTGAGGATGAGAGAGAAAGAAGGGGAAAGAGAGATAAAGAGATAGAGAGAGAGAGAGAGAGAGGGGGGAAGAGGGAGAAGAAATTTTAGTCGAAATAACGATTACAAAACGATCCTATGAATATCAAATTTTTATCGGAAAACTCAGTTACACGTCCTTTAATTCTACGTGAATGGTTCGGCCGATAAAATCTGACGCGTATACAAAAATTCATGTGCTATAGAATTGAGAACGTACGGTAATCGAATCGGAATGATCTCTATGTAACGTAGAAACAAACAGTTTTTACAAGCGAATTTACGTATACGCGAGATCTATAATAAACGTGCAAAAGTCCAGCTAATATTAAAAATTAATATTTCAATTAATATTTAAAAGGAGGACAATTGTTTTTTCTTTGTTTTTTAATTCTCACTCGAAGAAAATCGAAACGATCGAAGCTGCAGAACTTCGGTATAAAGGAAAGGTCGAAACCTTTAAAATATTTTCTACCTGCGGACCTCGACGATAAAAGGAAGGAGATTCTTTGGCGATATCTCATCTAAATTCTAAAAGAGCTTTCGCACTACGGCTCGAGAATGATTCGATCGATCGATCGATCGATACATCAATCGAGAGATACGAAATATAAAGATCGTAAATACTTATCGACCGACTTTAGAACGTTTAATATTGACTAAACGTGACGCGACGTAAAAAAAAAAAAAAAAAAAAAAAACTTCCTTTTCTCGCACACAAACGTCCTGTTCTTGTAAATCCCTAACTTCAGACTGCAAATATTTGTCTTCTACACGCCATCTTGACAGGAGCGGCAGGTACCATCTTCGACACCCTTTGGTAATATTTTTACGAATAAAAACTTACTCGTGCGATTCTAATTGAATAAAGAATAAAACAAAACAAAAAATGTTTCGTAGAAATGTTATAACAATCGATAGTATTGTTTGTTCGAGAAAAAACGATTTTAACGATGTTGTCCTTCTCTCTCTCTCTCTCTCTCTCTCTCTCTCTCTCTCTCTCTCTCTCTCTCTCTCTCTCTCTCTCTCTCTCTCTTTCTCTCTCCTTTTCCTCTCCCTCCACTCACATCAACACGAGTGTTCTCATTTCTTGCTAAACAAAAGAGTATTAAAAATATTGAAGAGTCAAGGTCAAGTTTTCAAACGTACAATAACGGTGAATACACGTAATCTCTTTCTGATTTCTACTAAGTACGTAAAATGGTACGTTCAAATGTTTCAAGCAATTTTTTTTTCACGGACTGTGCTTATTAGGGGATCAATAATTGGTGCGGTGAACGATCCAAAAGGAAGACTGCTCTTCACGCATTCGCCGCACACGCGATCAGAGAAAAAGAGAGGGAAAGAGAAACAGAAAGAGAAAGAAAGAGGGGGAGAGAGAGAGAGAGAGAGAGAGAGATAAATGTAGTAGAAATACGAGCTTCAGAGATAGATTCTGCATCGTCGAACCTTTGAAAATGTTCATTAATTTTTTTAGACGTGATGTAACATCAACATGATATTTAATGTAAATTAAATACATAAATAAAGAAAAATATGAAGTAGAATACTTTGTTGGTACAATGTTGTTGAAAAAGACGTTATATGTAAATGATTATTATCGACGAAATATTGGTTAAACGAGTCGTTACGTATTGTTTCTCGTTTCCGACAAGACAGATAAATACTTTTCGTCGTTCGTTATTAGATAAGATTAAAATATACATACTTAATTGTTAGCACTTACCTGATTAAGAGTAGTGGGAATGATGTCAGGAGTCTGTGGTAACATTTTGCAGCGTTGGTCCTGTTCTCGTAGTCGTGCGCACCTTCGGTCAAAATAATGTGACGATCGCACGCGCGTTCGGTAGTAACATAATAAATTCGGTCCAAAGTAGATAGAACGAGATAAACACCTTTAAGAAGAATAATATACACCAAGCGATTGATCAAAGCGATGTACACTAAAAAAAAAAAGAACGTATTCACAATACTACGCACATCCGAATTCGCGTGTAGAGGTTATTCACGTAATACGCGAATGATTTACGTTATTTGTTAGTACTGCGATGAGTCGAATTTCTCGTTGTAACATGAATGTGCCTGTCGACGTTGAGAGGCGTCGTCGAAATTCACCGAGTACGATCGATTTTTCCACGTCGAAAAATCAAACCAACAGTGCAAGGAACAACGCGTCCTCCCACTTCGAAGTCGTGCGCGAGACTGACGGTTCCGGGCGGTGTAGCTACGCCCGAAGACGACCGAACACAGACGGAAATTGCCGAACGCCTACTATCAACCCTCCTCGGTCCTACGCGGCATTTCTTAAATTTAATATCGACCGCGAATGGTATAATGGAACCATGAAAATGCGTTTTCCGATGATCGACGTTTCCAAAATTCTCTTTGAATTTATTTCACAAAATTATGTTATTCGTAATATTGTGAGCTAAAATAAAAGCCATCCTTAATTCATTATACAAACAAATCTATTTTCTTTTACGTTCTATTTTCGACCTATGACGATAAGTTTTCTACGAAGTTTCAATTGAATAAAAATCCAGTTGTGTTTCCGAAGTCGTGTATATTCGGGTTACGAATGTTTCCGACGAAATACAACTTCATTTCTGAATCAGTAGAAACGGCGAGAGAAGAGCTCGTTTGTATTCGCGATGTAACGATCGCTTCGTAGGACGCATAATGACCATGTCCAACGAGCTGTCTTGCAAATGACAAATTCCTTTCTCAACGTATTTCTCTCTGTCTCTCTATCTCTCTATCTCTCTTCTTACATGTCCATATCTGAAATTTAAAAGTAACCTTCTCAAAGAGATATCGTCATTCGTGAAGGTATTGCAACGACAAGAAGAAGGAACGAAGAAAAGAGTAAAGGATATGGATACCATATGAGAGGATCGATCCTCTAAATCAAATGTAAGAGCAGGGACATCTTCGAATCAAGTGCAAGGTCGAACGTAAAAGGGAAGTGATGAGAGCAGCGAAACAAAAGGATCCAGTTAAAAATAGTGGACCGGTCACGTCAACCGGTCCTTTCAAGGACTCCGGCCCATTACATTCCTTTTTTTCCTACTCTATCCACCTCGGGAACAAGAGGAAACAGTACGCTTCATACTTATATACCATAACAACTGTTTTCCGTCAAGAGAAAAAATAAAGAATAATGATAATGACGAGAACGGGAATTCCTTCCTCCGTTATAACACCTGTTTATAGTTAACGATAATCAAAAGCGAAGTTTACATCACGAAAACGATGAGTCAGAACAAATGATTCTCATGTCGTTACCAACGAATTCCGTCGTCATCGTCGTCGTCGTGATGGTGGTGTAACTATCGTTTACTCGTCTGAACAAATGGCCTTTATCGAAAGTAGAATCTACGAATTCAGTCCAATGATGTAAGATAAACGTGACCCATAAAGAATTCCTCCTGTCTCTGACGATAAGCTCTCGATCGTGTCGCAACCTTCGGTTTCGTTACAAAGAAACCTGAGGGCCAATTAAACGAGACTGACATTCATCGTAAATCACCGTATAGCTTCCGTCTTTATGCAATTTCGTTGCTCTCATAGAGATTCTTCTTCGCTTACTTACTTTTAAATGCCATCTTGGCCCGAAGATAATAACGTATTTTCACCTTGGTAATATGTTTATGCGTTTTGCTCTACCGAGATTGCAAGGTTCTTTTTGTAATATCTATAAATATCCTGAAGCACTAAACTTTCTTAAGATACTAGACAAAAGGATCGAAATGTAAACGCTGTAAAAGATACCGAAAGCTTTTCGCTCCGTGTAAATTCGTTAGCGTTATCGAGATTTTAACCTTCCGTGTTACAATCGTTTCGTCTATGTCGCATAGAACTGAGCATAATACCGCGCTTAACGAACCATCCACGTCCGGATGTATTTCTTCGTCGATGCAACGACATGCCATTTGTTTCGTCCGTTCGAGTAGAGAGTTAACTCGAGCGAAAGAGAGATAGCACACATTAGCGGTTACGACTTCTTAGAAGTATCTTAGTACGAGTACTTAACTATTATCTCGTATTGCACGCCGTCAGAATTCCGACACGTGTTCGCTGGCAAAACGAACTCGATCCCAACTAACAAACAAACGAGCCTTTGATTTACGAACACTGCAACAAGATGAATTTTAATCGTACGTCGCGACATCGGCCTGGGCATTGAAATTGATAGCGATTTACAAAACTTACACTGGTATAACATTAACGAATGGTCGCTGTCGTTTAAATAAAACTTTTATCTATTTACACAGGCCACCCTGGAAAGATGCTATTTAATTCACGAAGACTTCATTCTCATCATTGAGATTCCATTTTCTGGAACTCGATGCCGTTCGATAGAGATACCGGTGCATCTCGCCTTACGTTTACGTTCCAGTCATTCTTAGGAGATGCAAGTATTCGATGTATCCACGAGAGCTGGCGCCGTGAGAGCTCTAGACGACCATCCATAAAATATACCCGTCGTCGAGCGAAAGGAAGAGAAAAAGAGAGGGAGAGAGAGGGAGAGAGAGAGAGAGAGAGAGAGAGAGAGAGAGAGAGAGAGAAAGAACCAAAAAAGAGAGAAAAAGAGAAGAAGATAAAGAAGGAGGTAGACGGAGGAAGCTGTGATGAGGGTAAAGAGACCAAGAATCTTCCCGCTACTTGTCTTCCGTAGTCACCGAGAAACGCGTTGCCCGAGGAGATCGTTTACCCGGAGGGTGCGAAAGCGGCATAGAGAGAAGCAAACGAGAAGAGGAAACGCGGAGGACGCTGAAAAATGAGGGACCTTCGTAGACTAGACTGTTCTCTGCGTTCAAACGAAAATTAGAAATGGGAGCTAGACCGTGTTGGTGTCGTGACGAGGCCAATGTTGTCGAGTAAAATAAAAAAGAAAGGAACATAAAAAAAAAATAAAATAAAATCTATTCAACGAACCCAGTCGAATATACTTTTTTCCTCCCTTCCTAAAATATTTCGACACTCTGAAAACGAAGAAAATAATCAAGATGACGAGGATTCAACTTGTAATAATAATTGCGACGAACGAACAATGGCCTGGTAAGTTCGTTTAAAAATATCATTCTTTAGACATTACACATTGAAACGTTTAAAAATAGCAGGAACACGCGCACGTCGTTTAACGCTTTGCTTTTTCTACCGTCTCTCGTCGAATTCCAAAGAAGAACACGTCACGCTACGTAGATATACCTACGTCAAATGATGGAACAGAGAGAAACAGAGTCAGTGCGAAAGAACAATGTAAAAAAGGAAGCCTTACGGTTCCACTTTGCTCCTACTCTCGATTCAATTACTCTTATTTTTCTTTTTCCTTTTTTTCTCAAGATTTTTTTATGTTTTCTCTCGTACCACGCTTCGTGTCTACCATTAATTCGCGCCACGTTTCTTTTATGTAATCGATCCACATACCGATCCAAGTGCTTTTAGGCACGAGTGGCCTCCGCATTTTCGAGTGGATATCCCTTTTTGTTCTATGTACTATATACATTATCCACGATGGACGAGGAGTCAGTCCCGTACGCACTTTTTCCATCCTAAGCTTATCCTTCGTCATAAACTATATCTCGATGGTGACTATCCATTCACTGATCCGCCTGCGAAATATTTTTTACATTCATTACCGCTCACCGACCATGAACCGACCGAGAGATATTACTATACTACGTAATACTACGAAAAAAGTGATTCATCGATCGTTCTTTTCAAGGAAATACTTTCTACCTTCTTCTTCTTCTTCGTAAACGGATATCATTTCGATAAATGTCTATGAGTCTTTCGAATAATTAACGATCGAATTAAAAAGAAAAAATCGAAACATAAATCTTGATTTAGAAATATAGAAACGCCAATAAAATCATTATCCTTGTTCGATTTTAATCCGAATACAAATGAATTCGTTTAGCATTGCAAATTCTATCGATCACAGTACAAAATTACGTTCGCAAAACGAAATCCCTTCTCTCGTCGGAAACTAAATTATTATTCACAGTTAACCCTTCCTTGCTTTACTAAACACGCTCGTTTTCGGCCAAACAAAGCCGTACGTTCTCCATTTTATTGGCAAATTTCGTATTCGTCCCTTTAAATTCCCATGCCACTAACACCCCATCATCCCTCGCAATGACGATCACTTCATCATTTCTATCGCACCTATCCTTTTTCCTCTTTCCCATTTTACCGACCTAGAGATTTACCGGAGATGCGTTTGTAATAACGCACGCACGGCGTACATTATTACTTGCAGCCGGGAAATTCTTAAGGGAGAACATATACACGAGTCGCGTAATAAAGCGGCTTATATTTAACCATGCCATAGCTTTTAAAGTACGCATAGTTATTACGGAAGCTCGAAGTAAAGTATAGTTACCTCCTGGACGATTAATCGCTCGTTTTTATTCAACTTCCTCAATTCAAATAATAATAGTAGTAGTAATAATAATAATAATAATATTAATAATGATAATAGCAATAATAATTTGTAACCATTAACTCGTTTCTTTTTCGACAAAGTAAATTCCGAGTTTGTGTAAAACGCATGGAAAGTAGAAAATTCACAAGATTCTGACGATCGTGCTCCGGAATGGAAGAGGCTTGCCGAACGGCTGGAAAGATATTCCGGTTGGTGAATAAATTGCCGATGGCAAGGCCGCAACTAATGGCCGCCAGTCTGGCGTCGATACTCTTGCTTGTTGGCCGTCGTACACATAAGTCGAGTTAACAAACTACTAGTAGGAAGATGTTCGAAGGAAGACGTCGTTCTTCGTATTCTTTTCTTTTTTTTATTTCATCTCTTTCCTTTCTCTCTCTCTCTCTCTCTCTCTCTCTCTCTCTCTCCCCCTCTCTTTCTTTCTCTTTATTTTCGTTCTAAATCTCTACGCGATCTTGCTTTAGATACTTTTGCGAGAATGTGACTAAATATCGATACTAGATATTGTTACGTTCATGAGCTGTCAAATATTTCCAGATACGGCTCAGGTTAGGCGATAATCCCAAGTCAAAATTAAAAAAAAAATTTATTTCGGAAAAGGAGTAAGTTCTTGACGCTTACTCTCAAAATGTATCAATTTAAAATGCGCAAGTATCCAAAAGAAAATTAAAACAATGACATGAACATACATTCCGTCTGATATTAATTTGATTAAATTTTTAAAAAAGAAAAATGTTGAAAATCTTAAAAATTATGCAATATGCAACAAATAATGTATATCCAATGTAAGTACTATTCGATCATCGTGATTAATTCATTTTAATGGAGTTATTACTTTATGATATATTTATATTAAATATAATCGACAGATTATTTAGATTGTCAAGATACATACAATATTTTTTTTGCGGAAGTAAAAAATGTCAAAAAAATGTTCTGATCCGAGGTGTCCTTTGAATATATATCTGAAGTAAGTTATTTCGTCTCTAGTATTGCTATCTTCTCTTTCGACATTTCTACCCTCATATTTCTGTTTGTATATTTGTTTTAAATTTATAGTGCCAAAGAATTACAAAAACTTCAGGTAAAGCCATGCGTAACATTTTCTCCTGATAGTGAACGAAAAAGTCGCAACGAAACTAAACGACCAAAATGCGCGAAACTAAAGCCTAAAAAGTCACAAGAAAAAGATGGTCGCTGTGGGATATGTTGCAGAAAGTAAATTTCTATTATTTATATAAATTAAAAGGGGAAAAAAAAAAAAAAGAAATATAGAAAATGTCTCACGTAAAATTATATTACTTTTAGCAAAAGATGTAGCAGACCTTTGGAATCTACCACAGAACCTTCCACATCCGCAGATTCACTGAAAAAAGCACGGTAAAATATTGATAAATTTATACTCTTAAACAATCGCAATATTCGTACAAAGAGTCTCGTCTTCTTTGGTGCAACGTTGTGAATAAGATTCTTAAAAAATCTTACAGACCGAAAAAGTCCGGAATGAAAAAGAAAGCTCATCGATACGAAGAGGAAGAAAGATGTTGCAAATGCAGAATAAAAAATTGTATCGAACCTAAGCAGAAGAAAAAAAAGCAAAAACGATCTCGTTGTAAGAAAAAGGGAAAATGTAGGTGGTTAAAAAACTGTCTCGGAACTATTTTCTTTTGTTTTAAGCGTTCTAAGAAATCTCGCTCTTCGCATGTACTATGTAATTCATCTCCACAGTACGAATATTGTTGCGCGCACAGAGATGTACGTTAATTAATTGTCATACTTCATAAATCTAAGATATCTCCAAATAAATACATATAAATTCACAACAACTTAAAGAAAGAATAATTAATTCACAGAAACATGAGGAAACATCGAGGAAAAAAAACATTTTTCTTTCAGCTAAAATTTCGAGAGATTCTGCGAAACGTCATCATAATGACTTTGATTAAAAATGTGAATGCTTCAATGCATGCGATTGGTTTCTCTATATAAAATAATTTTTGCAATACTTTTTATATTAATTATTTACCTTATTACCTAGCATGATACCTCAAGATCAGTCGTATTTACAAGGCGTTTTTTCCAAAGGATTGAATATTATGCGTAAAGGTATACATTTTTGTATGTAAACAATCGCTATGTCCGACTCTACTTTCAATAGATCGCTGACAAAGACTGTTGCTTCTTTATCTTTATTGCATAACGTTAATAAGTCCACAAATGTAAAGTATTTTGACGTATAATGATGCGATAATATATCGCAAAGTTAATACATTTAAGAAACTGTGACCTGAGTTACATGAAAAATTGAAATTAAGTTTTAATCGGAATTCATGTTTGTAAACATGTCATATATACACTACTTATGTTATTAGATCGTCCACTGCCTATGTCCCATTAGTAAAAATCAATTAAAGTCTGTACGTTTTTACAGATCTTAAAAAACATAAAGTAGCTACGGTAAGTGTAATTATGCTGTGTTGTTTCATAACGTATCTTGTGATTCTATATACACACGTAATGATTATCTATAAATAAAATAACGTACTCTTCATATGACTCGCCAGAGGCAGTGATCGTGATAGTTCAATAATCATATCAATATCGTATATAAGTATTACGATTCATACTCTACCATATACACGCATCATTCTTTCTAATATTCAGTAATTTTGTGATATTTTCTATAGTGCCAGCTCTTATTTACATTACCTAGTTAAACTATTGTATTGTATTGTATTGTATTGAGTAAAAGAAATTGAAGCTTGTATCACTTGAATATAATCGGTAAGAGAAGCATCAAGCTTCAAATATCCTGCTTCGATGCGAAGTTCTGTAACGATACGACAGGACGAGACAAATGCTCGCAAAAAGTAAATTAAACTATTACACGATACATATATAGAATTAGTCTCGATACAGTGGAATGATCAGTCTCTTTTAAAAAATGTGGTTGTCAATCGCTACCATAAAACTGATTTAGCTGATTGGCAAGCCAAGCGAGGCAAATTTTTCTTATGCATTAAACGAAATACGACAATAGTCCCAGTAATTATTTAAGCTAAATGCGTATTATTGGTACCTGACAATGGCAAGCTGAGAAAATTGGAATTTTTTATTTCTTTTTTTTATCTCATCGTACCATTGACTTATCGTGTACTGCGTCTACCAGAGTTACGCAATTGTTTTTCAATTTCGAATTGCCGTAAATCCGCTCTTTGAAGAAAATCTTGTCTCTCTAAATACCCATCCTTTCCTCTGTTATGAGTTATAATTTCTTCTTCTAAATTTTCCTGCTTTTTGTAATTGTCCCAATCAAGCTTAGACTTTTCCAATGTGCTAATCTTTGCTTTCTTTCCAATCTGTCCCAAAACAGAGGAAATACCTCCCAATCCACCCCTTTTAATACCTCTTCCTCCTCCTCTTCCTCTTCCTCTTCCGGCAGGAGAAGTCGAGGCATCTGTCTTCATAGAATTTTCAGCAGAAGTCAAAGATAATCTGGCCTCTGCAGAATCCACTGATACTTCTTTTTCTACCTTTACCTCCTCACCAGCAAATTCAAATATTTTTGTTATCTTCACTTTTTCTTCTACTTTTGGTTTTATCAAAGTAGAAGATTTTTCTTTTGGGCCATTCGTTGAGCTTTGTGTTTTTGGTTTTGAAGCTACCGCTATTATAGAAATGAACGATGTATTAGTCAAAGATATAATTAAGGTTTGAAAATTAAATTAAACAATAACAAGTTATAGTATCCTACCGGTATCCTTCATAAAATCTGCCCACAAAGAATCTGCTCTTTTCTTTTCTTCTTCTTCCGTAAGTTCTTTCTTTTCCGATGTTTCTGATTCATCTTGTTCATCTTCTTCTTTCGATTCATCTGCATCTTTTAATTTTCTTTTTGTTCTTTTCTTACGTTTTGTACTTTTATCTTTAACTGTCCGTCTACCTCTTTTCTTGCTTGTTATCTTATCGGTTTCTCGCTTATTTTCATCGTTTTCATCTTCGGGACCACTTTCTACTTCACCTTCGGAATCTGCTTCTGATACAGGTTCGTTGTCAGCTCCATCAGGAACATAATCCTCATCATCATCATCAGAATCAGAAGGTAGCTGATGCTCTTTTGACATTTTTATACTTAGAATCTACATAACCATACGTTAAAAAAACATTTTTACTTTGAAATATAATAATGGATCAAAATATAAATTATTATTTTGATTACTTACATCTTTTACAAGAGAAAGATTTTTATAAAAAAAATCTTGTCAATATCCGACGTTCGGGAACGTTCCTTACTGCATAAATTCACTTTTTTTTCGATCGTGCCTATCACCAATTTGCATAATTATGAAACAGATGTTAAGCAATTGTTTTGAGCAAGCAGAAAATATTGCTTTCATAAGCAATTAGAAAGGTTAAAGACGTATACAATCAAGAATCATAAAACGTACGACACTCTTAACAATCACATTTAGCACGCATCTCCAGCGACGTTCGAGCGTGTATTGCCTGCCATCTTTAACTGAAAGTTCGACTAAACAACGAATCAGAAGTCTAGAAATAGTCACATGACAAACAGACTACGATCACTCTGATTGGCTCGTTCTCAACCGCGAATCTACATTGAAATACTCGTACGTATTGAAACTAATGGAGATATATGATAGGTTATTCATGTAGGATCGCTATTTACCAATCATTGTTAACCTATAATACTAGACAAAATAGATATTACAATATATATGTCGGATAATAGATTATCAAGAATCTCTACAAATCTAAAATATGAATAAGCAATAACAAAAAAAAAATATATATATATATATACACAGGTTATATATTAATTTAATATTATCGTTCTTTAAAGTTATATATCTTGATTAATTTTTCAATAAGGTAAATAACAAATCTTATCGATACATTAATTATTCTAATCAAATTCCTCTTTATACATATTTTTCTTTATTAATAATATTAATCATTATCATCTATATATATCTCAAAGTATGATAGTAATTCTTGATATATATATATATATATATATATATATATATATATATATAATCGATAAAGGATGGTCGTACGATTACATTCCAGAGAAATGTCAAGACGTTTCAAATTGCAAGGGGTTTTTCACAAATTTGTCAAGCAATAATTTAGTCCTTTCTAAGATGCTAACAGAGTTCACTTGGGTCACTGTAATTCTCATATTACAGGATCCATTTCAAATCCTGCTTCCAACGAAACGATTAACTACCAGTCAACGAGGATTTTAAGGAGATTAACGTTATATGACCTTACCCTTCAAAGTAAGAGTTTACGAAAAAAATCTGTGAAGAAAAAAGACCATATGTATTTTTAAAAAGTCTCAATATATAATGCAAAATTAAGTCATATGCCAAAGAATGTTCTAAAATTATAATCAATTTCCAAATTGCATGTCGTTGTAAAAGATTCAAGTTATAAGTTCGATTATTTTGTAATTCGATCGTGAAAAACTTACGAGAGAAAAGAGAAAGAGGAAAAAGAAAAAGAAATCGAACGAAATTTATCGGAAGTACCAAGAGAACGGAAATAAAAAAATTTAATAGACGTCAAAACGATCGTAGACAAAACAGTATGCGTATGAAAATGAGTAAGTGTTTAGAAAAAGACGGCAGACAGAAGGATGTTCCAGGTGGCTCCAGATGACGCAGCTTCCAAGCTATTGGATAAAAACATTCGAAAAGCGCGAAGAGGAGGATGAAGAAGCTCAAAGAAGGAGGTTCGTAGAAGTTTGAAAGCTCCGCCCGGTTTTCTGGACACCACAGATCTCGTGGCACTTTCCACCAACGTGCTTCTACTTCCGCCTTGCTTCTCCTCCCAAATCTCTCTCTGCTTTATCTTCTCTTCGCCTTGGAAATACTTCAGCTGACAATTAGTATCGCGTAAGCGGTGTGTGACCGTCGAACTTTTCTACAAAAGCTGCGTTTCGAAAAAAAAAAGAACTCAAAAAAAAAAAAAAGAAGAACAAAAAAATAAAAAATAAAATAATAATAATAAAAGAAATAACAAAATTTCGAACAATATTACGAATATTACGAATATTAATAGCTCTACTCATCGAAATCGATCGAGAACAATAAGATATTGGGATAAATTTTCGTTTTATTATTTCAACGAACGCATAAGAACTTTTACATCGAAGATGCCACGGAAACGTCGAGCGTCGACACCATCGTTGGAATGCGACGAAGAAGAATTCGCGTCGGAGGAAAAATTTAGCAAAGAAGATATGGATAGCCGAGCCCCAAGAAACGCAGCTAATGCTCGTGAGCGTGCAAGGATGCGAGTTTTAAGCAAAGCATTTTGCAGATTAAAAACAACCCTTCCTTGGATTCCACCAGATTCGAAACTCAGTAAACTCGATACTCTTCGTCTTGCTGCAACCTACATCGCTCATCTTCGTGCCGTTCTCAGAGATGACGGAGATTCTCATCCAGAAACGACGAGATCGTTGTCCTTGGCTTTGGTGAGATCACGACTATATTTTAATATTTGACCGTTTGAATTTTCTTGTTAATTTTTATCTTAAAACGAATGGAATCTTTCTGATAATCTACATAAAAAAAGAAAACTTAATTTTATTAATATTAACCGTTTGAGTATAAAGTTACGATTGCACTTCTGTTCAGTACCTAAAAATGCCTGCCCATCGATCCGTAAAATCAAATTGATCGTACGCTCGGCTTTTGTCGATACGCGTTTTTATTGTTATCGTTTAGAAATTGTTCTCATTATTATATTTATAAGAATGCCATAATAACAATGAATTCGATGAGACTTACTGCTTATCGACAGAAAAACGGCACGATCATCACATTTAGCATTTTTCGATGAAATTTTTGAACAGGCCCGTAACACTCAAACGATTAATTATTCTAATTAAAAATCATCGTATGGATGTAAGATAACGATAATTTATTTAAATAGAATTATCATAATTTTCTATATCATTATAACTATCCAATACAATAATACGCTACGCGCCAGGTGGATCCATTCGGCGTCGCGACGGCAAACGTCGTCTTCGAAGTCATCCTCTCTGTTTATGTCTCTCCAGGTGGATTGAATCACTTTAAAACCTCCCACTTACCCTTTGCTGCCATTAATTCTAACTTTGTTCTGTTGTTTGAAGAGGGATGTTTGTTTTATAGCAAGGAATAAAACGGTTTTAGCACTATTTTCTTATTAAAACATTCGATTTATATCAAGAAAAACGTTTTATAAATAACTATTTTATATGTATGTATATATATATATATATATTATCGATCAAATCTTCGGAACCGCTATTTCGAATTTTCACGAAATTTTTCAAAACTATTTCAAGATACAGATATTTTTACCAACAGCTCTTCTTTTTTTACTAATATATTTATAAATTTAATAATTAAGTTCTTTTCTCTGCTTTACAGTCATGGCCTTTTGCTATCCAAGGAACAAATGCTTCGATGTTGATGAACAACAGTTGTAACATGTCATCCTCGGCTTCTGCCAGTTCTAATCAGTATCGGGGACAGCAAGGAAGCAACGATATTCAAAACTTCCATCACAGTGGACACCAAAATGCTTCCATGCGTCACAATCATACTCACAATCACGAGGCACAACTCTCATATTTCTAATCCTACTTTTCGAACGACTGATTCGAAAAGTTTATCGATAACGAAATCGTGCCTTTTAACGAGAGAAGAATCCAAAAAAAAAGAAATAAAATAAAATAAATGTATGTTGTGCACACATTCACGGCAATTTACAACCTATTTATTTAAAAGTGCCTTATTGCTCTATCTCTTCTCTCTCTTTCTCTCTCTCTCTCTCTCTCTCTCTCTGTGTTATTTATTAAATTACTATTAATATGTAAAAACCATTATGATGTGCCATGGATAATTATTGTTGTAATTGTAACCAAAACATGCGAACTAGTCGAATAAAATCTTTTTATCAATCGAAAATTCTACTTTTTGTTTCGTAACTACTCGTAAGAAATAAATACTTTTCGATAACTGTCCTTAGTATAAGAGCTATATCCGGAAAGTAAAAGAGGAAGGATATGGTAACGTAAGAAGGAAAGAAACTCGAAGTAAAATAAACAGTACGAAGAACCTTTTGTGTAAACCCAATGCTAAAATAATATATCCTATTTCTAGGACAAATCGAGCAAAACTGTCGGTATCGCTTGACATCTTTGTGCGTCAACAAACCGCCCTTAAAAAATTATAATTCTCGCATTTGTCCGACTGCCCTTCACCACCTCTTTTTCTTTTCATGTTTCGACGAAAAAACTTTAACATAATGTTTTTAGTCTTTTTAGTCGGGACCGATTACTTAAAATGTATATTTTATACGAGGATATTGATATATTGTTATAAAATATTTCTTTTTCAAATAAAAAAACAATTATCAATAATGTCTAATGGAAAGATACTTCATAAGACTGTTTATTAAATATTTTTGAAAACTGCATTAGAAATTTTTTGTACTATTATTATTATTATTATTATTTCGATCCTATTTTATCAACGAATAAATTTTTTAAATAAATTGCATTACCTACGAAATAGAAATATCCAACAAGTTTAAGTCTGTTACCAACTCATTCGGTTTTGAATTCCACCTATTTACTAGATCTACTATTATCGATTGAATGCAGGGTAGGCAAGACAAATATCTATCGTTATCGACCGACGAAACAGGAATCTACTATTACCTATTCGTTCGAACAACACTACTTTTATCTTGCTCGATCGGTAAACAACCTTTAGCGATAGTAGTCAAATACCAGAAGATAATAAGCGATAACTGACTATTATTGACTCGATTGGAAAAAGAATTTCATGTATCTTTCATATCGGCCTTTTTTGAACACTTAAGCTTTATTAGAAGAATGTCACAACACGAGATGGCAGCACTTGCTATAAATACATTTTGCATTAAATTTAATTGTTCTTATATCAATCAATAACTTAACTAATCATAATATTTAAAAATTGACATTAAATTTTATACAAATGCAATTATTTATTAGGTTATCATATATTATATTTATTATTGTACCATAAAGAAACAAAATTTATTTATTCTTTTCAATGTGATTTTTTTCTCTTTCCCATTTTGCTCTTCCCACAAAACAAATCGTCCTATAAAAAAAATTTGACCAAGTAAAAGCATGGAAGCCGCATATGAGATTACCAAGGCAGGTCGGTCTTATTAGGATTCTTGCTCGTTACGACATCGTTTGTACATCCTTCGTGGCATATCACTATCGATTGAGAAAAAACCAACAAGTTTCTTGATTTTGATCAAGGCTCTGTAAATCTTGATTTTATGTTTAGCGACAGTATCCTAAGCAAACATGTATACGACTAAGTAAACATTTGCTACGACATTTACGATAATTTCAATAAATTCTAACTCGACAACATAATACAGAAAAAAAAAAAAAGAAAATTTTTAAAAGAAGAACAGAAATAAAAATGTATTAGTGCATATTATAGCGGACTTTAAACAGCGGTACGCTGCTCAATGAAAATTCATTCCTGCTGCCGATGAAAATTCATTGAGTTGTTGTGATTTCGAGCGAGACGAGGCAACGCAGGTGTTTCATCGGAGCGTTGCCCTGAATTTTCTCGGTGTGTGCGTACGTACGTACGTACGTACGTACTCTCAAAGAAATAACAAAGTTCTTTCACGCTAGTCGAACCTCGTTCCGGTACCACTCGACTATTCTTTCATCCTGTCTCAACTATTAAGCTTGAAAAGTTTCGAATATGAAAATAAAATCAAATGTGATTTCCTGTTTTATACGATTAAACGCAAAGGCGACTCGCTTTTTCCATGAAAAATCACGAAACGGAAATGACTGGCTTTGCGAGTACGAGAATGCAAGAGTGTAAAAGAGAGAGAAAGAGACAGAGGCAAAGAGAAAGAGACAAACAGACAGACAGAGAGAGAGAGAGAGAGAGAGAGAGAGAGAGAGAGAGAGAGAGAGAGAGAGAGAGGGAGGAGAAAGAGAGAGCGTTATCGTACGTCGAAAAGAAAAATGAACTCTGATAAGAGCACACGTGTTCAAAAGACGAAACGATCGGTCGGTCAATGCGGTACAGTGCGGTGCGGTGCGATACGATGCGGCTTACGAGGCGGCATACAAGGCGACGGTCTACATAATCGGTAAACGTCTTTCCTCGTGTCGGACGACGGGTACGCGAGCACCTACACACGATGATACGCAAAGATACGCGCGATAGCCGAGGTACGCCAAGTACGAACGACAAGGAGGTATAAAGTTATCGGAGCAAAACAAGTACACGAACCACGCAATCTACATCTTCCTTTCCCTCTTTCTCTCTTATCAACTACGACGCAGGCTCGCGACCGATTATCAGTCGGGAAATCGGCGGTCCTCCAATTTCCCCTTTGTCTTCGATCTCGATGAGCCACCCTCTAACACAGCTGTGCGACACTCGAAGAAAATAGTACCGTTAACGATCGACCAGCTGCTGTTTGTTACATCTACCAAGAATATATTTTTTCGCTTTTATTCCGTTAAGAAGAAATGACACTTGGAAAGAGAATTACATAAATCAATGCCTCTCTCTCGTCATATTTTCTTCTACATAAATATATATATACATATATACATACATGCATACATATATACATACATATATATATATATATATATATATATATATATATATGTACGTTCTAACGCTTCGAACGTAGTAGATGTTTCTAATCCAAAGAAAATTCGCTTCTCCTGATATTTTTAAAAGAAATTTTTTGAAACGAAATAATGAAGAAATCGAACGTGCATTAATTTAACATCTTTCGCCTAATCTCAATTTTTGACAATCGAGAAACGTTCGTAAAATGACAGGAATTACTCGCAAACGCGAATTCTCGCACCCGAACAGCCATGGCAACGATTCCAGTTCGCGATCTAAAGTAGAAATTAGTAGCGATAGAACTGGATATCGTATTGCGCGACAGCGAATAGTAATTACGGCGAATACAGATTGCACGCAAACACGCCTAGGTATATTCTTGATAGCGCCACTAGAGAAAATACAAGTTGTCACAGCGATTCTACGTATCATTAACATTTATCGGTATGCCTCGCATGGGCGTCGCATAAAAATCTCTCCAATTTTTTCCTCGAGATCTATCGATGTCAACTGGAAACTCTCGTCAATCTTTAAATCAATTCTACGAGATATTTTTTTTAATCGTCTCATTTAACACATACTTTTTTTTATCAAATAAATATTCTTCAAACTCGTAATTCCTTTTTTTGCATGGATACCTATAGCATCTTTCGATTAACGTTCTCAATAAAAATCGATTCCACGAACAAGACACTCGTACTCGTAACATAGAGACGATTCCTGTGAAAATCTATTCTTAAGAATTCCCATTGATATGCAAACTCAACTACGAGTCAGGGTATTTGTGTGTTTCCTCGAGATAAGCGTTATCACATTGGCCTACCTACATGCACTTATGCTCCGATCGCTTACCGAGAACCTATCGACTTCCTTTGTGAAGGTAATTACGCTAATTGAGTTTCACCTACAACGACTACTCGACTCTTTTATGAATCGATCGAAGGTTAAATTGCTTCTCCTTTCTCTCTCTCTCTCTTTTTGTATACATAGCTATATCTTCCTTCTTCTGAATAAAAAAAAGGGAAAAACTCATTAAAAATTCATTAGAAGATCTTTCCTGCGTATATACATAAGTACACAGTTTAAATGGCAAGCATTATCAATGTCCAGAGTCCTTCTCATGAAAAAGAAATTCCAATAGCAAACGGTGCGTCCCTGTGTGGCGCTTAATACCCGAAAGGATTTGAAATAAGAGATTTAATAAGATCTTTCGCCTTTTTCGATTTCACAGTCGTAAACCTAACGAACAGCTTCTCCGTTTTTAACATTACATAACTTCCTACGCGAAGAGACCTTTGGAGTTTCCGAGGAGAAATCGTCTTGGAAAAAAAGATTGCGTAACCTCGTCAATACTTAAAAGACGACATATCCACGACAAAAGTTATATTAATAAATTAACACCAATCGTTCCTACGCATCTTCTACATTTCGTAATTCGTTACGTCGAAAACAAAAATAACTCAAAATTGGTCTTAAATCGTACCTTCATCTTGACTCTTAATTATCCTAATTCTCATCTCTCAAAATTATTGTTCCTTACAAAATGAATTACTCCGAGATATTCTTTGTCTCTAAATTAAATAAACAAATTTTCCATTATCATATTAGAAGCAATTGAAGGTTTTAAAGGAAAAAAGAAAAAAATAATGAAATTTCGATTTCGCTAAAAACGAGAGGAAAATATTTTCCAAGGATCATCCTGTTATTTATGACTTTTTTTTTTAATGAATAGAAACGAAGGAATGCACCAGTTCGATCGACGTCTCGTTTCGCGAGTGCGGCCCTGATTGTCGGCTCGCAGCCGCGGTTCGCAGCGATGGCTCGCAGCCTCGACTCTCTCAGAGGCCGAGCCGAGTGCAGGTGCGCGCCCGCCAGTCTGTCGCCAGGGTCCCCTCCCTGCCGCCTTCCCTGCCGTCTAGGACCCAGTAAAAGAAAGAGAGAGAAAGAGAAAGAGAGAGAGATCGTGGACCCCTCCGACCACCACTACACCATCACCACCACCACCACCACCACCACGACCACCATCGTCATCATCATCGTCGTCGTTGTCGTTGTCGTCGTCGTTGTTGTCGTCGTCGTCGTCGTCGTTGTCGTCGTTGTCGTCGTCGTCGTCGTCGTCGTCGTCGCGATCAGGAAGGAGCGAGGTGAGACGAGCGAACGTGGTATCGCCTGTCTCTCTCTTTCTCTCTTTTCTTCTTCCTTTCGAGACCACTTTGTCCAACATCCAGCTTCTCTTTCTCTCTCGTGCAACAGGTAGTACACACGGACAGCGCAAGCAACGAACTGTGTGAAACGAAAGCGCCTACGCCTACTACAAGATATCCGAGAATCTAAGAGTACTTTTTCCTTTTTTCTTCCCTGTCATGAAAGTCGAATGCTAAAAAAGGTAGGAACGGGCCTGACGAAAGGATCGATCGGAAAAACCTATCGAGTCTTTTTAAGGGATTCACCTAACTGCAATGGGCTTGGCAATCAGTTCGATCGTATGTAGGTCTTTCTGTCTGTCTGGTTGACTATCCGTCTGTGATAAATGTTTAGAGAATTACTTTGAATATCATTTAAACTTCTTAACGATCTTTACTTCATTTTCTTGTCTCGTTATTCCGAAAATTCGAGAGTCTTGATATTGATTTTTGTTGAAAATGAAGATTATGTAAATAATGTTAAGGATTTAATTTATTTGTACGAACAAATTATTTACTCTGTTAGAACTTTCAATACTTACGAATTTTATATTCATTAAGATTAATAAATTTTCCAAAATGATTACTCTTCATAGATTTTCTCGATGTTAAGGATATTGAAATGATCTAAAATTGTATAAAGACAGTATTGTTTGAAAAACTTGCAAAAATATTCTGAATTTAAAGCCGAGACGTTTTATACGTAAATGCGATAGCGTTTTAAATGTAGTAAGAGAGTGTTAAAAGGGAGCAGATTTAATAAAGGCGTGGATCCAAGGAGACGACAATAAATTCGAATGGAATTCTTTGAGTGAAGGTATTCCGAAGATGTTGGGTGGTCGTATAGGAGAAACGAAGAAAGAGAAAGAAGATGTCCAAACTCGTCAGGTTCTATGCGTGAGAAAGAAAAACATACACAGGCCTCTACATCTTTAAATATATGTATCTACGACGTATCGCGATAAACGATATCTGTAAATAAACGTGTCAGATTCCAAATCTCATAGGCCCATCGAAGTGTTTACATAATATCAATGCGATCAAAGATGTTATTTTCTAATCTTATAATAAACTGATTATATATTATATCAAACTATACACATCCTTGAAACCATTCTCTAGATAAACTGCTTCGCAATAAATGTCTTATCTAATCGTCACTACGCATCGAAAACTTTTTTTAGTCTAATGCGAGAAATACTTAGACCGATCGATCGATTCTTCTTCTATAACAATATTATGGAAAGACGAGCAGGTGCATATACGGATCCTTTCATAGATTCCTTCTTTCCTCACGGTAGGAGGTCGAACAGACCTTCCCATAGAACTTAAAGTTAGTCGCACTTCGAAACCGGTGGAACGTAACGAATTGTCCCGGTAGAAGAGACGTGACTCAACGGCCGCTCTTTTACAGTCGAGCGCTCATTTCGGTCGGTGAAACGGGTCGTCCTTCGAGGAGGTCAACCCGTAAAGAAACGACTCGTTTGCTTTATCCGGTAACAATGGAGAAAACAATGGAGACATTCGCAAAGAACGTTATCGATCGTTCCTTGAAACTTTCGAATTCTTTGACGATCGATAATTATTATTAACGACAGCTCCTTCATCGACACGAACAATAACAAGGAAAAATTGTCTTTGACGTTGTAATTCGAGAAATTATTAAGAAAAAGAGATCGACGTAATGAACTCGACGAACTCACAAAGTCTTTTATGGAAGTATCGTTTCATGACATAACGTTCGTACCAAAGGACTCAATTTAACAGAAATCGATTTACCGAGTTCGTAAACGTTTCCCTCGGTGTTGGACGTAATCTCAAGCGAACCGATAAGTTGTCGTTGGCAATCTCCAAAACAGTCATAACCATCCTAGCGTGATTTCACCAACGTACCGTTTCAATGCAAGTACCCGATTCAGAGTGCTCGAATACCTGTCTCGTACACCTGTACCAGAGCTCGGCTTTATCGTCGTACAATTGAATGCCACCTGTGCGACCATCTCTACCGCACAGGTGTCTTTTAAAGAATTTCATTAATTACAAATGGGAAACCTCGGTTTCTTCGAGCAGAAAGGGAGAGAAAGAGAATTAATAAGGGACCGAAACAGCTGTCGTAATTCACCCGACACCTGCACAGATTCTCGAGTTTTCCCGACGACCTCGACCCCCCCAAGGCTTGATCGTATTTCCCATATCTCCCCTCTCTTCCATCAAGAGGAAATACAATAAAGTTTACAAACCCAAGTGTTCCTTTCTCGTTGGTTAATCCAGCGAAAAGAGTTGATAATATAGTCGCAAAATATCTTTTTATGTGTATGTATTTTTTTCTTTCTTTTAATCGCCTAAAGAAAAATAAAATCCAAAAAAGACAAATTTCCTTCGAAATTATTTCTCTTTATACGGACACATAAATTATCTAAGAATTCATTGGAAATTCGTGTTCCAACGATATTATCACAATCGATATACAACACTGTTTACGAGTAAGTCGATGCCAACAATATAAACGCTTTGTCTTTTCTCAACGAAAAGCTTGGAAATGTTTTAACGAGTGGAAACGAAAGTAACGGTAAACAGAAGTACCTCCAGGTGCTGTTATTCGCGACACCTGGACGAATACTACGCTTTTCTCAGGGATCTCAGCCCTAAAAAAGCCAGGGTTCCTAGAACCCTGCCGAGTGCAGATGCGATCATAGCTACGAATATATATGCTTAAGATGATATAACAATGTCCATTCGTTTCCTACGAGTCTTTAGCACAAAGGATACATTCACTATCGTTTTTAGTGTCTCTAAAACAGTTAATATAGTCCATGTTCTTTCTATCTCTCTCCCTTTCTCCCTCCTTCTCTTTCCCTCTCCTCCTCTTTCTCTCTGTCTCTCTTATCGATTTTTGCACGGACCTAACTTTGAAGTGAATGACAAAAGCGAAAGAGCTACGATCGGCTAAAACGATTTCGGCAATTCTCGCGAGTCTCCTTCAGTCCCTTTTTCTCTGAGAGGGTCCAAAGACGATGTCGCCCGGGGGCACTCGTTCTCCGATCTTGGCAGAAATTCGAGCTCAGCTCCGTGGTCGTACAACACAAAACAACGACATGGGGTCCGTGTTCGCGATGGAACGAGGCAAGAACGGAAAACAGGCTCCCACGAATCCCACGACGCTCGTTGGCGAGAGAGAGAGAGAGAGAGAGAGGGAGGGAAAGAGAGAGAAAGAGGAGAGCCGCGAAGGAAAGGCTGCGGGTTCTCTCGGTGGCTCTCTCGCTTTGCTCTAGCGATGGCTATGATCTGACATCGAAGGCAAACAAACAAACTATATGCGTTTACAATAACGCTTATTCGTTTCGAATCATTCACTTCGGCCAAATTTCATGAAAGCAAATATTGCTACTTTCCGTATATAAAAGCTCTGACTTAATGGGAAATATGCATTTAACAGATTATCATCGTATTAGAAAAAAAAGTTGGAGGCATATGATGAGACCTATCGTCGACGTGACCCCCGGTGTCGCTTCGGTAACTTCGTACAATAAACCGAGACA
Source organism: Vespula pensylvanica (assembly GCF_014466175.1). NCBI lineage: Eukaryota > Metazoa > Arthropoda > Insecta > Hymenoptera > Vespidae > Vespula > Vespula pensylvanica. Next base: position 5,233,307 of record NC_057686.1, read on the forward strand.
GGCGATCGACCCTCTCAACAACGGAACGTTCTCGTACGGACGCACGATCGCTTACACACGCTCGTGAGTTCTCCGGTACTCGCTCGTACGGTCCGACTTATGAATGGTATCTGCACGCGTTCCCACGTCACTGAATGAGTCTCGAGTCTCTCACGTCCGGCGAGATTATCGTGGTGTCTCGTGTCTCTCTTACCCCACCCCTTTTACCCTCTTAACCGTGCAATTCTTTCCTCCTCGTACTTCTGTTATCTCGGTCCTTTTAATATAGAACAAATTTTATACGAAGGATGTAATAACAACCATCAATAATTTTCGTCTCTTTCATTCGATTTTCGAATAATTGCAAAGTCTGAAGGAAAAACGAATCGTTGCTAAAATTATAGACCACGGAGTGTAATACGACGAGATAAGAGGTTTCTTGTTTAAAAATGTAATTCGCTGCAAGATTATTTGAGACGATGGTTTTGCTAGAAAGAACGGGAAAGAATCATAGATAGAGCAATAGAACAGGTGTCTTGGTTAGCTAAACAGGTGACCGTTCGTAGCCTTCGCTACGAGACTGGACGGTGTTGGCTTAGATCTCAGCGTAGCATCGATGAACGGACGAATGGATGGACGTACGAACGGACACCTGCACGCCTCCGATCGTACGTAACATCAGCCCTACTCTGTGCATACCCGCTTGCTGCCCCCTCGCTTGCTTTCTCGGGGGCCTTCGGTCCTCCTGCGGAGGGTCCGTCAGGAAGCACTCTGTCGGAGAGTGCTTGCGTGAAAAAGAAAGATAGAAAGTATAATAAAGAAAAGAAAGATAGAAGATGAATCGGAGAAGGAGTCAAGGAAAGAGTCGGCACCGAAACGAGTGTAGCCGAGAATAAAGGGAACTGAGAGAGAAGGATAGCGAGTACCACTAATATAACTGCGAGACGGATAAAGATAGAACGTGTTGGCATGGTTAAGGCCGACAAAGACGAACGAGCTGCGGGTTCGTTTTAGCGAGCGAAAAGGAGAAGGAAGGAACGTCGTTGGAGCTATGAGAGAGAAACAGCATGAGGAGAAAGAGAAAGAGAAGGATAGTTGAAAAGAGAAAGAGAAAGAGAAAGAGAGAGATCGAGTTATGTCGGAGGCGCCGTGATTCAACCGAACGCGCAGGTGTGCCGCAGACTGGCCGGCGCCTCTCTGGAATGCGCGCACCCCACCGATCTCCTCTCGCACCTCTCTCTCCTCTCGTCCTCTTCCTGCCTCTCGACAGGACTGCCGAGCCACTCTCGGTCGGTCGGACTCTCCCTCTACTCTCGGTCCACCGAGCCGATCGCGACGCACACGCGCAAAAGCGCATTACGCTCGCTCGCGCACCTATACACCTATCTACGTTCACGTATCTACCCATGTATTTGTCTATATGTACGTTCGACGCGACTACGTCACGTCCTCTCACGGCAATCAGTGCAGCTGGCCACCAACGCGTTCCCACGGGGCCAAACCAACCGGACCAGCCACCTTCGGTCGCCTTTGCGAACGCTCTTTCCCCTCCATGTTCTTTCTCTCACCATCTTCTCCTCCTTTCTCTCTTTTCCTTCTTTTTTTTCTTTTCTTTTCTCTTTTTTTTTTTTTTTATTCTCTTCACCTTCGCGCTGAATTTTTCCACGTTGTCTCGCTCGTTCGCTCGCTCGCTCGCTCGATCTTATCGCACTGACATAATCGACCATCGCTTTTCGACGTTCTCGTTATTAGTTTCGAAACGAAACTATCACTTTACGAAATTAATAAATTTATTGTCATCTTTTATTAACGAACAATTTCAGAAGAACAACTACTGTTTTCAACGATGTCTATGTGCCAGTAATCGCTGTTACATTAAAACATATAAATAATTAAAGGGAGGGAGCAGATATATATCATATGACAAGTCCATTTCCCAAAATATAATATTAACAGCAGGTGCACTAAAGTGTATTCTCTATATCCGAAAAACCAAAACATTTCATATTTCGAAGCACAATGCAACTTATATATGTATATATATATATATATATGTATATGTGTATATATACACACATATATACGCGGGAGTCGAGCCACTGCATTTTTGTCTCTTTTTTTTCTTTTCGTCGCTGGGCTTTACCTTCTTCGGGTCTCTCATCCTTTTTTTCTTCATTTCTCTTACTTCTTATTTTCTTTATCTCTTCGCCAACTTACCTGCTAGCCCTGCGGCTACGTTGGCAACGTTCGCGTACAAGCCGCTCTCCGGTCACCTCTCGCAAAATTTGTCGCCATGGTTTCGCTTCGCTTATCTTTATGAGGGAGGGGCAAGGAGAGAAGGATAGAGACTTTCCTGCACAACTTTCTCGCAACGATGATCACGAAATGAATTCATCGTCGTTACTAGCGACGTGAACGTAAAAATTTCGATAGAAAACAGACGGACACGAAGTCAAAGGAGAACAGAGGTGGTCCTTGTTACGTTCTCTTATCGATCGAAAGAGAAGTGGCGTCGAGTGGCTTTTCACGGCTGGCTTACGTACTTTCGACTTTTCGTGATTCGACCATGATATTTATTATAGCGTCGAGGTTGTTCATTTGAGAATTACGACGACAAGGGTTATGGGGCTATCGCCATCGATAAAGAATTTCTTGCCTTCTTTTAGACCCTTTTGCTAACGAGAAAACGTATTCTCTTACGAGTAATCATCGCAGTAATCATCACTTGGATAAATATCACTGGATATACTGCTTCTAAGGAAGAGTATATAATTTTTTATCGTCGGTCGTAATTATCTCATGCGAATGAAAATATAATAGAGAACATTATAAAATATGTGAACGTACACAAAAGGAGACTAGATTCTTTAAAAGATCGGAAGTTACGTGCACGCAAAGACACGTTTCTTTCTTCTTGAGAGAATTTCGTCGAATACATCGCAACCGTGGCCGGAATGCGTGCCCGTTGCAGCACACTACCGTAGTTACTTATACAGACACAGGTTTTACGACTACTTCGAAGCTCATCGTATTTGGGTTAAAACCACGGCCATTGTATGGCCGTGAGATAGCGAAGAAAGGTGATGGGTAGAAGATCGAAAAAGGAAGGAGCTCGTGAAACGAAGTTATATACCAAGCACTATGTCCGAATGGTAACAAAGTCTTTCGGAACACCTGAGAAATACCTGACGCGTTCGTGTACCTGCATGGTGATGGGATGGGTATACGGTTGCTTTGAGAAATACAGGAATTCGCTGAAACACGGATTAATATCCAGTTCAGGGACGTGCAACGTACATAACACATAAATGAAACACAAAAATACCTATGCGAGTTGATCCGTGCCAATGACAATGCTATACGATAATACTTCCACATCGGGTAGTCTCGTTGAAGATATAAAACGAAGTTTACGCTTGGACCTGAAACGAAAAATATCGAATACGAGAAAGATCTTGAAACAGCAGCATAGACAAGAACGAGATCCAAGACTTCACATTATCTTTTATTATTCGAGTAAACAGGATATGCTGCATATCTAATTTCGTATACGATAAAAAAAAAAAAGCAGATTCTTTTTATCTTCCAGCAAATAGTGAAACAAAAGTTCTAGGGCATGCAAAGAATAAAGAAATTTCTATTTCCAAGCTCGCCTCTAATATGATTTGCTCTAGATTGCGAGTTGAGTCCTAGACGAAGCACAAGTATCTCGGAAAGGGGTCAAGACGCGTATCTCGTTGCGTTAATGACGATTCGTATCGTATGTACCTCTAAGCTAACGCGTATGTTCGAGCTTCTGCCGTGGCACGCTCGAGGACTTGGATATTTTAAAAACGGATGACGAGGTAGTATTTTCGCGGCGCGGCCCGTTTGAACAGCTGCGCAAATAGCGAATCTTCGCGTTAGTTTGGGCACTGATTCTTGTCTCCCAGGTTTTCATTTCATTCGCATTCCTTTTTACCAAGTTATTGCCTTGAGGCCAACACAACGATGAAGAAGAAATTTCTCGTATGAACGATGAAAATGAGGATGATAGCAATTGAGAAGCCCTGCACGTTTACAATTAATGTCGTGTTATTCCCTCGCAATGAATAGAGCGAGAGAGAGAGAAAGAGAGTGAGAGACAGACAGACAGAGAGACAGAGAGAGAGAGAGAGAGAGAGAGAGAAAGAGAGAGAAAATTCGTGGTGAAGCAGAGTGGCAGTATATATAGTTATAGCCACGACGTGGCCCTGATACGATGTTACAGTCTGTAGGCAGTCAGGAATCGGGAGGGTCGCCCCACAGCTAACACGTGCAAGGCGCACGTGCACTCCGAGAAACCACTCTAGCCTCTGGCGCACAATCATCGGATGCCAAGATACACTCCACGGAATAATTTTCGAGGGGCACTCCCATACTTTCCTCGTGTGCCGAACACTAAAAAAAAAAAAAAAAAAGAAATACAATATATATACAATGTACGCTATCACGGGAAACGAATTTCGTGATTTAATAAAGAACCAATCGTCTCGTCGAAGTACTTCTTGTTATTACGTCCATCGAATAAATGGTTATTCGAATCTAACGATTTGTCCTACGTACTGATGAGACTTGAGCGTAGACGCGTTCCAACGCGTCATTCGAAGAAAAGATATTTTCTTACGTACATATTTTAAGCTCGAGCACGTTCCAACAGTGTTCGTGCTTAAGGGAAGAGACACGTTGTACCGGACTTTGCGCTAAGGCTTGCATTTTAAAGATTCTTATTGTTGTCCGCTACGTTCTGACCTACGAGCTAAATTTAATAAACACGATTGCGTGTGAATTCGTGTCGGTATAAAGCTAGGATGAATAAGAGTTCACGAATTTGATTTGATTGATACAGGAAAACATGGAGAGGCAAGTAATTTTATGTATAGTTACACATTACGTTCGCATGGTAGGGAAATTTATTCGTACGAGTGTACACGCGAGGTGAGTACCTACGCAGGCTATCGCTGTGGCGCGACGGAACAACGACAACGACGACGACGACGTCGACGACGACGACGACGACGACGAAGACAACGACGACGACGACGACGACGACGAGGACGAACGCGATGCGGCAGGAAGCACACGATTACCGCGGACTCTCGCTTTGGGGTCGTTCGTTGCACGGTGCAATGTGCGCATCGGGCAGCTGCGGAAGAAGAAGAAGAAGAAGAAGAAGACGAAGAAGAAGAAGAGAGACTTGCTTGAGTTTCACCACTCGCGATCTCTAGCCGAGCACGACGCTCCGATCTCGAAAGGGAGGTAAGACGAGCGCGAGCAACATAACAGCATCGTCGCCGTCTCGCTAATTATAGGCAGTCTACGTTCTTCGACAACTCGAGATTTCGCGCCTTTTCCTTTCCACCTTTTTTACATCCTCTTATCCTTCCTCTCCTTTCTTTCTCCTTAAGAAATACCTAGCGTACGCTTCGCTATAGATTACGCTCGGTCATTATGAAAGTTGGCTATTTTAGTCGAAATTTCAAAAGAGAAAAAAAAATAAATAAAAGAAAGAAAGAATGGAAAATAAAGGAAAAATGTCAAGACTGCTAGAATGGGCTGGTAGATATCTCAGTTGCGTGCCACTGTTATGCTGACGCGAAATGAGAAATACGATGCAAAAGGTCGACCTCGTATTTGGAGCGACCATAAATAGACGCTCGACATCGAACCTATCCGTCATCCTGATTGATCGTTCTAATCTTGTATTTTTTAAGGCACGTCTCGTTAATGCATGATATTCGCCACTAGATATACCTACTTGTATAAACCTTCTAACGATCGGTAAAATGGGAAATGTCCATTTTCTGATCCAACGTATGAACAACGTGACTTTGCGTCTTTCAATTCAGGTAATCGCAAAATGATAATGTACACAACGTTATCGTACGTTTTATTATATCGCTACATTCTTATCTTCTTTATCTTCAGATTAATTTTAAAATTTTACTACGTGAGACGTTTTATTATTTTCCGATATGGCGCAGCATCTGTAGTAACAATGACTTATCTAAACATTTCTTGGCAAATCTTATGATATCTACCTTCTTTTAACGCTTTAAAAACAATTCGTGAATATCCATCGCAAATATATTCACGTGATCGCCGATTCTAATCACATTAATGAGAGAATGAACTCACATTTGTAGGCTTTGATTGTAAACATCGATAACAATAGTGACAAGGACAAAAATCAAAAATACAATCTGGTGATCCTTGGCCGCTCGTACTCGTACGCGATTAAACGCACACCTGCCAGAACTTTAATCGAGAAAAGATATCTCGATAAATAAAACACGTGTATTTTTATCAAGTACATACGTACTTATTTGTCCTGTCTTATTCTACGAACAATTAAATCTCCTTAAAAATAGTCATTTTATACTAGAAGCTCGAGCGTCGGTATAAAATACGAACGAGATTAATTAAATTAATTTCAGAATTTCATTCGTTTTAAGAAATTTCGTTGACATTGTTGCAAATTCTTATTGCTAATGTATGAACAAATGTTGATCGAGAGATTGATAAATCGGATGAATACAATTGATAAGCTCGGAACGCAAGAATGTTTTGAAAAAAAATAGAAAAGATCTTATCAAAAGGAAAGCTTAAGAACGATTGAGTACGATTATATGAAATAGGAGACTTCATGGAATTTCAGTTCTTATATATGTACTAAGAATGCACTCACGGAATTAAGGTTTCCTTATCTCTCACGATAAGCTTACGTCGATAAACTTATCCCTTGTTCGTGGATATAGAAAGAATTCGTTCAAGTGCCCAACCAAGTACAGCTGACCGTAACACCTGGATGTGATGGCTGATTTGGCCGAGTCACTTCCTTCGATGATTCATATAAATTGTATAAAGTACAAACTAGAGTAACAAGATGTGTCTCGAATTTTAATGAAAATAGAAACTTTGAAGAAATTCGATCAAAATGAAATGGAATTATGCGTTCCTAGGTAAATCTATCATGTATCTACCGTTTATCTATAAATTACATTGCACTTCAGTAAAGATAAACATTATCAGTAAATATAATCCTATGAGTGCATTATTATAATAAACTGTTTCATAACCGATAATATACAATTGCACTTATTTTTAAAACCACTTACTAAAATACCTTTCTTCAGTTGAGAATATGAGTTTATCTTACGAGACGTAAAATTCTTGGGCTAACTTCGATATCGACTTCAAACATCTTTTGTGAAAACAACAACGTCGTAAAAGAAAAATCTTGTGAATTTTATAAAAACAGGCCACGTAGGCGACGCGGAGGTTTCTCATGAATCATTCATAATACATGAGATAATAGCGGCAAAGTCAGCTGTTGACGAATGCGTCCGCAGCACAGTCACGCTTTCCTACGTCGAGTTTCGACCGACAAACGATTCCTCCAAACGTCTCCTCTGCAACTCTTTTCAAATCGTCATTGGCCACGTTTCACTTGTAAGATCAAAAAAAAAAACAGCTACGCCTTTTCGTTCGATCCTTCCATCCTTTAAATATTTCATATGCTGTCAAAAAAATCTACGCGAAACAAATGGACGGTTTTACATAATCCTGATCTATGCACAATAGCATACTATTTTATCTACAATATACCTTCCATCGGATATGATAAATAAATAAATAAAAACGGCAATTATAGCAATTTCGCGAGATTTCGATACTTTCTTTGGAAATAAAAAATCATCTCTGTCTCGAATTACGTTCGGTTTATTATATCAAATATAAGTCAATGAAATCTGGCAGTTGTTAATCGGTAACCCGCATCGTATATTTAAAAGATTAACTAGCCTTTATATTAGCTCGTTAATCTTTCTTGAAATTTAAATAAACATTTCGCTGTTTGTGTACCTTTCGACGTATATATCTTTTTCGTTAAACGATCATTTTCGATCCTATCAATTAGTATTTTTTCATCCAAATCAATATTGAATTATTTAACACGCATATATATTTGTAAATACATATAATTATTATCTTAGAAAATTCGAAATAATTTACAACAAACTCCGTTTAATTATGCCACTAAAGTTACGGCCGAAATCAATATTTTCTACGCTAATGAAGAGACCGTACGCGTAGTTGAAACATTTCGTGATATAAGATAAAATATGGAGAAGGAAAAGAAGAGAGAGATTGTCGCTTGGAAATATTCTACGTACCTTTGAAAGACTGAGCGAAAAGTCATGACACGGTTCGCTTTCCATAGTGTTAACCAACAGTGAGGGGAGTAGTTTCGTCAGTTTATTTATTCTGAGGTCAAGGGAACTTCGCTTCTTAAACTCGAAGGTCAAGGAGTCAATGAGATCCGGTTGCTCAGGTATGCATGCTCGTGCAAGTGCACGAGTCTCGCTGCCGTCTCGTTCAATTTTATTCCCTGTAATTTTCCATGGAATTCTCGCGTCAGTTTCGTCGCCGATGTGAGCCTCATAACCATTACTTTCCACAAGTTCGCTGTTTACGAAGAGCTTTCCCATTTTCTAATTTCGACATAACAACGGAATGAATATAACACAAAGAGACGTTCCATGTTTTTCAATTAAAACTTTTACGATAACAATAATAAACGTAAATAGAATATAAAGAGAATAGAAAGAGCTTTTAAGTCTTACCTTATACTACATTATACATTCGATACGCAAACAAAAACACATACCCTCCGGAATATCCGTAGATAATGAGGAACAATCACATTTCTCTATGTATCTTAATAGTTACTCCCCTCTTCCTCTCAGTTTTGAAGTAACGATAAGTCAAAAACAGTCAAAATAATACTTTTCCTAGAACAAAGGAATGACGTGTCATAATATGTGACAAATACACGAAGACAAATATTCTTTCCAAATAGACTGGGTCGACAGAATGTCACGAATAAACGAATACGATAGATAGAGTAAACAAATTTCCTAACGCATATTCCTTTCAATGTACGACAAACGAGTACCTTCGATCTCATCAATAACGTAAGGTACCACTATTCAACGTCTATATCTTCCCACGATTGATACCCTTTCCGCCATCATCATTGTTTCCTTTGAGAATTCCCAGCTTAACCAGTGAATCCCACGTGAAGCTTTGTCGATATTCGACTCTCTCTCTCTCTCTCTCTCTCTCTCTCTCTCTCATTTCATGCGCACACGCATGAATTCACGTAAAAGAGAAACACATATAAAAAGTATTACGTGTGTGCGTGTGTGCACGCACCATGATTCTTTCTCTTCAACCCGTAGCGCCGCGCATCGCGTTGAGTTCTTGTCTTGGCAAGCGGTAACGAGACTCCGCAGCCGAAGTCACGGAGTCGCGAGCATAATCACGCGACCAAGCAAGAAGGTAGGAGTCAGGCATACGTAAAACCATAGCCGGAATCATGCTGTACAGGTTGGTGGTGGCAGAGATCAGGGAGGTGAAGGAGATGGAACGAGGAGAAAGAGGAGGAAGAGGAGGAGGAGGAGGAGGAGGAGGAGGAGGAGGAGGAGGAGGAGGAGGAGGAGGAGGAGGAGGAGGAGGAGGAGGACAGTGTGCGCAGCCTGTACGCTAAGCACACCTCGACGATGGTGGTTGTCCGCTCTCATCTATGATGGCGATGATGGTGGTGGTAACGGTATCGTAGTGGTGGTAGTAGTCGTGATGGCTAGTGGCTGGCGCCGCCGGACGTTCAACAATGGTCGTGCCCCTCCTCGATCTCCCGTCTTGTCCCACCGACGCCACTGCTCCCATGGTCATCGAACACCCCCGACTAGCGATGGTTTCGAATCGCAATTAATACGAACAATTATCAATTATACCATATGTACTTGTATCAATAATTTCAAAGATTTATTAACATTCTATTTGATTCTGCAATAGGAAAAAATATGTAAATAAAAAAATGCGCAGGTATATATATAATAATATAACTATAATAATAAGTAACTGTTCCCTAACATCCACGTGTTTTGACATTTTAGATTTTGTAATGTATTAATAACGTTATTGTTAGTTATCATTCATATAATAGAACGACGAAAGAGCTAAGGGAAAATGTAAAAAATAGGTCAATGGAAAAAGAAGCGATCGTTGACACGCACCAGTCGAACCCAACGCTAGACCACTCGAGCAGCGATTGCGCTGTGCGAGCGATGGAGGCGTCATGGATAGAGAAGTGGTATGGTAGGGGTAGCCTATAAAATAGCGCAGGTGAGGGGCGGAGACCAGTTGACTTCGATCCTCCGAGCACAGCGTACACATAGCACGTTCACTGTGCTCTCTTACTATATACATTCACTGCACTTCCAAAAACCTACATTTCTCTTACTTTTTTCTGTAATCTTCAACTAGTCACTATTATTACCATATTAAAAGGATGATTATCGCGTGTGAAGCTAACTCGTAATTTGTAAGTTTGCGCGAGTCTGTGTGTGTGACACACCGAGAGTTCCTCGAAGGATTTGCAACAACGAAAAAGCAGTAATAGAAGAAGAAAATAGAAGACGAAATAAATCAACAAGAGAGAAAAATATCCTCGAAAGAAAAAGAGTAGCCCTTTTGGATTCTTCCTCTCTCTCTCTCTCTCTCTCTCTCTCTCTCTCTTCTCTCTTCTCTCTCTTTCTCTCCTCTCTCTCTCTCTCCCCCTTCGAGACTTCGTTCGATCGATAATCCGCCGGGTACGTGTGAGTGCGCCGTCACGACGATTATTAACCAATATAGAGAAAGAAATTGGAAAGGAATCTCGAGAAAAAAAACATTCATCAAGGATAGAAGCCAATTGTCGAATTACAGTGACAAACGAATAAGAGAGATATCAAAGAAAATATGAAGGCTATGGTGGTTAGCCCCGTTGGTGGTCGAGTACCACCGACTCGTGGTGTTCTGCATAACAGTTTGAGTATAAACGGAACGAGAAGAGACCTCGAGGCGGAGGAAGTCGCCGCTTATCTGACCAAGCTAAGATCATTGGTGCCGGATATGCCGAGGAAGAGGAAACTTTCGAAGCTCGAAGTAATACAGAGGGTGATCGAGTACATATGCGATCTACAGACGACTCTGGAAGAGACCAATGTACATCAGGAGACAACAAAGACGAAACCGACATCAACGAGACAGCCACTTCAACCTCTGCTAAATACGGTGAGCACTGGCAGCACAAGCTCGACAACACCGGCCGCAGCAGTGGCAGCAGAGACGACAACAGCCACAACAACGATGACGGCAAACAACTCGGTGGCTGAACGGTGACCTGTCACAGAACAAGAAATGTAATGAGGACCAGATCGCTAAGAAAGATCGTCCTCATGGGCTGACTCCAACTTGAATGCAGGTTTCCATCGGCCCGTAACTTCCGTCCTCTTCCTCGAAGAATTCCTTAGTTTTCTTTTTCTTCGGGGCCCGAGAAAAACGGAAGGATACGTGAACGATGCGAGGAATTAGGAACAGGACGAGTAGACCCTTGCGCCCAGTACAATCTCTTTCCTCGCGAAAGCCTGTAAATACTTGTACATACACTCATCGCATTCCTCGCACGACCTCTCATCGCCGATAGACAGCACACCATCGCCTCTGATCTTCGTCTCTGTTTCTCTCTCTATCTTTCTATCTCTTCGTCCCCTTTCCTCCTCGATCAGTAAACATATTCCTACTCGACGTAAAAATGATAATGTTTTTCCCTTCGATACTTCTCCCTCTTTTGCTTTCTACTATGAAAAATTTAACCATCCATTGTAGGCTTTACCCAATTTCTTCCTTTCAATCGCGATCGATCAAAAGGCAAGATAATATGAATATCTCATTCTGAAAATATATGTGTAATTGCATTTCATTATATTCAGAATAACTAATTGTTCTAACTAAATGTCACGTACGATGCCCCACCCAACTAATCGTAAATCGATCTTCGTTTGCAATCCTATTGTAATAAATGTTATCTTCGCGTTGATCAAAGTCTGTGTCACTTTTAACTCGCTCTGTAGATAATAAAGAAAATTTTTATTGCGATTATTACATTTATCGTACCTTAAAATGCTATATTATTATTATTATTATATAATTATATCATTATTATTGTTATCGCTCTTTATATTATAATTTAGAAACCTTCCGTAATTATTGTATATTCGCGAAGACTGAAAGGCTGTAACTATGTCGTCGCACGAGGGTACTACGCTCGTGTATACAAAATAAATGCAAACTGTGTCTGTAAGTTATACCTGTGTTGCTTATTTCCTCGCAACATCCTTTCATCTCTAATATATTAAATAAAAGTAGAAATTTTACGAAGACCGAAACAGCTATTTTTGCTTTATTTTTGCTTTATTTTTGCTTCTATCGATTCAATTTTGCAGGACAATTATTAAGACCTGTAAATCAGAGAAATGCATGAATTTCTTCATCGCTAATTAACAAACTAACTTTTAATAGAACAAAATTTTCTGATACGATCGAGTCAGAATAACTAGATTGCTCTGAATGAGAGAACAAAAAAAAAAAAAAAAAGAAAAAAAATCAATAAAGACAGTACAGAGAGAATTGATTTTTACTTTAAAAGGACGAAATAAAATATAGACACAATTCCTCTTGAAGAGAGGACATTACTTCCGTACCATTATCATACGACAACCCCAAAGCCGATGGATTCCTGGGAGCGGCGTTTCCTCATTTCCTGCATCGCTAAAAGCAGTAAATCCGTGGGGATTGGATAGCCGTAGGAGGGGTAGGGTGGAGTTAAATAGGCGCACGTGTGCGTAATAATCCATGCACACGTGCGAGAAAGGTGAGGAGGACGGGTGGTCGTCGTTGACGTCCTCGTCCTCGTCCTAGTCCTCGAAGGATGTGGCACGAAAGGGGAGCGGCAATGTCGTATTGTGTTCCGACAGGGTGTAGGAGTTCGCGAAGTCCGTATTGATCGACTCCCTATCCCGTCCGGGTCGCGTGCGCTTTCCTGGGAACCGTGGCTTCGTACGATACCCACGGGAACCGATCCCAAGCAAGCAAGCAAGCAAGCAACTACCCCTGTCCGCTCTTGGCTCCTCCTCGACACCCCTTGCAATCATTCGAGCCCACTTGGCATTCATGAGCGAGAGTAGTAGCCGTGGCGAGGGTGACGACGGGAGACTACTAGCCCATCGCCTGCTGGTGGATGTGCACTAATAATGAAAATGGAGGCTGACTCACGAGGGATGGAAAGAGAGAAAGAGAGAGGGAGAGAGAGAGAGAAAAAGAGAGAGGGAGAGAGAGAGAGAGAGAGAGAGAGAAAGAGAGAGGGAGAGAGAGAAAAAGAGAGAGGGAGAGAGAGAGAGAGAGAAAGAGAGAGAGAGAGAGAGAGCCAGTCACCCTCTTACACCTCGCGAGACACCCTCCGATATGACGGAGGATCGATCGATCGTGGATAAGAAGGAAAGTGGGGTGCGAGCAACCCTATGACCCTCACCCTTAATGGCTCGTGATAAGGAAGCAAAATTGCCTTCTGCTCGGCAAGTCTTGTAATCCGAACGGAACATCCACCAATCTGGGATTAAGCTTCTGTTTGTGGGAATCGAGATACGTTGGAAAATGATCGTAGGATAATTTAAATATATAAATATCGCTAAATACTTTCTATCGTCGTTAATGCATTGATTGGATTGATGTTGGCAAGGATGTTGAATATTACAAGGTTTCGTTCATCCTTCACACTTTTTTTTTTTCTTTTTTTTGTTTTACTTATAAGCGTAAAAGTTTTTATTTCGATTATTTCAATTTCACTCATCGAATCAATTAATACTTATCTCGAAAATGCAATTGTGTTTCGGGGAACGGTAACGTTACATTTCTCTTTGATATGAAATTTTCATACTCGTGAATACGCATATAACGTAAAAGCGATACAAAATTACCGACGCGCGTATTCCATGAATCTTGTAAGTACGTATGTTCTAAGTGAAATGTACGATAAACGAACGAACGACGATTGTTGTGTAAATGCTAGTGACAATAAAACTCCCCCTAAACTAAACCAACGATGATGGTTCTTATGTAAAACGATTATTTCCTTCGAATGACGAACTATGGTACGAACAAACAATAGATCATCGCGATCTTATGCCTGTTAATGTTAAACGTTACTAAAAACGTTTTATACGTGATTTAAATAATTTCTTAACTCTTAAGAAAGGTACGATTTTATCGATTCTCCGCTAAGCCAAGAATACCGACGACACATTCATAAACTCGAAACAAGGATATTCTAAACTACGGTACTTAAAAATTCTTTTATAGAGTCTTTATCTCTAGCAAGCCACGCCGCATGTAATCTGATAGATTCGATGCTTTGTTGGACCGTTCTCTCTGTTCCAGGCATCGGGTGATTTTCAAAGAAGTTTTCCACATCTTTAGCGTATTCTTCGGAGACAAAATTTTCAGTCGTTAACTTGACTAGCCTGGAGAGTAGGAAACCTCCCTCGTAACGATCGAGAAGAGTTTTCCAATGTTCCTTGAAGAATTTCCAGGCGATAACACGACCTTTGTATTGCGTCATTGTAACAGACATGAAGCCAAAAACGGTATCCTGCGCTCTTACTTTCTCGCTCATGGAGAATTCAATAGTTCTTTCTATTAAATTTTCGTATCGGATCGCGCCAAGCGCTTTCAATATTCTTTCTTTCTCTTCATGGAGATCCGATTCTTCGTAGAGGTTAAGCATAGTGTCATAGGTAAAAGCATCACCTACGGAGAGAACAGCACGATAAACCGGACTTCTCAGGTCTGCAGGAAGGGGCATGACACCAGACATGTGAAGTGCGAATCTTCTCGTTGCTTGTCGTATAGTTTCCTCGTCGTTTGCAGCTGCCATACGATCTAATATGAGAGATCTGAGAAGCGTATCTAAATGACTTTCGTTAGGCTTTGGATCCCATCCCAATCTTTTGCTAATATCACGCATTAGATTTCGAACGAATGCTTTGAATGCATCCGCAGAGTCGAGAGGAGCTAAAAGTACACTAATCTTTCCTATGCAATTTACTATACTAGACCATACTGTATAATTGTCCTCGTGTTTAAATGCTTGCATGAATCTAAGTACTTCTACGGTCGAGGCATGTCCAGCTTGAACCATAGCAAAAAGGTCATCCAAAAGACCTAATCTGTCTAATGGAGGTAACGTGTGATCTTTAATGGCAGGCAGAAATAGAGACATCGCGTCTGGACTGTAGCGCGTTCTGTAAAAGCCGATCGCTCCAGGATTAATTTTTAACCAAGTACCTTCAGGTACGTCCTTAAGTACAAACTCTTTAGTCTTCTCATCCATTAATGCACTAAGAACAGTTTCTTTGGGATGTTTGGAAGTGCTTACACTTATTGGTACAATCCACGTTTGATTGTCCGTATCTACAGATCCGTCTGCTAAAAATCTTTCTTGGGAAAGAGACAAAATTCTGTCGTTACCTTCTTGTCGATATTCAACTTTTACAATGGGAAAGCCTTGTTGTTTGGTCCACGTGGACATAACACTTCGAACAGTTTTTTTGCTAGCCTCTTCCAAGGCAGCCCAAAGATCTTCTGTCTCTGCATAGAAGTAGCTATGCCTTTTTAAGTACAAGTTCATGCCCTTTCTGAAATCGTCATCACCGATATAAGAGTGCAGCATTCTGATAACACACGCGCCCTTATAATACGATATATCATCGAAAATTTCATCTATTTCGGCTGGATGCTCGACTAGGACTTCTATAGGATGGCTATTCTTCAATGCATCTAATTCCAATGCTCTGATGTGCGTGTCTGTTACAAATTGCGTCCAAATGTCGTACTCAGGGAAAAGATGCGCAACGCAAAGGAATTCTACGAACGAAGCGTATCCTTCGTTTAACCATAGATGCGTCCACCACTCCATAGTGACGAGATTCCCAAACCATTGATGAGCTAATTCGTGTGCTACAACTAAAGCGATCCATTGTTTCCTAACAGAAGATGTGTTTTGTGGATCTACCAAGAGACAAGTTTCCCGATACGTTACTAAACCCCAATTTTCCATGGCACCCGATGAAAAGTCCGAAATTGCAATAAGGTCGATTTTCGGAAGCGGATACGCTATACCGAAATATGTTTTATAATAAGGCAACACTTTTGTTGCCACTTCTAATGCAAATTGTCCTTGCTCTTTTTTGGATTTTGGAGTATAAACTCGTACAAGTACACCATCACTTGATCTGTCCTCTACATAGTCAAACTCTCCTATCACCACAGCTACCAGATACGTCGACATAAGAGGAGTTCTCTCAAAGGTTAATATCTCGATCGATTCGTTGATAGTTCTTTCCTTGATAGGCTGTAAAATAAAAATACAAGATAAGTTGAAGACAATTTAAAAGAAATACATTTTATTATGAAATATCACTTACCATATTTGAAAGCGCTGTGACACCGGTTGGTACTTTTAAAGTAATATCAAACGTGGCTTTATGAGCTGGTTCATCCCAACATGGAAAACAACGTCTAGCATCCGTAGGTTCAAACTGTGTGACTGCTGTATAACCAACCGTACCATTAGTCCTAAAAAAAGCAATCACAGTTTTCGATATAAAAAAAAAGTAGTACAACAAAGTTATAAAAATAGAAATTTTTGATATATTTACTTTATTGATTTAATCCGTCTATAAATATAACGTTACCTTATATATTTACTGCGATAAAAACCTTTCATCTTGTCATTGATTTCTCCTACAAATTCCAAACTTAGAATCACGACTTTTCCAACTGGAAGTTTATCATCAAATACCAAGGTAGCTGTTTCTTCGGACGAAGATATATCAATACTCTTCGCAGGAATAGTATATCCATTGTTGTTAACAAAATATGCACTTTTAATATTGATTTCCAACGAATTTAAAACAATCGTATCGGTAGATTTTAGTACCTATATAAAAAAGAGGTAAAAATTGATTCAGTATAAATATTCTGACTGATCAAATAAAATTTTATTAGTTCTATAGATAAAAATCTATGAACGGTAAAGCACTAACTCATAAATCATCAATAAGAATCACAGTAGATAACAAAGCAATCTTAACTAAAATTTTAAGTAACATTATTGTATACGATTTATTAAATTTTCTTATCTCTGCGTTATCAAATAGTCGACTCTACATAAAAGGAGATAAGGAAAATGCCGCCAGTTATTCAATCTAACTTAACGTAGTTTTACCTAAGCTAATCTAAAGCTTTGTATATATACAGATTGTGGTTATATGTACGCCATATGGTTACCAGACCTTCTCTATTCACTTTCGCTCAAAAACATTTAACGATCCGTCTATATAGAAAGTAATATCTACGGTAATCGATCTGCATTAGACGAACTTACATTAATATGCACATTTTCCGTTCCGTGAAAGATGAAATTTGTTATGTCCGGCACCAACGTGATATCATAATGACACGGTCGAACATCGTTAGGAAGTCGGCGAAATGGCTTTTCTTTAATGCCCGTCATCTCTTGATCCCTCGTTTCAATTGTTGTGGAATAATTTTTACACTGTTTAACACTGTTCCAATTCCACAATTTGTTCAGTAATTCCAGCTGCAACGAACCACTACTACCTTTCTCTTTCTGCCGACTCACGGGATTTTTCCCGCATGCGCAGTAACCTGAAAACGCCTTGTTTGCAGCCTCGTATATATTCGGAAACGAAACGGGTGCTCCAGATCTCAGGGTCGTCAATCTTATCTCACTCCAGAACCACCGATAGATGGCTCTGCTGGGCATTGCGAAAAACTAATGAATCCTGGACCAATAGGAGAGAGGGAGCGAAATTCGCAGACGCGAAATCGCCGCAGGCATGTGTGTAAGTTCCAACGACAGATGTTAACTACCTACATCTATTTCCTTCGCATGTTTCCCAATAAAGAGCACGATTATCAAAAAAAATATGTATATAACTCCTGTCTGCGATTTACTTATTTACATAATACCCTTTTTCGGTGTAAATATTATCTATGTATTCAATTTGTCACACATTTTATACTTTCACAAATTCGAGTATCAATGAACTTTAGTCTTGCTCAATTATTCCAAATTTCAGAAAATGACAAAATAATGTATAACTCGATCATGTTCCTTAGATATTAGTTCTTCGATGAAAATGAGTATTCTTATCGTATTCTTCTCAATAGATAAAATCACTGAAATTAAATAATTTCTTTATATATTTGCAAATTTTTGTTTATAATTTAAAAAAAAAAAAATGATAAAAAGATCTGGACTGATTTTATTTTCAATTAATAAATCGCGTAACGAGAAAACTGCAATTTCTTTTTTATCGAACATGTCTATGACTCCATCCTACAGTTAAAGTAGAAATGATTACAGGTCGGAATAATATACCGACCTGCAACGTCTGTTAACGTTTTACTGTAAGATGGCAATACCATCGTAGTCCACATATCGAGAATTTTTTAAAAAGCATTTTGTTATAATCAATTTATGAAAAAATCAATTTATGATAAAAACCTTTATCTTAAATATTTCTTGTCGAGTATTATTGCTTAAGTATTATTATTGCTTATGTAACTTTATCTTTTACTAAGACGTACGATAAACTAAACGCATTTACTCCATGATACATATCGATATCGTAAAAAATTTGAAGAATTCGATAAACCATTCGTAACATATCATAGAAATAATCACGAAATATTACGAATTACAACGTTAAAATCAAGATTGAGGGGAATTACGATATAATACAAAATCCTAACCTTGTAGGATCGATCGAATTCCAAATACAATTACAGTTAATTAATTTAGTACGAATGTCAATTAAAAAACTCATGAATCGTATCGTAACTTGTAAAGAATACTCGAAACCCTGAAAAGACGAGTAATAATATAACAAAAACTTACATTCGCGCTAAAAGGATTTCACGCAATCGCGCGTTCGTCGCAGTTGCCGGAGTTATCGGCAGTGCATCGTATTCAAGATGGCGGCTTAGCAGCGACGAAGTGCATAAGAGCGACTGCTCTGAGTGCAACGTGCGTAAGCCGTGTCTCGATAAACTCGTACTTTCGGAATCGAGTGCGTGCGTAGAAATACCGTCCACAAGACGGTTTTATCGTCTCTAGGAACGAGTCGTGCGATCGCGAATGAATCGTCCGAGATAGTCGGTGGTGGCGTGCGCGAGCGCCCGCCGTATTCAGGAAGACGCGCGTGCGACAGAGATAGAGAAAAAAAGTAAGAAAGAAAAAGAGAGAGAGAGAAAGAGAAGGAAAAGAAAGACAGACGCAGAGAGAGAGCGAGACGGAAAGGATCGTCTGGAAGTTCGGCGATCCCGGTCAGGTTCCGACTTGATAGCTTTTTCTGGGAACCCTGAGAGAAAGTTGAATCTACGATAAAGGAAGACAAGAAGACACGCGTCTCGTTGTCGCCGCTGCCGCCGTCGCCGCCGCCGCCGCCGCCGCTGCCGCTACCGTTGCTACTATTGCTACTGCTGCTGCTCTTGCTGTTACCGCTGTTTCTATTACTATTACGATTTATTGCTACTGCTGTTACTGCTACTCTCAACGAGCGACGATCAGGAGCGAACCTTTTTCATGGCGATCGGCGGTGGTACGAGGATACATCGTGCTTCACCACCGTGGTATGAACCACGACAAAGGTGAAGAAAGGTATTACGCCTTCCTTACGATCCGTGACCTGTGACCTGACACTCGTGTTCAAAGGAAGAAACACGACGACGACGGCGGCGACGACGACGACGACGACGACGACGACGACAACAACGACGACGACGACGACGACGACGAAGACGAAGACGAAGACGAAAACGAAAACGAAGACCAAGACCAAGACGAAGACAGCGACGGAGACAGCGACGGAGACAACCACGACGACGACCACGACGACGACGACGACAACGCGGTACCCGCCGAGGCACATATACCGACACACACACAGTGCGTCACCGCCCATATGCGATGTGTGTTTCGTGCGTGCGAACGAATGAGTAATCATGTACTGTCAAGACAAGGGCTCGACCGCCTCGAAGAGCAAAGAGGGTAAGTCGACGCCCGCCGAGTCAGTTTCTTTCGTTCTCTTCGTTCGACGACACACAGTTATTCTGTTCGGCTTTTCAATTTTTTTTTCTCGTCGTCTCGTTCCACCTATTTATCATTCTATTCCTCTATTTTGTAATCTTCTTTAATCTTGATCCTTTCGTTTCACCTACTTTATTTCTTCGTTCTTTTCTTCTTTTTTTTTTTTTCATCCTTTCCTTCTCCGCATCGTGTCTTATCGGATTTCGGTCCCTCCGTGCGCGCATGTGGAAGAAACGAAGCACGATAAGGTGGGTCGGACAGCGCAGAGAGAATCCGCGATCGTGGGGGGTGGATGATTTGGTCGAAGAGCCGCAAGTGACCGAGAAAGAGGATGGTACGAAGAGAACGAGGAGGAGCGGGACAAAGAAAGCGAGAACGTGTCGTTTATGAGGGAAGGCGGTAGGGGTATCCAGGATTATGTATTTTGAGGAGAGAAACCAATCGTATGCGTTCTTGGCAAACCGCGTTATCTATCTTTCCTTGTGCACACGAGTCTATCGGTCGTGAGATCGTCCTATTCTGTGATAGCTTTTACGTGAGACCTTTTTTTTTCTACTCAGTTACAAAGAAAATATTTAAACGTGTTGCGTGAAAACGAGAATGAAGTTTTATTTGATTAAACGTTTGACAATGAAATTGCTAATCAAATCTTTGTGAATTTATTTGAATGATTAGATTCTGATGCTTCATTTAGATGAAACAAGTAGTTGAATAGTAAATACTTCTTTTTCAAAAAGTAGTTTTGGATTGTTGCACCGTGATTGTGCTTATTTTCTCAACAGAATTTTTATTGCTATTGCTCAGATATGCGTGGTTTCAAAAGTTTAAAGAAGAGCAAGATTACTGGCGTAGGTACGGATTACTAACATGATTGATACAATCTTATTGAATTGTATAGTCATTTAAGAGAGAAAAATATTTTGATCTCCTCGTTCTTGTCCTTCCATTATTTCCTTTTTATACGCATACATTTTATTACAATTCATTAACAATCACGAGTTATAATAATAAACAAAACTTGACTGGTTTTTTCTTGCACCTATCATAGCATTAAAATAACTTTCTTTTATGACAATTATTTCTCTTATTTCAATAACCAACTGTTTCTATTGAAAGCCTATTGTCGTTAAGTACGTATATGCTCATGTGCCATATACATGTAAAAACAATGCTTTAGCATTTGCATGTATAATTACACAGTTTACATTGAAGCTTAGGCAAATTATATGTTCTTACCTTTACTATCTCTCTTCTTATAAATGTAACGTTACACGATACACGATATATGAAATTTAACATTTGATTTATATAAATATTAAGTTTTGGGTGTAACTAGCTTATACATATATAGAATTATATTTGTTGTGTTTATTACATGCAGGGTCAGTGACAATGCGAGAAAAAAAAGGAGGTGCTCTTAGCAGAGTGCAGAAACTAAAAAAACGACTTAGTCACAGTTTTGGTAGACTTTGTAAGTATGCCTGTTATTAGTTGTTAAAAATAGAAAAATTCTTCTTTGATAATTTTTTTATATATGGAATAATTTATATTTCAAAACTAAGTAGAGAAATGTAATATTTTAGATATTTTTGTCATTCTTAGAATTGCTTTACAATTGATCGCATTAGAGTAATCTGAAAAACTGATGCTGGTACAGTTTATAAACATCATTAAATTATGTAACGCTTTGTTATCAAAGTTTATTGCTGTTTATATAGACTTGTAAGGATTAATGAATCCGTATTCGTATTTGTTATGCGATATGTAGTAGTATATTCTTGATCTTGATTAAAGGAATTAGAGCAAGTGAATTGTAATTCTTAATTTTTCATTGTAAAAAGATATTACATAAGTTGATTAATACTTTCTACATCTACGTATCTTTTTAGCTATCTCTAAAGAAGAAGCTGACGATGCTGCAAATAGAGGTCAGCTGCCTTACAATGGTTATTCGGAGGAGTTCCTAGACCGTTTGGAACCAAACGGCAATATACCTGCGGATAAAGATCGTCGATACGGTGAGGTTTAAATACATATCATTTAATACTTTTGATACTATTTATGCTATTATAAATATCATCTTAAAAAAACGTATACCTATCTCTTTGTAAAGAAAATTAAATCATACAAATTGTTTTAAAAATTTTTAAGGATAAAATTAAATGTTATAGAATGGACAGGTGTTGGTGATCATGAAAGAGTGCATCGGCAGCTTTCCGTTTCTAGCGATTCCAAGCTTCTAGATGAAGATATAAGAGAGGAGGCAAGAGTGATTTTACGGCCTCGGCGTCCACCGCGGCCCAAGTCTGAGGTTTTTCTTGGGCCAGATCCACCACCTCGGAGAACCAAAAGGTTTTCAGCTTTTGGGGTAAGTGTATATTTTTATAAATATTTTTTGTTATCGATATACATAGTACAGTTGCAAATATGTAATAAAATTTTCATTAATTCTCAACAGGGAGACTCTCCTTTTGGAAAATCCGAAGCTTATATAAAATTAGAACAGTTAGGAGAAGGTTCTTATGCCACTGTGTTCAAAGGCTATAGTCACCTCACGAATCAGGTGGTGGCTCTTAAAGAAATTAGACTGCAAGAAGAAGAAGGTGCTCCGTTTACTGCCATTCGTGAGGCAAGCCTTCTTAAGGAGTTAAAACATAGTAATATTGTGACTTTACACGATATAATTCACACTCGCGAGACTCTTACTTTTGTTTTTGAATATGTTCACACTGATCTATCACAATACATGGAAAGATATGGTAGTGGAAATGGAGGTTTAGATCCTCACAATGTTAAGTTATTTCTCTTTCAATTGTTAAGAGGACTAGCGTACTGTCATCGTAGGTAAAAACTATTTATATATTTTTGTAGTTCGTAATTTAATAAGCTTAATATATATTTTTAACCTATTTATATGAATATTTTTTTTTAGGAGAGTGTTGCATAGAGATGTGAAACCTCAAAATTTGTTAATCAGTGAAATAGGAGAACTTAAATTAGCAGATTTCGGTCTTGCAAGGGCGAAATCTGTACCATCGCATACATATTCGCATGAAGTAGTAACATTATGGTATAGGCCACCTGATGTTCTATTGGGTTCTACGGAATATTCGACCTCACTTGATATGTGGGGAGTAGGTTGCATATTTGTAGAAATGCTGACTGGAGAACCAACATTCCCTGGTGTACGATGTACGTACGACCAACTTGATAAAATATTTAAAGTTTTGGGCACGCCTACCGAAGAAACATGGCCAGGTGTAACTCATCTCCCAGGATATAAACCACACAAATTGTCGTTTTATCCACCAAGAAAATTGGGTCTTTCATTTCCAAGGCTTTATGATATTGCCGACGGTGATAACATGGCATCGTCTCTCCTACAATTGAATCCTGATCAGCGCATAGGTGCTGAAGAAGCTTTAAGACATCCTTATTTTGCCTCTCTTCCTAGAAAATTATATGAATTGCCTGATGGTAAGATATCATAATCATCGATGTAATGTCAATTTTTCCTTATTACCGTACTACTTCTTTTTTTGCAGAAGTGTCAATATTCAGCGTTGAAGGTTGCCACTTGTATACAAATTCGAGGCATGGGTGCACAGACTCGCGTCACACCGCTCTTAAGACTTGAGGTTAAATGTAAATGAAAGGCAAATGACAAATAATGCCCAGTTCATACTTAGTGAAGACATTCGATCCATGCGTTAAACTATTGGCACATATGCCATGACTATCCACCCATACACTATCCACAGGCGCGTCGTTCGCTCTCTCTTTCTTTCTTCCTCTCTCTTTCTCTATCTATCTCTCTCTTTCTCTCTCTCTCTCTCTCTCTCTCTCTCTCTCTCTTTCTTTCTCAGGGCTGCTCATAAATTTCCCTCTCCCTTTTCCACATCAAACTGCGATATTTTTTTTTATGAACTTATATACGTATTGATTAAACAAGCAATGATAAATCATACACTGTAACTGGCCAAGGAAACAAGAAAGTAAGCTGTTTGTGGCTAAAAGAAAGATAAAAAGTTTTAAGCGATTTGCACGCTCAATTTAGAAAGCAAAAAGCACGCACGACCCATCCTCGCACTTCGTCCAAATACTAGATTTAGATTGATACCAATCAAAAGAAGATGATATATAAACCGTCATATTGCGTCTCCGGATCTCATACCCAATACGGGTTGACGGTTACTGATTAGCAAAAATATTACGAAGTAATTATTATCATCTTAGAAAAATTGTGGAAGATCTGTAGCACGCTGTGTAAATTTTATGCTACTTTCGGGTCTTTTGTTGGTTGTTGAAACAATCGAGAGTATTGATATATTAAAATCATTATTGATATTAAATTTGTTGCTACTAATATAATACGGTGATAGTGAATTCATAGAAATCATAATAAGATTAGAATATCATTATATGTCGACTGTTGCAGCTACCATCATTATACGAAAGAGCAAGGTTATTGAGAACTTATCGTTGATATCAACGGTAGTGATCTAGTTATAAGTAATTAATATTAATATGATAAAATGTCAGCAGGCAATAGGTTTCTGACGATAATATAAAGTAAAATCAATAGTAGTGATCAAAGAATGAAATAATAAAGTAGATTTAATAAAATCTGATTTGTTTAGTCGCGCAGATAACTATCGTTAACAGATAGTGGTGCTTTGAAAAGTCATAGAGAACATTTTTAATAAGTTTATCCTTTGTACAATTTATTGGCATTTCTTGTTTCCAATTGAACTTTTAAAATTGTATATAGAGATATACCAACTTAAAAAACGTTGGCAATAGTAGAATAAGGATAAGATAAAAAAAAAAAAGAGAGAAGCGATACAGTTCTTCCAAATTTTATCTAAGTTACAATGACTATTGCGATATTACTACTCCTTCGTAGGTTATATTTATACCGATTTTTCAGCACACTTATAAAGATATCAACGAGACGAAAGCAAAAAAAAAAAAAAGGGGAAACAAATATTTCGAAAAAATTTGAAACATTATTACATTATTAATATCGTTATTATTTGAAAAGAGACGCGCAGATGGTAGACTGTAAATAGAACATCAAGTTCGTATTATTGATGACGCTGAGATAGATGAGCTGAGGTTAATAAATGTGAATTTATAATAAATTAAATTGCAATACGGCACTCTAGATCCTATCTCATTCTTTCAGTTTCTTTTTTTTTTCTCACATTCAATAACGTGCCAGTTGCTTTAGTTGTTTAGGTGTATCATAATGCAAAAAATTATTGTAATTGTAATACTTTATCCAATTATCGATTTTTGTACACTTTAATTCCAGGCTAATTATATTTTGTTTGTAATCTTACTGATGAATCATTAATATCCAAACTTCTTCTTTGATGTATCGAAGAAGATAAAGAATTGTTTTGAATCATAAATCTATGGCTATTTGAAAATGATTTCTCTTCCCAACATTATTACGATAAATTGTGTTTTTGATACATTCTTGTTGATTTCCTGAAATATTCTTTGCAATAATTAATTATCGTTGCTCTTTGTGTTAATTTTCTTGTAAATAAATAATAACTTCTGTTTTACCGATAAAAAAAAAAGTCATTATGTTAAAATTAAAACATTTAATAAGTGTAATTAGAGAATTGTAACTTATAAAACTAAAGAAAATTTATAAATTTTACATAAGTTAATTCGATTTGTCTAAAAATTGATGTATTCAACTTTTATTATTTTCATGTGATATTCTATTTTATCGACACTTTAGTAAATCAAAGCACTGAGATCAAAGTTGTTTAGTTGTATTAATCTGTCTATTGTAAAAAAAATCCACGCATCTAAGTTTAGTAAATTACTACACGTCGCTTTTATGCGTACGATACCTTAATATCAATATATGTATATATACATAACATTATTATTTATAATAATTTACAATTTTAGGTTAAGTTACTATGTAGCTTAACCTAACCTGTATTATTAGAATTCATCACAATTATGAATTCAGTATATAACGCACGTAGTAGAAATATTTATTATGGATTGTTTTAGTATCACGTCTAATATAAATATCATATAAATATCAGTATTATATAAAACTAGGAAACATGTCTGAAACAGATGAAATTACTCCAAAAATAGAGTTTAAAAAGAAAATACGTAAATGCATAAGAAAACGCCAAACATCAACAGATGATGATGATGAATCTAATGAAAATCAAGAAAGTTCTGTCAGGTTTGTGATAAACATCAATATTATATATTGTTTCAACAATGTGCAAGTGATATTTTTAAAAATGTATAAGAGTAATACAATATACTTATTTTAGGGAAAAAGTAGAAGAAACTAAAATTATTCAAAAGTTACGGGAAAGACCAAGTGGTGTAAATATCGTTGGATTAGCACTAGGAGAAAAAGTAGTACCTGATATAATGACAGTAAGCTTTAGAATTATATATTAATTTTATTTGAATTATAGTAAATATCATCCCATAAGATTTTTATTATTTATTAGTCAGATCCTTTTAATGTCAAAACTGGAGGAATGGTGAATATGTCTGCTTTGAAAAATACAAAACTCAAACAAAATGATGCATATGAAACTGGTATTGGTACACAATTTAATGCTGAAACTAATAAAAGAGATGAGGATGAAGAAATGTATGAATTTTATATAAATTTTATTCTCTGTAAATGTTGAATAGTAATTTTATAAATGTTTATGTCTAATAAATGTATTTGTTAGGGTAAAATATATAGAAGAGCAATTATCAAAACGTAAAAGTAAAAATAAAGATGAAACAGATTCAAATACAAGTAATGATAAAGGATCATATTGCTCACCTGAAGAAGCTGCATTACAAGCTGTACCAGAACACCTTCGACAAAGTTCAGCTCATCGTAGTGAAGAAATGCTTTCAAATCAAATGCTTTCTGGAATACCAGAAGTAGACCTCGGGATAGAGTAAGTCATTATTCTATGATTCTATCATTTATTAATCTTGATTTAATTTATTTCATATTATAGAGCAAAAATTCGCAACATCGAAGCTACAGAAGAGGCAAAATTGAAATTGCTTTGGGATAGGCATAGAAAAAAAGATGGTCCATCACAATTTGTACCAACTAATATGGCTGTAAATTTTGTACAACATAATAGATGTAAGTTCCCATATATGCAAATAACATATATAAATAGTAAAGTTGATTTAAAAAAATAATACATACTCTTCCTTACTATTTTTAGTTAATATTGAAGAATCAGATTTCCAGAAGTCAAGACAAGATAATGATGAGGATAGAAAAAAAGTTGTAACTCCTAAAGAAGATTTTAAAGGAAAAAGAAAAGATAATGGTGAAAAAGCTACAGATGATTATCATTATGAGAGGTTTAAAAAACAATTCAGAAGATTTTAAATATAATTTTTAAATGTAATATGTATGATTTTTCTAATATCTATAATAATTTTCTGTAGAAAAATATGTATTGAGTTATACTTACAAACTGTATATTACTTTTAATTGTATCTACATGTCTTCAAATTGATTTAATATTACAATTACGTTAAGATATATTATCAAACAAGTTTTTTTTTGTATTTTGGCGAGTAAGAAATCGAAACTCTCTCTTTCAAAACAACAAAGATAAAAACATTAATACTTTCGAGGATATAATATATACAGGAGTACAGTAAACTAATATTTAAACAATAATACATTCTCTTCGATATCACATAGCACGAAATGAGCGTTAAATATAAAATTAAATTAAATTAATATTTAAATAGAATTAAAATTTGAAGGCACGATCTTATGTCTTGATTTATTTATTAGATCTGGATAGGGTGTTCTTGTTTATATATTCATTTGTAGTTCTTGTTTTGTCCGTACCTATCGCTGAAGTCGCATCGTTACGAGCGAAATGTGATGGACATTCTTTAAATAAAAACATAACAAATGCACGAGTCCTCGAAAGCCATCGAATTGTAGTGACGGGAAAATCATATTTTATCTGACGTAAACATTTTAAACACGTTTCTGTTATAAGGTTAGAATAAGAAAATTGACATTAGTTTTCATGTTGTCAGTGATTGAAAATATTTGAGAAAGTTGGTAATCGAATATTTAACTTTTGTATTTTACTCTGCGATATCTCAAATATTTTTCATTTATTATGAACGATTCTACATCAAATTCACATACTAAAAAACAATCAGCTGAAAGAATGAAAAGTAGAAAAAAAATGAGGTTAGTATGTTAATTACATTTTCTTAGAAATAATTTTCGTTAAAAAATGATCTAATTTTTAAATTGTATTTATAATAAAATACTTTATTTGTTTAAGTAAGGCGCAAATACAATTAGCAATTATTAAAAAGAAACAATGCGATGCTAGAGCTTTAAAGATTGTTGAACAACTGTTAGAGCCCGTTGTTGAAATACATTGGCTCCTTCAAAATGTATGTATTTATATTAACTTAATTCATTTAATATTTTGTTTTAAATATTCTTGCATATTTTTATAGTTACAACATATCAATAAAAGTCATATGGAAGATGTAATCGAAGAAAGAGCAATAGTAAAATTATGTGGTTATGTTCTATGTAAAAATCCTATAACAGTAATAATTACTCAACAATTTCATATATCTACAAAAAGGAACAAAGTTTATGATGTTACACGTAGAAAAAATTTTTGTAGTTCATATTGTTATGGAGCATGTAATTATCTTCTTGAGCAAATGCTGACTAGTCCACTTTGGTTAAGAGAACAAGAGGAGATACCAGTTTTCCATTTATTATCTTCAAATCTTCAGACGAAAAAAGATATGCTTGGAGATGAAGTATATGTAAATGATATAGATATTCTATCAGAAAATGATAAAGAATATATAGAACCTGCTGAAAAATTTGAAGAAGCAAAAAGTCAGATATTAAACAAAGTAACAAATGCTTGCAATAAATTACCAGATAGCAATGATAAAGTATCAAATATTATATCAAATGAACATATGGTTTTTGAAAATACGTCTTCAGAATATTTCATACCTAAAAGTGTACAAACAGAGGATTCCAAGGCGCATAATAATTTGAATAGTTATCAAGATATAATCGCAGATAAAAATGTATCTAATTTACCTATAAATATTAAGCGTTCTAGTGAAAATAATGAAGATTTTAATGAACAGATTGAAATTGTTCAAAAATGTTATGAAGTACCTGTTTTGGCAAAAAATTCTAAAACATTGTTAAATTGTGAAAAACATGAAGAAATAATAGCAAATAAGTCTAATATACAAATAGTTGAAAAGGAGTGCAAAGAAGATAAGAAAATTAATGAATTTATAATAATCAGGCAAAATATCTTGGATAAAAAAGAATATCCTATTGAAGATAAAAAAGATAAAAATGAAAATGTACAAGAAATGAACAATAATAAAATAACAAGAAATGCATCCACAAAAAATATGAGGAAAAAGAAAATATCTGAACAAGACCCTGAACAATCTTCTACCAAATTTTATACATTAATTATGCGAGTTGAGAAGAGTGTTAAAGAATGGATTACAGAAGATACTATTTCTTTTTTACAAGGAGATTCTGATATAAGACTGCAATTAATGGAAAATTTTATTCAACATGAGAGATATGTACAATTATGTAAAAAGTTAAATAAGTTACAACTACAAGATGAGAAAGAAGATCGTATAGATTTATCTAGTAATACATTAAAACCATTACCTCATTTTTCTATATTACGAGAAGAAGCAGATAAAATTGAATTAAAGGTATATCATATTTTTAAAATAATCTAATATATATATATATAAGTTAAATGTATGTTAATACACAGGTGAACGCGTTTTACGAAGGGCGTATGGTAATAGATCAACCTAAGAAAGTTGTAGAAAATAGTGAAACATGTACATCATATCCCATATTACCTTTAATAGATGCACATGCACCCAAGGCGTTACGTCGTAAAATCTTTTTGGACAAACTTCATAAAATGTAATTTTTATTTTATTTAGATTTTTTACTTAATTAATACTTTTAATTAAACGTAACATTTGAACTTTATTTTTTTTATTACAGATTGCCAGATTTGTTGCATATGTTAGCTGGTAGTACTCAATGTTATACATTAATAGAGTACATACATGATAATAGTAATAGTACGTTAATAAAAGGTTTAGTGAATACTTTTTCATTGTCTGCTTTAAATATAGTTTTTAAAACTGCTGAATGGACTCTTGTAGGACTGATAATTATTAAAATGTAAGCATTTTCGGCTAATAATAGATTTTGTAGATTTGAAGAATTAATCCATGCATGTTAATACCACATATATAATTTAAATTTTGAAAATATTTTCAGGTTAAGCATAATGGATCCACAATTGAAAATCTTATTAGCAACAAAGCAAGCATCAATGTATATATCAATGGTACTAATGTCATATAAATTAGATTCATATTATTTAGATAGGTTTCTAATTGAATTAACAAATAATCCAAAAATATTTGAAATTAAATAAACTTGAAGTTGATATGGTATGAATAAAAAATTAAGACCCATTGGTTAAAAATGAAATATTGAAGCTACACATATACGTCTTATGTGTCTTATTTTATTTTTTAATAAATATTATATTTACTATTTATACAATATATTGTCATCATTTCATTAGAAATGTAAGTAATTCAATATTTCATGTATAAAAGACAAATCTAATTTTCATAAAAAAATGTTGGATAAGTAAAATATTCCTATGTGAATCATTTGTTTATGTATCTAAATTCTTATAATTAATTCGAATTCACATAGAGATATATTATTATTTATCCAACATTTTTCTATGAAAATTAGATTCATTATTATTATATATATATATAACTTATTTTATAAACTTTACAACTTATAGCGAATTTGATAACGCAGTAGGAACACCCGTCATTGGTGAAGGGGGACAATCTAATCCTAAACTATCAATTTGTGTTGATGGTAATGGATCTTGCGTGGATCGATTACCCACTTTATCTCTTAAAGCTTCATAAAGGATATGTACAGCCTCATTATGCTAAAAATAATTAAAATATTAGCAAAATAATATAAAATATAATTAAAAGCTATTGAGAATAATACCTGACTAGTTGGTTGTAAGGCTTTTAGTAATGAATGTAATCGCGTGGGTGGCAATTTTGGATGAATATACCAAAGCAATTTTAGTAAATGGCGCGTTACATTATCTCTGCTTAAGCCTGCCAGAAAGAATTCATCAAATATTACAGTACAAAAGGACTCGTTAGAAAACTCATCTGCCATGTTTAATATTAATAATGAAACCTGGAAAGAAATAATACAATCTTTTACATAGTTTCTTTTACAAATAGAATGATTTGTTTACATACCAAAGTATGTAGAAAAGGATCTTCAAAAGCACGTTGCGCTTGACAATTTGGTAAAGTTGCTAATACTCTCATTAAACCTCTAGCATCTCCTCTTCCTCTTCCTATACCACCACCACCTCCTATATGTAATGCATAATACATAGATAAAACTGCAGCAACACCAGATAATTGTGCATATGCTTGACATGCATCAGGAGGTGGGCCAGAATGTTCTATAATAGCAATTGCACTTTCCCTTTCATCAGGTGGTAGTTTACAATTTAATTGTCTAATTTGATCATCTACCTACATAATAATAAGAATAAAAATTATGTGGAAAGTAAAATTAATATGTATAAAAAATTAAAAGAAATTTTATATTGATTAATGCATTTATAATGATAGTTACCATAAGAGACATTAATGCTGGTAGAAATTTTGTAACAACTTGACTATCAAGTTTTGGTTCTTTGAAATCTTGTGAATCAATCATTTGCCAGGCAGATAGACCCAGAGCAAGCATTCTTAATAATAGTACAAGAACAGCATTTTCTCTTGGTAATGCTTCACCATTAATTAAGTGAAGAGCTATCTTAATTGCACTACTAGCAAGGAAATTTACTGCATATGGATCACACAATGTCATGCTTAGATCTCCTAATACTTGCTCTTGTCCTCTCTATAGAAAATGAAAAATGACTTTTCTTTCGTTTATATTTGTATTATATTGACATTGTTATAAGTTATTATAATGTTTAACATACCTTGATGCTATCTAAAAAGCCTTGCAATTCACGAGATCTTTTCACATCCACATTTTTTTCCCTAATACATGCATCTAAACACCAGGTAAATTTATGACAAGGATCAACTGAGATAATATCTTGAACCTAAATAACATATTAATTTTCAATTTGAGACTACATTTAAATTGATTTTATTAAAAATTTTATTATCTTACCTCCAAATCATGCAAAGCCATTAATAACTCTGCTCTAAGAGTACAATAATGTATGTTCTTTGTACGTAAAAATAAAGTACGCAAAAATTGCAATACCATATCATATAACTTTACACTATGTCCAATCATATGAGCTAATTTTTGTACAACTTCTCCTTGTCTTCGTACCTATAAATACAAAGTATTAATTTTTTTATATCACAAAGTAGTTATATTTATATAATTACTGTGCAAATTACTTTAGGAGATGGTGTGAAGAAAAGACTATTTAAGTTTCGATGATCAAACAGAATTTGTTCTTTTTCTATGATATATCGACTAAATAATGGTGATACTTCATCTCCAAATAGACTTTGATTATCTTTCCAAATCTGACGTTTTACTTCTGTATCAGCGTCATTATATAATTCCTTTTCTCTAACTAATACACGTAAATATTTGTCTTCTATATGTGGTGTATTTCTTAAAATGCACATTACAACAGGCCTTAATGCTGCTACTCTTACGGCAGGAAAACTTTTAGAAAGCAATTCCTTTAATCTTCTATCACCTGCAGTTCCTTTATCGGCTCTTTCTGCACCTATTTCATTTATTCGTTTTACCAACTTTTCCCTTAATTCTTCCAATACAGAAGCATGAAAATCTAATCGTCTGACTCCATGTAAATCGAGTAAAGGTAGCATAGGACGTAAAGAAGGTAAAAGAATACCATTTTCCAACTGTATCAAAAAAATAAATATATATATCAATGAAATTAGAAGTAAGTTGTATAAAATTGTTTTCAATTCAAAGTACCTGAAATTCTTCAATTGCTTTTAAAGGGTCCGTACAACTTGTTAAAGCATCTCTTAAGTAAACTTGCCCAGGTATACCAAGATCCTCCAATCCATTTCCAGTTTCACCGTTACTTTTTGCAGAATTCATTTTTTTCTAATACTATAAACCATATAATTCCATTAATAATATAAATTTAAAATATCTAATCGTACATTACAAACAAAACGTTTCGTATGGAAAATGTCTCTAGAATCGTAAATATTTACCAACTTAGTAATATTGATTAATATAATATTTCGATAACATATCGATAAATATTAACTGTGTATTTGAATATATCGATTATATGAATATGTTTCACTTTCGATATATTCAATTACAAATTTTATAAAGTAAAGTAAAATAAATTATTTTATAATTTATTATATCATACAAAATATAAATAAAGAATGTTTAATACGTAATTAAATAAAATAGACTCAAACGGCTAATGATGTAGGACGCTCATATACAAATGTTATACTTCGCGATATAGTCAATAGGTAACGCATTTGTCGCCAGAAGCATAGAAACATTTTTTGTTTTGTTTAGTAAAAGATAATTTTGCGGGACTCTCAAGTTTCTCTTTTAATCCTAACGTTTATTGGTTATTATAACTAGAGAGCTAATCCATATATTTTCCTTAATAGAATAGTAATCGTAACGTAAGATCTGCGATATACACGATATTCATTTACTAAGGTATAGGTTATATTTGAGAAATATTTTTAAAATTTTAAGAGTAAATTTATTAATTGTAGTGGAATCAATTTTTCATTATATTATTTTTGGCTGAGCACAAGTATATGCATTACATATTTTATTAACAAAGAAATAAATTAATTAATTGAAATATTAAATTTTGTGATTCTTCAGAATCGGTATAATACATTTTATCATGCGAATGATTCATTTTACGGTTTAAATTATATAATAAGTATAATGATATAATTTCTGATCTATGCAGTTTATTTACGAATGCTCCATTTATCGCGCCATATTTGACGTCTGACTTTCTTGCAATCTGATTGGCTATCTGTAAGAACAGTAACAGTAGAATTCAAATATGTTGAATTTTTCGAATGTTACTATTATTATATTTTTACATTGTCAAATCGAGCAACGCGATTGGTCGAAACCTTATTTCTACCATAAAGTGTACGTAGTCAACCTACAGCGCGATGAACAAAAAGACAAAGGCGATTGTAATAAAGATTTTATTAGATCGAAATTAGTTAGTGGTGTATCGAAATTGGACTCCTGTGGACATTGTTCACCGAGTACCTATCTATACGGAGATAAAATATTGACTTTTCGCAAGTCAACTAAAGACAAATAATTATATTACAAACCAAACACTGCTAATCTAAATAACATAATACGTTCTTTCAACCCATAGATGGTGTTAGTAGCGATTATATCGTTTATTGTCAATTCTGACTAACCCCCTCTTTTAAAGAAAGTATATAAGATAGCGACGGAAATCGTGGAGATGGTATTTAGATTTAGAGACAGTCAGCGGTAGTACGATGATCTCGTCTCCCTGGTTGGTTAGTTGTAAGCAGTTATAAGTAGCAGCATCCAGCAAACGGACAATAACCGTTAAAGTATTAATTTGAAATTTTTGTGAAAGATTATTTGTAACTTTAAGATTATTAATACTAAGTCATAATTTTATTTTTAATATTTGCTATAAAAAAGGAACAAATTTTTGGTCATTTATCTGAGTAAGATAATAAATAAATTATGGAAATAGACAATAGTAATACACCTTATTCAAAAAACGGTAATCGCGAACAAGATAAGGTTAGTATCTTTTTATATTTTCTTGTATCACTTAATATATCAAAATACTCATAAATAACTTATTATAATTATCCGTTTTTGATTATTATGTAAAAATAGAAGGCAAATCCTTATTATCTTTTTGCCTTTAGATTGATATTATCATAACTATAAGTAATGATAATTATGATATACAATATTTATAATTAATTATTTTACATTACACGTGTGTGTATACCTGTAATATTATTCTGAAAATTATCATATTTAATGATATATTTCTTTCTATAGATATTGCTTCAACCATTTAATTATATTGTTCAAATTCCTGGGAAACAAGTAAGAACTAAATTAACAAATGCCTTTAATTATTGGTTGAAAATACCAGATAATAAACTTCAAGCTGTTGGGAGTATAATACAAATGCTACATAATTCAAGTCTCCTGTTAGTTGAACAAAATTTTATCCTTTTACAGTATTATATATATTTTGTTTTTACTTA
The DNA here is from genome assembly GCF_014466175.1 of Vespula pensylvanica. Lineage (NCBI taxonomy): Eukaryota > Metazoa > Arthropoda > Insecta > Hymenoptera > Vespidae > Vespula > Vespula pensylvanica. The sequence goes on from NC_057686.1 coordinate 5,268,807, forward strand.
ATTTAAATAATCCTATATATAAAAATTATATTTTGATTAATTGATAAAATATTTATATCTTTAAGAATAAATTGATATAAATGTATAAAAAAGAATATTCGTAATTATTGGATATTTAATAATGATATATTATTTTATATTCTTTATTGTAGGCTTGATGATATTCAAGATAATTCTATTTTAAGAAGAGGCATTCCAGTAGCACATTCCATTTATGGCGTGCCAAGTACCATAAATGCTGCAAATTATGTCTTATTTATTTCCTTAGAGAAGGTACTTTCCTTAAACCATCCTGAGGTTAGTAATAATGTAAACAATACTTAAATGTGTTTTTGTGTTAATCCTTTATAATACTATTAATACTATTAATAGCTATCCAATATTTCATTAGGCAACACAGGTATATACAGAACAAATTTTAGAGCTTCACAGAGGTCAAGGCATGGAAATATATTGGAGAGATAATTATATTTGTCCTTCTGAATCAGAATATAAACATGTGACTGTTAAAAGTAAGGCAGTTTAAAATTGTTTGAAATAATAGAACATAGAAATTAAATTCGTTTTGTATTTATACAGTAATCATATAAAAATGTATATATATATATACATTAATTAATATTTTTCATTGTAAATTTAAATGCATAATAGAAACTGGTGGACTCTTCAATTTGGCTGTAAGATTAATGCAACTATTTTCTACTTGCAAGGAAGATTTTTCAAAACTAGCAGGAATTATAGGTCTTTACTTTCAAATACGAGATGACTACTGTAATTTATGTGATCAAGAAGTAAGTTAATAATTTATTTTGTTAACAGTAATAATTTTTATGAATATAAGTATTTTAAGATATTAATTTAAATGATTTAACTTTTACAGTATACAGAAAATAAAAGTTATTGTGAAGATTTATCTGAAGGAAAATTCAGTTTTCCTATTATTCATGCAATAAAAAGTCATCCTGGAGATAGTCAAATAATGAGTATCCTTTGATTATTTTGGCGATTATATATAAATTAATAATTTGAACGGTTTATTAAAAAGAGTATTATTTCTTAACGTTTTGTAATATAGATATTTTAAGGCAACGAACTAAGAATGTTGAAGTAAAACGTTATTGTGTCAATTTATTAGAAAAATTTGGATCATTTGCTTATACAAGACAAGTTCTTGAATCGCTTGATAAAAAAGCTAGAGATGAAATAGACCGCCTTGGAGGAAATCCATTATTGATAAAACTTTTAGATGAAATTATAAATTGGAAGTCTCCAGAAACTTGACTAAAAGTTTAATTTAACATTCTATTATCTGCTTATTTTATTTAAGAATGTATATATATGATATAATACTTAATATTTTTTGTGTATCTGTTCTATAGAATTATTATAATTTTAATTACAGTTTTTATATAAATATTGGAAATATTAAATGTTTATAAAAAATACAGCATAAATAGAGAATGATTTAATTTTGATTTTTATGTGTCATAAATGTTGAAAGTCATTTAAAGTTTTTTATAAAATTATTATTCATTAAAATGAATAATAATCATGTTACAGTATATATAAAAGTGATACATATATTATATAACAGTATTGAAAAAATTAATAATCTTTTTGGTACGTAAAAGATTAATATTAATTACTTATATATTAAAAATATTTGTATAGGGTGGTGGTTAAGTGGTATGTGTTATATAAATTAGTAATTCTTCTAAATGGAATTAAATGATATTTTTAATTTACATTTATTGGTTACTTATATTATCGTAAAACAAGTATAAATAACATTGTAAAATGTTTTCAATATTGATTGATTTTAAATATTTGTATGCATTTTACATATGTATAAAATACTATTAGTTACAACAGTTCCAGTATCATTTTATTATTGTGCCTTTAATAAGTTTATAACCAATTATGTATTTCCAAGCTTTATTATTAATCTTGGTATTTATACTAAAATTTAATAATATATTGTATAATACATAACATTGAGCAATCAGCACCGATATTTATAATTGTTTGTACATTATGTGATTATACATTGCATGTTTGTATACATAATGGGCTATAATATAGTTTAACATTGTGTAAAAAAGCACGCTTAAGTATTTGCTTCTATATCAACTAACAAAAATATTTGTTACTCGATATTTCAGCTTTGTCATTTGTATGACATAATTTGTACAATTTCTTGTTAACGAACGGAAATGTATTTTCGTTAATTTGACTTATAATCCAAATGTTGCGTTAAACCATTTTTTCTTTATTCGTATTTAAATGTGATTTAAAATTTCTTATATATATATCTTTTTGTTTTTATTAAAATTAACCGTATAATAAATAAACAAGAAGAGGGATATATGAAAAAGTAACGAGTTATGTTATTTAAAATCTATTTACTCACTTCTAATACTCACTTTTTGTTTTTCATTACGTGTATCAAATGTGATTGTTGTTATAAATGTTTACATAATTTTATAACGCACGATAACTCAGTCTTTCCTAATATCGCTTTTTCATTATACTGTTTTCCATTCGATATATGATTTCTTCGTAGTACACGTACATTTATTGACTTCGGTCTATTAAAGTTATTCTCGAAAAATCTCCCAAAGAGTTTCCTCAATCGTAGATTACTATCTATTTCTTTCTTTCTTCTCTTTCTGTTTTCTTTTTTTATTAATTTCGAATTTATGCGAATATATTATACTTAATTATGTCGGACGAAGAAATCTGTCTGGTTACTCGATATCACACGTATCGTTTGATACACGTTTGAATACGAGTTTTCTCTCGTTCCAAACTTCAAAGAAGTTAAGACACTGTAGCTATTTGACACGTCTTTGGTTCAGGCTCACTATCCTCATCGGATTCACTGACCCAAGAGGGTTGACGTTCGTGTCATATTTCTCCGTCGCTGTCACCGACTCGTACTGTTGGTCCAGACACACCGTCGTCTAATACTTCTGGTACCTTTAATAAAAACAGTCTTTTAACAAATGATTTGTAATAATGATGATTTAATAGCAAATACAAATTTTATTCAATCCTCGCTCTATTTTATTATCTCTTTCAATAATATATATATATATATATATATATATATATATATATATATATTAGTATCAGTAAATAATAAACAGAGACAAAATTATTCAAACTCATTTAACTTTTTTTTTTGTTTGTTTTTTTTTTTTTGGAATCCGCTTACCAAAACTTCTTCGAAACGATCATAATTTTCGGGTCTCGCGTTTAGAAGACTTTCCCCAACAGAATCTGTCCCGGAGCTTGATTGGCAGGAAATACGTCTTCCTAAAGCGCTCGAAGCAATGTGCAACAAGGATAAAATTGCTAACAAGCCAGCTGAAAATAAAAATAAAAAGTTAGTATAATATTATTCATAATTGTGTAAATAATTGCTTAATATTTAAATATAATTCACGACACTAATGCGATATTTTTTAATTTGTATAAATTTAAATAAATATCTTTGGGACCAAACTTTCGGTCGATCTTCGCATATTAATTTTTATATAAACTTACGAGCAGTTAAGTAGAGAATGGTGAGTTCTCGTTTATAAAATGAATCGTTAATGTAATTTTCCAGTATGATGATCTCTGTGCGAAAATCGAAACATAAAGTTTTCTCGATGAAATAGTTTCGTCCATTCATCATGTAACATCATGAGAAGACGTATTACATTTTCTACATAGTATGTTAAATTCTATCATTTACAAAAGAAATGTAAACGTACTTTAATCAACATTCGATCCGTATATATCGTAATTATAAAATGTTCCGTAAGACCTTTTTTCTTATTTCTTCATCTCCTTTTCTTCCTTTTTCTTTTCTTTTATTTTTATTTTTCATTTGAGTCAAACAGAAGAGAGAAATTCAGTCCGAAACGAGAGTCAACGAGAATGCGGAAAGGTTCTTATCTTAAAACTTGGATTTTAATCGCGGCTCGTGTTCTCTCGAAAACTTTTCTATTAGATTATTCACTTTTGTTATGGAAACTTCGAGACTTCGATAGCACGGAGTTCATTTCCTTTTTTCTTTTCGTGTTTTTAATCGAAAACGTTAAACAAGTAGGTAGATGATATATCGTATTAAAAATTCCTTGTAGAACAATACGAAGATACAAAGATTTAGTTGGAAGGTTTGTGCTTGGTCGTGATATTTATTCACGACATTCGCGCATCATTATTTATTAAGGGAAGGCCGGAAAAGAGATCCCATAAAGTTGCACGCATGACGCATTTAAGCATTCCGTTTGCCAACTTACCCGCGACATAGGAGAGCCCGAGTTTGTGCGGTTTCCACGCCAAAATGCAGGACAGTGGTAGATAAAACAATGCTCTCCGCCAACCCTTCGTTATCGCGAGTACGCGCGACCAGCAATACGAACAAAGGGACTCTTCGTTTCTAAAAGCAAAAGTCACGATTTTATCTCTTACGCTTATTTTGTTGTACACTATCCCACTTTTTAGTCATTCTTTTTTTTTCCCCGAATCGATCGAGCGAAACAGAGATTTTTTACCCTTCCACAACAAAAATCATACTTTGCAAAATACCTACCCGAAGAAAAAAAAAGAACAAAAGATAAAAGTTTGCGAAGAAAATTATATTGAAAATGTATGCTCTCTTGTCGATTGGTCATTCGATTACTCGTATTATATTTCAGTAGTATTAACGTAGAAGAGGAGCACTTTGCTTCGTGCGACCTATCGCACTTGAATTAGATCGTATCTACGATGGACTTGAACTAGAGAGCGATTCTATGAATTGCAGCTATGCTAGACGAAAGCCAGACGAGAGCAATAGAATTCCATGTTTTTTTGTGACTCTTCTCTCCTCTTTTATTGATTCTGTATATACGAGACGAATAAAAAGCGAAAAAGGGTTGTGTCTCGTGAAAATTTATGTCGATGAGGAATTTGAAAATGTTCTATTTAGTTAAATAGAAGCTACGTGTTTCTACTTGACTTACTTCTTTTATAAAAAAACAAACAAGAAAAATAAAAATAATATTAACTTATTTCCTTGTGAAATAACAAAAGAATTAAAAAAAAAAAAAAAAAACAAGAGGATAAGCTACAAAATTAGAAGTTCCAGAGATATGGATTATCACATCTTTCATGCCAGTCAGCATGTTTTCCCTGTCAGTCGTAACTACTTTAGTTATAAACGAGATATCGAGTGGTCGTAGCCAAGCGTTTTAATGGCTACGACAAGGGCGTAAACTTCCGAAATGCGACGTGTCGGATCGAGATAGATGGGACTAAGTCGGTCAATAAAGACCCGTCCTCGTTTCCCTTTCAACTTCTTCTTTTACCAGCAGACACACATATAAACGCTGGCTAAAGACGCGCGCGCACACGTTTCCTAGATCACCCGAATTTTCTCCTTCGCTGAGATGAGTTTGGCGAACTTTCGGATTCCAAATTGGCGTCGTTCTATCGTTGCGTGCCCCTTTCCTCTCTTTCTTCGTTTATCCTTTCGTCCTTCTTCTATCCTTCTATTCGGACACTGAACTTGCTTTAGTAATACAACGAAAACTGGGCTAAACTTTTCGACTTAGTAATTGCCAGCTTACTTCACCGACTCTTTTTCAGTAGGAAAACTAAACTATGAGAGGCTTTAACGAATCTCTCTAATTTACTCTTCAACCCTCGGCTATCGTGGTCGTAGCGCTCTATCTCTGAGGTTATTCACAATAATATTAATTAACGCGAATTTTGTTTTTCTCTGGGAACCTCGAGTGCCACGATGTTGTGTAACTTTCTGCGAATCTACCTCTAATTCCTATACACGTAATTATGAAATCAAAAAAAAATTCACGCGAGAAAAAAGGGTGAGCCAGCGTAAGCCCTCACGTTTGCGAATTCTGCGAGAATAAACTCACGGATTTCTTTTAGTTTATTATTATTTTTTTTTTTAAATTTTCCTCACTCCTTTCTCTCTCTTTTTTTTTTTTTTTTATCAAACAATATCGTTCGATTTTCGTGTTTAACGAATTATGTTTTCGTATTATTAATGTTTCATTATATTGAATAAGAGTAGATATCTTTTGATGCAAAATCATTATAGGATCCTAATTTAATTATAAGGATCCTAATTTATTTGATAAGAAAATCACAAGTTTTAGTAATATAATTCGAGCGTTTAAATGCAAAAGCAAATTCAAAGAGTTCTACCTGAATGATCTTTTCTTTTGTACGTTGAACATTATTAGTATGCAATTAAGATATATAATAAACAATTTATTTAACATAATGAACGTACCTTACACAAATCTGTACGAATAAAGTGATGGCCCAGGTGATTTCGAGAAAAAAGATCAATATGGATGAGGCTCTGAAATAGAATTAGAAATGATATAATCGTAATTGTGTTGAGATGTTCGTAAATTAAACAGCGGGTGTATGTGAATATTATATGTGTATTTCGTTTATGACAAAACAGTATCGCAAAGAAAAAAAATGTGTTAATGAAAAAAAAAATGAAGGAAATCAAATAAGAAGATTATGAATGATTAATAAAAAGATGAAAATAAGTGGGATGGAATACGATGACGAAGATCGAGAAAGAATGACTACAACAGAATAAATAAGGAATGTAAAATAATTTAGAAACTAAAAAAAATGTGTGTATGTGTATATGAAAGCTTAAGCACGTAATATTTTTAACAAAAATGAGTGATAATTAAAACGAAATAACTTATCTCACTCAAATATATTTCTTTCTATTTCTCTACACTATCATTCCATCAATTTAAAAATAGAATAATCTTGATACGTTGGGTCAACAATAAAAATATACATTAATTACTGTGCAAACTATAAAATTCGCGTAATGACGTAGAAAAGATCAAATGTTATTCTCAATTTTTTTTCTTCCTATGCTCAGAGTACATAGTTAGTGTGGTACATAAGAATAATAAATTATCGTAGAGATGTAATTAGTTTCTTTGAAAAAATAAAATTAACTTTAACAGGTATCAAAGAATTTCATATGTATATTTAGAATACATATGATTATATCTGATACAATGTAATTAAACCAACAAAGTTGTGAGTTTTTCTTATAGATATTGAAAGACATTGGAGATATACTTATTATTAAATGTATCTTACGTAGAGAGGAAGAGAAATTATCGAATAGTTTTTCAAATCGACTAAACATTATCGAAATGGTAATTTCATTCTTTCTTTTGCTTCTTCCGTCCTTCGTTTCCTACTGGTAATAATTAAATCTTCTTTAAAATTAAATTGTGAGCAGAAAGATGAAATTACGTTTTCCGTCGTCTTCGATGGAAATCGTCGTTCATTATGCCACGTTTTAATCCTACTTCGTACTTGTTTACTATTTTTTTTTTGTTTCGTTATATAATGAGATAAGAACGTAAAAAACATATTAAATATAAGATTGAATCGAGTTTCTAATCTAACGTCAATATTTTTTTTCTCTGAATCTGGATAATGCGTGAATTGAATTACGGTATACGCATGTTGAATTATCCTCACGTAACGTAAAGGCCCATATTGTGTCGACGGTACGCCACATCCACTCCAACTCCGCATACAACTGAAAGGAAAATAAAAATAAAAATAAGATTTATCATTAAATAAGCTGTAAAATATCTAAATAAAATTAAGGTGTCAAATAAAATCTTAAACGTTGTACCGCATTCTAATTAAGTTGAAAAAGTTTTACGAATACATACAGCAATATAGAAAGATGAAGTACTTCTTTTGGCTGCATTAACGTTATAAATTCAACTCGAGACGTTAACTACATTTATTATTGGCAGACGCGACTGAAAAACGTACATATGTATATAGGTAGGCTTTCTGCTTTACAACTTACAGCTCACGTATACCCAGAGACCTAATAGGTATCTATATATCTATCTTCCGTATCAGAACTCTCGAATATTTGGCACTGAATTCACAACGTGTACCAAACGTGCCATCCCTTTAATTACTACTATAAGAGTGAATTTTAAGTACATTCAAGAACTATAAGAAGAGTCAGTTTGTTGTTGGCTTGATACACTTGTAGTTGTAATACGAAGACAATTTGATAAATACACGACTTTTTTTCACTTTAAGATGTGTTTCACTTTAAGAATGAAATGTATACATTATCGTCATCTGTGGATAAAACGGTGAATTTTTCATATGGTCCTAGTATATAAAACTTACATACAATCAATATATATGTGTGTGTGTGTGTATATATATATACATATATATTTGAAACAACGACATATTTAAAATATGGACATTTTAATAATTGTTTATCTTTATAGAATCAATAATAAACGATAAATTTGAAGAGCAATACAATCCAGGAAGATTTTAATCAAGGAAATGGGATGCAAAGTGGTTTTTGTCGTGAATAGTTTATATCTCGTCGGCATTTTCATATAATGAAAATGAATTTTCAGTTTAAGTGATGACTTGCATTACAAGAGCTATTGAAATTTCATTGTTATTGCGATTACGTGGAATTAACTGAAATTTAACGTAATTTTGAAGGCAGACGATGGAGGGAAATGAAATTGAATTTGATCAATTTTATACGTATAATTAATTGTTGGAACGTTCGATCGTACGAGATTTATTAATGCAGATTATTTAATATTGCATTTAGACATGTATATTTTAAAAATGTATATATTTAAATTAAAAAAAAAATATATATATATATATACTTGAATGAAACGATATATGCAACGAAATAATAATAATAACAATATTTGATCCATTGGAATTAATAACGATATATTTTTCGTAGATGATGATAGATCACGATGAAGTGGTACTTCATCAATGGCAGTGCGATGCTGATCGAAATCAACAACTTACCCTTTCAAGAGGGTAGCGTGATACGGGTAGAAAAGTTTGACGTTCGATTATCATCGTTCGTCCATGCGATAGACGATAAGCATGATGTCAGTGCGATGCGATTATAAAATACGAATTGGAAAATACGATTGAAGTGGCGCTCGAGTGGAGCGCGCTCGATCAAATGGTACTCGAACAGAGATTGTTGGTGTCACAGACGCGTGCCGACGAAAGCTTGTTTTCATAGAATCCATCAATTTCTCGATAGGGATAGAGATGAGATATTTTATCGTATAATAAAACAAATCGAATGTGATTTGTAAATAATAAAAAATATAGATTAGATCTTTTGTATCTCCGTTTGTATCTGACGAATTTAATTATTTTCTTTCCTTGGAAATGAAATGTTATACTTTTTAAAACGAGAAAATATTCTAAATAATCTTTATTGCACATTTTTAGTATTTCTATATAATGTTTATATAATTAATCTTATAAATGACATATTTATCATATATATTATATATATGGGGAATTCACAATAAATTTTCCATTATGAATTCCTACCTATGAATTATTAAGGCTTGGATTATCGTGCCATTGCAGAAATTTAACTATACTGCACATTTACATACTCCCTGTCGGTCTAAAGGTCGCTGAAACAATGGAGATATATGATCATATATACATAAAGCATGTGAAGTGACGCGTCGCCCATTTCTCTATATCTATAATTTCAATGATACAGCGTAGTAAATATATGAAATAAAAAATGATAATAGACAAGTTATTTGAAGAAATCATAGGATTTATTAGATTTATAATATAAGAAGACTACAAGAAAATGTTGAATAATGGAAAAGTATTAGTAGAATAAGAAGAAGAAACAAAGAGGTCAAGTAAATTGGTCAGAGAAATAGAAAATTGTTTCATCATATTCGCTACGCAAAGAAAATATTTAGTATTGTCGACTCGAAGAAATTTCTTGCAGAATTAAATACTGCAATAATTACCGCAAATAGAAATACTGAAAACAGAGAAAGAGGAAGAGAAAGAGAGAGAGAGAGAGAGAGAGAGAGAGAGAGAGAGAGAGAGAGAGAGAGAGAGAGAGAGAGAGAGAGTTGAGAAACAAAATATAAAAAGAAAAATGGTAAGAAATATGAAGAAGGTAGAAAAATTCTTTTAATCGTTTTTTCTCAGCCCTTTTCTTTCTCTTTTAGGGATGCAGAACACGACATTCGTTTTCTCTCTTTAATTTCTTTCTCCGTCGGTAGGACGAAGACAGATCGGTACGATTGAACTTTCATCTTCTCTTTCTCGTTTACCAGCCTTCCGAAGCTTTTACTTTCTCTTCGTTGAACTTTACCTTTCATCGTTTTTCATCTTTCTTTAGCTTTTCTTGCTCTACTTTTTCTTCATTTCCTTTTCCTTTTTCTCTTTATTTCTATATACATTTTCTCCTCTTCTCTACGTGCCATTCGATCTTCGAGTATTTTTTCCTTGTTTTCACAAAAGAACGTGCGTCTTTTTCAGATGAAACATTTCTCAGCTTCTCGTGACTATGCGCCGTGGAAAAATTGAAATTTTAAAACGTCGCACGGTCTCAATTAGAGACACGACGCTACCCTCGGATGCATCTCCGCGATGCAATTAACCACGGACACCACTTGCGCTAAGAGTATCCCTTAAAAGGACTGAAAGCACGTTATAATTAAGACGTCGTGCTACTTCTTCGTATAATTAGCCGCCACCGTCGAGATATCTAAGTTGTTGAAAACCAATGCTTTAACTTTTTCGTTGGCGATCGATAGAATTTTTTTTTTTTTAATTTCATTTATTTGAACAAAAAATTTCGCATGAGAAAATAATACATAGAGAAAAATCCTTTATCTTCTTTTCTCAGTCGAAATGGATATGATATTTCGTTTCATTCCGTGAATGTAAAAACTAAAAATTCTCATAGAAGTAACGAACGATGCAGATCGTATTCCACGAATTGCGCGGACGAACGAAATGAAGATAGGAATGAACTTTTTTCAAGCTTTAAAGGATTTTACGACGTTTTGAAAAAAAAGAAAAGAAAGGAAAAGAAAGAAGTAAAAAACCATTGGACTATTGAAACATTAGAAACGCTCGACTAGTTCGAGGGTCTAATGGACACGATAATTCCACGTTAAATTAAGCTAAATGTTTTAACGAAGAGTCTCGCTCGATATTAACGACGAGAACTAATTGCTCTTGCTCCAACAATCGTTTTAATTTGAGTCATATTTATCGAATTTTCTACCAAATTTGTCGATGATTCAAGATTAAATATATAGCTATAAAATATACGAGTATGTCAAATAGAAATCGTGCATTAGCAAATAAAATACAAAAAAAAAAAAAAATTGTATTGACAATCTCTTCTTACTTTCTTCCTTGACAGTCTTGTAACGATAAATAGAAATCATTTCACTTTTCAGAGGCAGATGTGCCTCTCTCCCTCTCAAATTCGTATGCGTCAAATGCAGTCGTACGTTCTCCGTCTACATATTGATAGAAATTGAATTGTCAAAATTTTTCCAACGTGACGATTTGATTTATTTCGAGGTCACACAGAGATAGAAACTAGTAATTGACGCGGCAATTAATTTAATTGGTACAGTACTGACCTCCATACCTTTTATTTTACTATGGATGACAACCTTTTGGAGATATAGATTTCTCTGTAAATTGCTATGGTACATTGACAAACATCATATTGCGTCATGATTTTTTTTTGTAAAGATGAATGCTTTTGCGTCTTTTCAAAGTAGGACTTTTGTTCTTGATTAAAATGGCCCAACATGCATTTTTGAATAGTAATATAGCATTTCCAGCCGTAGTACACGTATGAGACTAGATACAAGCTTTTTGTAGAAGCGATGAAAGCTTCTGTAACCAACTCCGCTAAACTCAAGCTTCAAGTATTCTCTCATCAGGGAATGCAGCATTCCTTTAAAAAACATGGGTCCATTCTCTTGCCTTTTATTACAGTTGGTTGGATTCTGTAAATGTCGTTGTGAAGTACTATAAGTACAGACGAAATAAAACTGTGATTTATTCTTTTTTTTTTTTTTTTTTTATATATATAAATGAATCGTACGATTTCGTTCGAAAAAAATGTTTTCTCTCAACATCTGCTCTTTGAAATGACCACCGATATATTTTCAATGTTTCCAGTCGCTATGAAAGGGATCTATGTGTATACGAATGTATTTAAATGCCCTTAAAATTATATTGCAATTGTAGTTAATATTAAATTATCATTTCGACAATATCATAAACGCGGAAACGTGCGTGTAACCTTTTATCTTTTTCAGGGTCCTTCCGCTTCCAAGAAAATACAAATACTTGTAGTAACATAAATAACTCACACATATCCATCTGATTCACACTTTTGATATGCACATCAGCTATTTCCTGCAGAGAATTTTTCTGCATTCGCTTGAATAAATCATACATATACATAAATATCATAACTCATATATAATAATACAGAATAAAAGGACAAAATGACTTTAATTTCTCTCGTATAATCAGATTAAAAGTTCATGAGTAGAGACTCTAGTTTTTATGAATGTAAGGTGTCTACAAACGACGAGTTATAAACAATAAGACGTTAGAAGTAAAGAGTACATAAAGTACCATATTTCGTGAGAGGAAAGAATAGAATATCTAAGTGTGAGAAAGACAAAGAAGAAACAAAGGCAGACGAGGTAAAATGAAAGTATAAAAGCAAAACGAATGGTACGATGAGAAAGGTATACAGTTGATGAAGTAAGAAGCAAACATGTACGAAATGTATTGTTCTTTCTAACTTTGAAATGGATCTCAAGAAAAGAATGTTTGCAAGAAATGGAAAGGTGCTCAAGGGTCCTTTGCGAAGATGCAAATGTAACTCTCCCTTTAAGCGATCATAAAAATGATTCAAAAATATATCAAAGTAAATGAAAAAAATTAATAGACGCGTTATATCTCTAATTGATACGGAGTACATAACTAACGTATGTACATCACCAGGAAGGATATATAAATCAATCAAATCAAGGTCCTTCCGTCTTCACAAGCCTATATATGGAAGCTGAATGTTACGATACAACGGACTTTTTCTCTTTAAGTGATACCAGTTCGCCATTTGACATAATCTTGCTTCTTTATAAACCTCATTAAAAATGTTAAAATTCTGGTATTTGATGTAAGAAATCTATGACTATATTTTTGTATTGAATTATTTGAGAAATAATACGCTTTAAATGTTTCATTCTTTTTGCAGTGCTTTCTGGACAATCATTTCAATGGTAATTGCTATACATCGTGACGCCTTATCCGAGCATGAAGCTATTCCTTCTTTATCCAAATACCATCATCATACGAAACATCGTCATTCTTCACATGGAAGTCATTCTTCACGCGGTCATCATTATCCTCATGGATTAGAAAAGCTCTTCGAGGGAAAAAAAAAGGAAGAAAAAACTGTCTGTCAAAGCGAGGAATGCAAACTAATCGGTATATTATAGATAGATTTATTCAACATTATTTTTTTTATATTCTACTTATATTTATATCTCTATTACATTCTTTTTCTATGATACAGCTCGAATAATAAAGGATAATATAAATAAATCGGTTGATCCTTGCGAAGATTTTTATCAATACGCATGTGGTAAGTTTGGGGAAAATAATCCGATTCCACCTGGCGAAAACAGTTGGAGTTTCATTCAGGTGGTGACAAATAATCTTAAACGTCAAGTGGAAGGTGAGCTTTCGAACTTATACATATATCCAATGGATCAAATACTTATTTATTACTTGTTCATTTATTTATTATTATATAATTTGGTTAAAAATTGTATACTTTTAAAGAAATTCTAGAATCAGACTCAACCACGGAAGATTTGTTGACTGTTAAATTGGGAAAAAAATATTTCCATACTTGTACAGATCACAGTAAGTTGAAGAAAATCTTATATTATAGATAGAACTACTATGTGCCTACAAATTCCTTTGCTTTTAATGGAGATCTCTTCGGTGAACGTTTTAAGATACGCGATATAGGGCAGCGTGAGTCAATGAATACCTTGCAAATTTCAGAGAACAGAGAACGAATGGGTCTTGAACCTTTAGTCACAACTATGGCAAGAATTGGTGGTTGGCCGATGATAATGGAACCCGAAGAATGGGACGAAACCGAACATAGCTGGCAAAAAGTTGATGATTATTATGCTATTCTAACAGGACATAATTCACTTTATAGTATTGAGGTTTATGTTTCGCCCTTTGAAAACGACACTTATGTAATAGTAAGTATTATAAATATTAGTCATTACATTTAATAATTTGATAAACAAATAAGTTGGTTTTTTATATCATCGTTTTTATATCGTCAAAATAATCTTTAAAAAATTATTTATTTCTTCTGATATTCAGATGACATCTCCGCGAATGCCTCTAGGTTCGAGAACATGGCAAATGAATGATAAAGGATCGAGCGAGGAGGATGATGAAGACAATAAATATGAGAACAAAGAGGAAAATGAAGATTACGAAGATACTAAAAGCAATGAGGATAAAGACAAAGGAAAAAATTTTAATGATGAAGATAGCGACAGCCAACAACAGGATAGCCAAGAGAAAGGCAGTAAAGATGCAGATTCTGAAGAATTAAAGAACTCAAAAGAAAATCGTAATATGACAGAAGAGTATGTTAATTTGATTACCGAGATAGCGATGGCCGTTGCCAAAACTCGAGGATTTGAAATTCCCGAAAATCGTATTAAGGCAGATGTTAATGACGTTGTAATATTTCAACAAAAGATAATGGAGGTATTTTTAATTCAATTAATATTTTATTTTATTTATTTATTTCTTTTTCATTACAACAAATTATTTTTGATCATCCGTTAAAATATATCGAGTCAATTTTTTTAAAGATCATTGATAATTCCACGAACTATGATGATGATATATCTCTTGGTGAATTTCAAGAGCTATATGATAATGCGAGTATTACTACAGAAACTTCTAAGGTGAAGTATTCTTCTATCTATCTATATTATTCATATTTCAATAAGAAATAATACATAAATCAGCCGATCTTTTACAGATTAATTTTATCAGTAAAATACTAACTTTGTTTGATGCTGCTAATATTAAAATCGATGAAGATTTTCGATTCAGCGTGATACTCACAGATTTCTTTTCAGCTCTTAATTCTTTACTCAATGAGACACCGGATCGTGTTATTAGTAAGTCTGATAAGAAAAAGATTCTTTGTTAAAAAATGCATGTTACTCAATATAATCAATTTTATAAAATTATATCGTTACAGTTAACTACATTCATTGGCTTTACATTAGTCACATCATGGACGCTACAACCGAAAAAATGGAAATGTTACATAATCTTATAAAAACGGGCAAACAGTCTGATAAGGAAATATTATCAAAAGAGAACAGGTTTGTAGTATTACATTCGTGATATTATCATTTTTCAATCAGTAATAATATCCATACTTTATAACTTAAAAAAAAATAAAAGAATAAATTATATAAATTAGATACAAATTACAGGACTAAAAAATGTATATCGGAAGTAGTAAAAATGGATGTCACAGCATATGCGTTTGTTAAGAAATATTTTCCTGATGAAATCAAAAACACGGTAAGCTTTTAACATTTGAATCGAACCAATTATCATAATATCAACAAGTATTGCCGTAACGTTATCTTAATACATTACAAGGCAGAAGAAATGATCGCATACGTACAGAAAGAAGTTGAACGTGAAATTTCTGAATCAAAATGGTTAGATGATGATATTCGCGAATTTGCTACAGAGAAAGTTCAGAATATGAAAAAAATGGTCGGATATCCATCTTGGTATTCAAATTCTACGATAATGAAAAATTATTATAAGGGAGTATGTTAAATCGTTTGATCCTACTAAAAGCATTTTATTTCTTTTTGTTTTTTTTTTTTTTTAATAATTTCATTTATTAATAACTTTTTTAAGCTCGTAATTGGTCCTTCCTATTTTGAAAATAGAATGAGTTATAGCAGATATAATAAATGGAAAGATTTACGTACTTTAAAAATGGACTCGAAATATGAATCGTTAGTATACATATATGTACTCGTACATATATATTTCTATCTACATTAAAACTTATAAATTTTCATTAATTTCAGAATAGAAGACTACATTACGCCTCTTATGTTGAACGCTTTATATGCACCATTTGATAATATGATGTGTAAGTTCTATAAATTAACCTAAACACGTTGAAATATTATTAATGTGTTTCGTATCTATTTTTTATAAATTAGTTGTAACAGCTGCAGATTTCCAAAATCCATTTTTTGCTATGTCAAGACCACAGTAAGTTACTATTTGTCATCACGTAAATAGAATTAATTATTGTACACAAACAAACTTTCACGTATTACAGTATAATAAATTATGGTATTATTGGAGCTATTATGGGTCATGAAGTTAATCATGGATTCGACGATAACGGTAAGCCAGGAACGATGATCAATCCCATCTTGATTGAATCTACGGTTATAGAATACTAATAAGTCTCTGTTCAAAGGACGACTTTACAACAAAAATGGCAAACAAATCCAATGGTTAGACACAATGGTTTCGGCTTATAACAAAAGAGTCGAATGCTTCGTCGATCAATATGATAGTCTGGTACAAGAAGAAATACTGAAAGAGAGTGAAGAATCTACATTGGTGAGTCGTAGATGTAATAATTTTTCTTTTTCTCGATGTTAATAATTTAACTACTTTTTTATTTTCATATTCACAGAGTTATGGTAATAGAACCAGAAACGAAAATATAGCCGATACGATGGGTCTCGAAGCATCCTTAGGTGCATATCGTATATATGAAAAAGAAAACAAAGGCAAGTCATCGGAAGTTTTACCAGGGTTGGAAAATTTAAGCATGGAACAACTTTTCTTTTTGTCTTACGCTAATGTAAGTATAAATACATATATATATATATATATATATATATATATATTATATCTTAGTGATGATTTATCTGCAATTACGGGAACGTAAGTATGTATGTCATGTTTGTGCAGCTGTCTTTAATGTATGATAATGTTTGAAACAACATCTAAATCAAATAATTGTTTAATATATCCTTTAATTATCGATGAGATTATTTTAAGTAA
The DNA here is from genome assembly GCF_014466175.1 of Vespula pensylvanica. NCBI lineage: Eukaryota > Metazoa > Arthropoda > Insecta > Hymenoptera > Vespidae > Vespula > Vespula pensylvanica. Next base: position 5,285,877 of record NC_057686.1, read on the forward strand.
GAGCACGTAAATTTAAGTTACGATAAATGTAAATATTTCGTTGCAATAACCGTGTATATACGAGTCGAAAAGGAAACTATCTCGAATGAGAAACGTAAAAAAAAAAAATAAAATAATAAAAAGTCAGCTGACGACAAATGAAGAGATTTATTTTACGTGCATTAAATTGGTCTTGCCAGGGATGCTGCACGTTCTTCCTTTATCCTCTTCTGTACCCTTAATACGTGGCTGGCTATGGTATCGCGACAATCGCTTCTCCGATCTCTTCCCTCTCCACTGTTCTCGTCCGTATTACGATGTGCAATAAGGGAGAAATGTACAAGGAACGAACAGACAAGATGGTGATGCGTTCTATTTACGACGCAAGAGCGTGAATAACATTCGAACGAGCGAATGTTACTACGCGTTATCAGATTTTAAGAATCCAATCGAATGAAAAACTTATTCATTTCATTCGTACGTAGAGAGGAAATAAATTTACGTATATTTTTCTATATTTTTTCAGACCTTCTGCGAAGTAGTTAGTCCAGAAAGGCTGAAGAAATATAAGTGGGATCAACACAGTACAGGACAATTACGAGTACTCGGGCCTATCTCAAATTCAGAGAGCTTTGCCAAGTCTTTCAATTGCCCGGTCGGAAGCCGAATGAACCCGAAAAGAAAGTGCAACATTTGGAAGTAACTGGAAATGGAAGATGATATTTTCCTTGGCTATCCTTTCGATCTACCTTATTTGATTTAATCTTGAGATCATGAGTTTCTTGTAAAAGAAATAAATAAGATACAAAAATGATTTCATTCGACTTGCATTGCTATATCCGAGAATCTGTGAAGATAATCTAATTTTATACAGTCTCGTCTTCGGTGAAATAATTAGACGAAAGTAAATTATTCTACTGCATATATCTACGTAGATCGTGCCTAATTAATAACAGCTCTTAGTTACACGCTTTGATCCCTTTATGATAAAACCAAAGTGCTTTCATATGAAGGACATAGAAAATGTCTCTTGATTATTTTATACCTTCATACTGTAATCATCTCCGAAGTAATTACTTTAAAAATATTTTACACTTTAAGCTTTCAATGCACTTTGAATTTCGGATATTTATATATGTGCCGACATAGAATTAACATCTTTTTTAACTCAAAGAAGACGTATATCTTTTATATCACACGATCCTTGTTAACAGGAATGTTACTGGTTAAAAAAAAAAAAAAAAAAAGAGAAAAGATTAAAATAGTCAGGTCACAAAAACGTCTTCGATTCACAGCATTTCTTATTTCTTAAAAGAACTTACATTTATTCGGTGGAAGATTTTAATGAATTTTATGCGATCGTGCGATTATGATTTACTGCATTTTACTAAGATATATATATATATATATATATATATATATATATATATATATATACACACACCTTATATCTCTTTGGAATCTTTTAAAAGATAAAGATTTTAGTTGAGATATAATTACAATTCTTTCAAAACTACATCCAATTTTAATTAAATTAAAAAGATACAAATTTCATCTTTACGAACAATGCATATTCTTCTAAATTTTAAATCACATCTTACTTCTTTTATAACTCTCGCGTCCGTTGATCATGTACCATAGACGACGTTTATCCCTGAATTTCATCCTATCTTGCTGTAATTTTAGTATCTCGATATACGCTTTCACATTGTCCTACTCTCCTTATTGCACGAGGTCCTTATCGTGCCTTATCCTTACCTATGTACCACCTGTGGTAGGTATAACTATATGTACCTATGTACTACACTACGTCGTCTTCCACTCTTCTCTAAACTAGTTCAAACAAACTGGATTCTCTACTCGCATTGTCATTCGCCTTGGTAAGTTGCCTAACGCAAAGTGCAAATAAGGCAACGGCTTTTCCAAAGAGGTACTTTGCTTGAATCGGTACATTTATGATTTTGCATATACATTCAAGCAATCATCTGCTTCCTACCTGATTTTTCTTAAAAATAATATAATCTAAAATTACAATACAAACAAAAATTAAAAAGAAAGAAAAAGAGAAAGAGAGAGATAAAGAAACGCATGTTTGTCTATCCAAATCTGATTTCTTTTTTCTATCTTATCCTTTCAAATCATTCCTCCAAACTTGAGGCTATCGTTGGAAAACTCTTTTCTTATCCGATTCTGTCCACGAAAGTCGTTCACTACTACTAGACGGTTACAGCGAATTAGTACTATCCGTTTTATTTGAGAACAAAGTAGAAATCGAAGGATAAAACGGTCTCACCATTTACTTTCTCTCTCTCTTTCTCTCTCTCTCTCTCCCTTCTCTACCACTTACTTCGATTGCGATATTTTAGGTTCCAATGCTTTAAATCAAATAGTTTCTTACAGTAACTGGTTTTCTTCTTAATTTTATAAATCAAAGAACAAAGAGCACCGATTAATCAGCTCGTTCTTGAACGAATCAAACGTAGCTAAAAAGTTGTCGCTTACTACTTTTGTCTCTTCAATTACGACATCTCAAGTCGCTCATTGTATTCGATCATCTCGATCGACTGACAAATTATCTTATTGTCAGAGAAAAATTAACATTGAATGCTAAAGAAGATGTAGGTCAGAATTTTTTAACGATTCTTATATGGCGCGGAATAGGTAATATAAATAATAAATAATTTTCGATATCTCTTCGACCCATTTTCTTTTTTTTTTTTTAGTTGAACAGAATTATTTTAGTTCTTTACAGTTTGGTTTTTTATAGAACTTTCATTTCAATTTAGAACTTTCAAATCGAATTTATTTTATTTTTTATAGAACTTTCATTTCAATCAGCTTTACGCTCAAAGTAATCCCATCTACAATTTATTTTATTTTACATATGAATCAATCAATAGATTATTGTTATCGAGTTATAATAATCGCGTGCAAATTCTGTTTGATTGTTATAATTATTTTTAGTTGGAAATTGGACCTCTTCTATGTAATGATCGATTGAAGAATATACGTATTATACGTGTGTCGTAATTATATAAAATTAATTGTAATAAATGAATATTATTGATAAAATTTTCTTATTTTTTAATAGACAAAATAATTTATAGAGAAATACTCAAAACGAGTAAACGAATAAATAAATAATGTATATAAACAATCGACTAAAGTCGACGATCTTATTGAAGCAATTAATCTGGCTATGTTTATCGAATCGCCGTAGATCGTGCGGTAGTACGGTCGTTGAACAATTGGCAGCAGATTTTGCTAGAAATGTAGGGCGACGTAATTCGTATCGAGAACTGATTCTCAGCAACGTAATCACATCGAGCGTAGCCAAATTAGTGGTGGTTTACGCTTTAATACGAATGGCGAGCGCGCCTCGGTTCACCGGATAAATAATCACCTACTGCGTAATTACTGTCTGATTTTATGTCTCTACGTATCACCAACAATTTGCCAATTTCTAACGCACTATACTAAATTGTATTAATCGATAAAGTGTCAAGAGATTATTTTTAATCTTAGCTAGGACGAATAAATAAATAAATCCGTCGTGAAGTAAATTTTTATCATTAAATAAGTTTTATAAATAAACTTAAAGATTATTAACTTTTACTTAGACGTGCTTCTTTTTTACAAAAAAGAATCTAATTTCACGAGCAACACGTTGTGGATTATGAGCCATTGCATCTTAGTGAAATCATATTTGCAAGAAACTACAGGATTCTTAAGGAAGCCAGCGTATTCCTTGCCAAGCCCTTAATTGCATCTTATCGCGTTCAGTTTGCTCAGAAAAAATAAATCTCACTGTTAAAAGAAAAGACTGTGACAATTTGTAAAAAGATAAAAAGAGAAGGGAGCATGACTCTTCTTTTTCCTCATTGTTACATCAAAGGAACGTTATTTGTAGTCTTTTATTTGACTTTTTCAACTTATGACCTATTCCGTTTATTCGCGAGAAAAGGTCATTCGCGTTTCGAAGGTAACATTGTTATTTCACCGAATTCAACATTGTTATAGCTCGCTAATAGTAAAACGAATCATGTCATTTTTTTGAAGATAACACTTACGATTTTTTTCGATTTCGTAAATGTACGAAAAAAAGCTTGAACCCCTTCAACCCCTTGTTCCTGTAAGGTCGTTAAACTCGTCGAAATCTTGGAACGTTTACCGACTCAGAGTAAATATGCTTTCTACGATCTCACCTCGGATAGGAAGAATACTCTATGCACACATCCCCTATTCATTCACATAGAAGAGATGTTCCACGTTTGTTGACGAACCGTTGCCCAACATCTATTTAATATTAATGGATCATCACGAAGAGAGAAAAAAAAATAGTTACTTTTAAAAGACCTTTTTAAATTTCAAGCTCGATCTATATAGAAACATGACAATTGATACAAGCACTATCGTGCCAATGGTAAAACCATTGACCGTATAAAACGAAATATTTTAAGTACTTTGAAAAGTTAATATTTTCATTATTACGAATTATATTTAATGAATATGAAATGGCGGTAAAATATTAAACGTTTTGTAAATGCATAAACGAACTCAATAATGTTCATGTATATATATATATATATATATATATATATATATATATATATATAAATATCTACATTTTAATGAACAGAAAAAGTTATCGTATATTTTAAATAACGAAATACATATGTATATATTTTTAATAAGTAGTATTACTTACCGATCGCTGTACAGACACCCACGATCCTTGTCAATGTTCCCAAATGCGTGTCGGTTGATCTAACGTAAGTCGACATACCGTCTTCAGGATTATTTTCGCTGGAATGGTTCATTGATCACCATAAAAGAAAAAACACGAAGAAACAATCGTTGACAATGCCAAGTCGTAATCTCCTAAAAAAGGGGTAGTCCTTCGAAAAATTCGAACTTGTATTCTTTCTTAATTGTATCACGTACCGCCGATCCGTTACTACGTGATTCGAATCAGAATATCACAGAAAGACTGAAGCCAACCACTGAAACATAAAACTCTTAATAAATAAATAAAATTCGATGATTTTCCTATAGAAAATATTAAACAATAATAATTTGTGATATATGAAAGATGTACGCGTAAAAAATAACAATTATTTACATAATTAAATGTAATATATTATTTGACTTGTAGAACGAGACCGGAAGACGCGTGTAAATAATAATCGTCCAATCGTAAACCGATGTAGTGTGGCGGCGCGAAATATAAACGCTTGAAATAACGCAAAGCGTTCACTATTCGAAAGGTCGCGTACGACTGAGAGGGTAAGCCCATCCAGCAAGATTGTCACAGCATCCCCGTGCCGAAATCCACACCTGCGCACTTGGCATTTACTTCTACTCCATCTCTTTATATACGAGAATTTACGTATTTTTAATTATAAACAATTATGTTAAATAGATAATGTAATTCTCGATTAATCAAAAGCAAATATACCAGTATTGATTTAATGATAATTATTTATTTGATATAATTTTATAACATCGTACGTAGACATATATACTTCGTACGGTTTTTTAATAATATTCAAAAAGATAATTATTCGAATAAAATTCAATTTCTTTTTCATTTTAATTTGCCTCATTATAGATCTTATATTTTTTAATGTATTAGAATGATATTATCATAATTACCGTTTTTTTCTTTATTTTTTAAGGCACACTTTATATAACAATTTATATATAAATATCATACATAACAAATACCAAGGAAATACACATTTACAAATAAATAAGCAATATTCGTACATTGATTTACTTCATCTATATACAATAAACAGGTTTTCACGTATAACAATGTGCAATTATAAAAATATATTTGATTGCTTACGAAAGCATGTGTATTACATACTTATATAACTAATAAACATCGAGTGAGGTAGACATCGTTACGATACAGTTAATTATTAAACAACAGTATTTAAAATACATATATATATATATATACATCATATATATATATACATATATTAAATATAATACATATATATCGTATATATACTATTAAAAAAATATTATATTATATTGTTAAAAACATTGAATATTATAAATAGTTCTTTTTTGCACACTGTATTAAATTTTATATTGTATTCAAGACAAAATCAAATGTGCACATCGTTTACAATATAATTAATTTATAAAATGATTTCGATATTATTAAAAAAAAATCGTATTAAAAAGAATTCCTAATTTTTATAAAAGTACATAATACCTTCATTAATATGCATATTATATTACCATAATAAAATATTCTTATGCTTGCATAGTGAATACCAAATTAATTATTTAAAGTGAAATTATATAAATAAAATGTTAATAAATCTTCTTTAATTAATTTCTGGTCCCATAGTTAAACTTCTTACATATTGCCAAAGCAACATATATATATACCTTATGAATCTTATTATATTTATAGAATTAATCATTTCGAAATAACAAAAGCACATTTTACGATTCACCTTATAACGATATATACTATTAACCGTAGATTAAATGTTATTTTTCTTTTTTGACTGTAACTTTCTTTTTCCTACTTACAATATTTCTAGGACTGTAATCCCAATTACTTGTAAACAAAGCTGATTTTGGAACCTGTCCTGTAGTAATATGCTTACCTTGAATTTCTAGAATATCATTATTCTTATCGCGTATAATTTTTGCAGTAGAGGGCATTATTGAACGTGAAATAGGACTTAAAGGTTTTATACTGCGCTGTAACACAGCTGGTGACGCAACCAACGACGATGACCTGGAACAAAAATTGTTATTTATTTATTATTATTAATTATTTATTATTATTACTATTTATCAGGACGCAGCTCGTTAATATACCTGTTTTTACTGCTGGGGAGTCTTGAAGTATCTATAGGAGCAAGTCTAAGATTTTTCGGCCACACAGCTGGAGATACAGGTGCTTGCCAAGCAGAATGAGTATCTGGCATTCTAATACTATTTGATTTCCACAATGGCTTAATGTTAGAAAAAGAATTTCTAGCAGATCCTAGAATAAGATTTATTATATCAGTACAGTTAATAAATTTATTATATCTATTATATTATATTATGTCATCTACATTAAAATTATATCACCTTGAGAAGTTGAAATTTCTAAAGCTTGTCCCATGAATCTAATAGGTATAGTTTTTAAAGTAGAAAAACTTTCTCTGGTAGATACAGCAAAAGGCACAGGACTAACAACAATTTTTTCGTTAAAAACAGTACCAAGTTTATTTCTGCTTTGTTGTGCAGTATACAGTCTCTCTTTTTCAGCATGTACATCATTTCCGATTTTTCGAAAAGCTTTTACTTTATTCGCAGAAATGGAATGTTCTTTTCTTCTGTTGGCATAAATATATTTAAATACAAGACATATAAGCATGCATGCCATAAAAATATTTGTTTTTCTTTAAATATACCTTTCAGAGGAATGTTTGTTCCTTTTAATAGTTTCAGGCTTTGATTTGTCAAAAATATTTTGCTCGTGTTGTTTTGTATTACTGAGATCCAAAGAATCATCCTCAAAATGATCATGATATAAAATTTTTTCACCTGATCTAGTAGATTTAGAACTTTTTGTGAATGTTCTATTTCTACACATAGGTGCAGGAGTAATTTTTAATACTTTATCTAATGTACTATCTAATGTGTTTATATCATCATTTTTAACTGGAAATAATTGAGCATTTATGTATTCCAAGATAATATTAAAAATATCTTCTTTTAATCTTTTATTTTTTGAATTGCTTGAAGATTCATTTATATCCTGTAAAAAATCATTTTTAAAATCATATTTTCATTTAGAATAATACTTTAATTAAAGAAGAAATATGACATTTTATATAAATACATTATTATTAGAAATATATATATATATATGTTTGTATATATATACCTTTATTACTTGATAATGTTCGACAGATAGTTTTGGACTATCATAATGATCAAACGATTTTTGTACTTCTCTTTTATCTGCACTACAATCTGTAGATTTACAAATACTTTTATCAAACAATCCTTTTCCAATAACTCTCAAATGCGGTATTTGCATTTTCCATTGCGTACATTCTTCAAAAATTTCATTATTGGACAAGTTATCAGTTTCATTATAGAGAACTTTTTCAATTGCATCCCATTGTTGAAGTAATTTCTCGGTTGCAACATTTTCCATTTCCTCTGGCCATGATATAGACGTTGAGATACTAGTTTGATCCCAACTTGTTGGACTAGTAATTCTTTTAGAAAACTCTTTTCTTTGTATATCTGGTAATGGAATTCCACATAGCTCATGTTCATAAGCTTCATCGTCTCGTAATCTTAATAGATGTTGTGGTGCTTTTACCTTTTGTGTAGTTGAACTAAACCTATATACGAAAAATATATTCCTTTACTAATCAGATTTTATTAAAAGTAATTCTTACAGATAAATACTAATTATACTATAAATTATAAAATAAATTTTTCAAAATAATTATTATATCGAAAAATTTGATTCACATCTAAAATCCAACACTGATCACAATTCTTGAAATATAAAGTACAATTAAAAACAACGTACACATTCCGTTTAATTGTCTTCTTATGCATTTCATGCTTCCCAAATTATTGCACAAATCATTAAAAATCGTTATAGAGATTCTAATAGAAAGTCCTTGACAAAAGTATAATCACGAATCTTGTATAAGAATCACTGTTGTTATTGATTATTTTACTAATAGCCAGGCAGGTAATTTAAAACATTTCAACGTCACCAAAGAATTCTTGATTTGTTAATTAAAAGATATATTTCTTTAAAATATTATAAATCTTGTAATTATATCATAATGCGATCAATCTCTTATTGAAACTCCTATAATCATTATTTCAAAAGAGCTGAATTTACGCGCAATAATACACATACGATGCGAATGCATTTATTACGATTGGTCAAAAAAATATAACAGTTAACGCTGATTGGTTTATATTCAGAATAAAAATAAACTATAACTGTTTATATCGTTTAATGTAATGTTCTTATCAAATCGTATCTTTATATAATAAATAATTTATTTTTCACGTATTTCTTTGTTTGTTACATAATAAAATGTCTTGTAAGAATAATTATTGTAATTATTTAATTGTTATTGATCATCAAATTTTAACCAATTACAAGCTATTTCTATGAATAGTTTCATTTTCAAAGCATATCCAATCAAATAACAGAATTTAAAAGATTTAAAAGGACTTAGAAACATAAGAGTAAATGTGCAAAAGAAGGAACACAAAATAATAATTTTTAAAAATTCGAATAAAGACACAAAATAATATTAAGCTATAGTCATGGATATAAGCAAAATACAAATAGCCATAGTTTTATTCGTTATTGGTATCATTTTTTGTATACATAACTGCATTAAAAGTATGCAGACATAAATGAAAACTTATACTAAATGTATTTAATTTTATGGAAATTTTTTATGATTTTATTTTTTAAAATATATTTAACATCATTCTATAGGAAAATATTATAATATAGTAAAATCTATTGTTACACCTTTTGAAAAATCTAAACAGAAATATTCCTCTAATCGGTGTATATTAAAACAAAAGATTGTTGAAACTATGAGTCATAAAGAAATATTATTAAAATTATATGAAGCAGCTGATGTAAGATATACTTATATTTATTTAGTACATTTTATTGTCTTTTCATATTAATAATATCTTTATATCGATATGTTATTATTAGAAATGTTATATGAAAGTGTATGCACTTAGATGCATTCATTTAACTAATTATTGTCCTTACTTAATTAATATTCCACATGGACCAGATGGATATACACCATTTCATAAAGTCTGCTTTCATGGAAATACATGTTTAATCGAATATATGCTTGCAAAGGGTAAAATTTATAATATTAAATATTATTATGACGTTATATTTAACATCAAGAATTCATGAAAAATTTATATTATATATATATATATATATATATATATATATATATATATATATATATATATATAGGTGCTAATCCTTTTCTTACGACTTATACTGGTGAAAATGCAATTTGTATGGCATTATATTTTTTTCTTAATCACCCTAACAATAATGATTTTACTTGTTTAGATATTCTTTGCGAAACAGGTTTGTAGAAAATTTTAAATAGTTCATATTTACATTTTATATATCATTACAAAGAATACTTTATTATACATTATATCTGATTGTATCGCAGGTTGTCACTTAGATATATCAAATATACATTACGATATCTTTTTGAAAGCAGCTTTAAATAATCATAACAAGCTTTTAACAGAATGGATATTAGTACATAATAAAATTAACACACTTTCGAGAAGTTATTCAGAACCATGAACTTTGCAGTAATAATGAATTAAATATATAATTTGATCTACACAACAAGCTATTAATTTTATTTATATTTTAGTTACTTGATATTTTATTTTTCTATTTAATTTAGATAAATTGAATATAATAATTTTACAATTTCTTCTTTACTGAATTAATAATCGGTAGTTTAAATTATGTGACTTGTATGCGTATCTTCGGTGTTATGCATAATCTTCGTTTAACAATAAAGGAACAAAGTTCAAAATAATAATGATTAAATTCATCTATAACAAAACTAACCTTTTCGTTATGATCGTCAACTTCAGTCAACGGTCACCGAATACATAAGTACGTTAGTCGATTGTTTATGTTTATTTATTTATTCGTTACGCGAAAATATTTCTCGTCCTACGTAACTATCAGTAGTTAAATGATAGTATGCGTAGAATAATCACCATATTTGACTTTAAACAAGTGTTATTTGAAATCGAATCTTCTTATATAGCTCTACTGAAAAATTAGATTTGTGTTTAAATATGTTAAATACTGGTTTGTTAATTTTGACAAATCCTAGTAGGATTACGACGTTATTACCAGTTATTAATAAACATGTTTTAAAAACATTATATATTCAGTATTTGCCAGAAAAACATTTGGTTACACCAGAAAATCATTCCATTATATTACCGAAATTATCTTATTATGCTCAAATCGTTGCCAATATTTATAAAGTTGCTTCCAATAATTGTTCTAGACTAGATATACGAATCTTATTAACACATATAAAAAATCCTGCTTTTACCATTATAAATACAAAAAGTCCAGTGGAAATAATAATTTTTGATCAGATTTATAATACAAAGATAGTTGACACTTTTATACAAGATTGCCTTGCTAATAGATCAGAAGGTTGCAGTTATATTACACTTGATAGTGAACAAAATGATGAAAAATGTAGTAATATTGATGAATATAGTACAAAAGATTCACAAACATACAAAAATGTTGTTTTGGGTGGCACGTTCGATCGTCTACATAACGGACATAAAATTTTTTTAAGTGAAGCTGTTTTGTATTGTAAAGAAAAACTTACAGTTGGTATAACAGATACAAACATGCTAACTGGTTAGACATTACTATTAAAATAATGTTTTCAATTGTAGTATTTAGTCACAACTGACAATCAACATAATATTTTTAGGAAAATTGCTTTGGGAATTAATAGAACCATGCTCTAAAAGAATAACAGATGTTAAAGATTTTTTAGAAGATGTGGATTCATCATTAACATATGATATTGTTCCTATTAATGATATGTATGGTCCAACTAAAGATGATCCTACATTTGAAATGTTAGTAGTCAGTGAAGAAACAAAACGAGGAGGAGATAAAGTTAATTCTTTGCGATTAGAGAAAAATTTGAATAAATTGGTTATTCATGAAGTAAAATTATTAGTTGATGAAAATCATGGAGAATATGAAGAAAGCAAAATTAGTTCTAGTAATCAAAGAATGCGATTACTTGGCAAAAGATTAGGAAAACCTGTATGTATTTTCTCGACACTAGACTTTTTTATTTATTTTTAGAAATATTATTATTAATTTTGTAGATAAACAAAGATAAACCACTTAAACCTTATATTATTGGATTAATTGGTGGTATAGCAAGTGGTAAATCATCAGTGATAGAAAAAGTACAAAAATATAATGCTGGATTTGTAAATTGTGATAAAATTGCACATGACTTGTATCTTCCTGGAAAAGAATGTTATCAAGCTATAATTACACATTTTGGTACAGGCGTACTTGATGCAGATGGTTTTATTAATAGAAAAGCTCTTAGTAATATTGTATTTAATGATAAGGTATATTTATGTATATAATTTATACAATATGACAAGACTATTTCAGCTGTTTTTTCAATAATTTGATAATTTTGTGTTAAAAATATAGGAACAATTAAATAAACTAAATAAATTAATGTGGCCTTTAATTCTTGAAGAGGCTAAAAAGAAGATTCATGAACTATATATAGAAGGATATAATATTATTTTTATGGAGGCAGCAGTTTTAATACAAGCTAATTGGCAGAATGAATGTCATGAAATATGGGCTTGCATAATTCCACCAGAAGAGGTTTGTTTAATATTATGTGTACTTCATGTTATTAACAATGTACATATGTTTTATTAAAAAATAATACATATATTACATGTGTAGGCTATTAAAAGAATCATGAAAAGAAATGTTTTGTCAGAGGATGAAGCAAAAAAAAGAATAGAAATGCAAACAAATAACATAGATCAAATTAGAGAAGCTAATGTTATTATATGCACATTGTGGGATCATGATTTCACACAAAAGCAAGTACAAAATGCATGGGATGAATTGAAGACTTATTTATCACAACAATCAGCTGATTAAAATAATAATGTTTTTAAAATCAATTAATATAATGATATACAAAAAGGGAGATGTGTATGGTTAATTTTAGTTTATAAACTTAGTGTTTTTTTTTTTTTTTTTTATATAGATTCTTTATATGCTGGAAGTAAAATATAATATTGTTATAGATTTTTGTACACTATATGTACATATATTATATCCTACTAAAGTGATAAAAAATTATTTAGCAAATAAAATATTATCAGTTAATATAGTGTTTTCTTCTTGATCCAAATAGTCTTGCATTTTAGTCATAAGTGAGCTTAAAAATAAACGAAAGTCAGCTTGTAATTTATTAGCACTTTCTTCTATGTCACATCTGACATGTGATACTTTGGGAAATGTGGAAGCTGTATAAGTAAATAAATTATTATTATTATTTTTTTTTTTAATTACAATTAATCATTCGTTTTTCTTATTTTTACACTTACAGATCGATTTCGGTAATTCAGATAGAATTCTGTCAGGATCATAACAGAATATTACACACATGTCAGGACCTAATTTAGTCTGTGTAACAAAGTAATCATAGAACTCTTGCATTTCTTTTAAACAATTTTGTTTTTTTGCATTATATATTAACATCACACCATGCAAATCTTTCCTTATAGCAGGCCAACAAGTTTTAAATCTGTAACATGCATAAATTACAAGAATAGATAATTCACTTCAAGTTTAAAATATATAATGTACTTAATTTGCATACTTATAATCGCCACTACAATCCCATATTTCAATATCTTTTGAAATAGTTTTATTATTTACAATAATGCCTTGTGCTTCTGCTTCTAGTATTCTTACACCATATGTTGGATGGTAATTGTAAGGAATTTCTGAAGCATCAGCAAGAAAATTTGATACTGTAGTTTTACCACTCTGAAAAGTATTACTTTTTTGTTACTCAAAATTATATAGAAAATAAATAATACGACGTTTTTTACTTATGTTATTGAATCAAACAAATTTAATTTAAACATTAGTATTTATTAACATTAATCCTTCATATCTTACCTCCAATGGTCCAATTACCACTAATTTTAAAGCTTGCATAATTATTGATATCTTTTATAACACAGTAATCTTTCCATATTTGTATCAATCACTCTTGAAGGCTATTTTTGTATACTATATTGTTTCCACGGTAACCATTCATAATGACGAAGTTAAAATGCATACTTAATTATACAACATAACAAGTAAGCATATTTATATAAAATCATAATTATTTCAATTAGAAATAATTATATATATATATATATATATATATATATATATATATATAAATAAACTAACAGATATATTAAATATTTATTACAGGTTAATATCTCAATAATATTTAGTACTAGGGATTAATTTATTTATCAACAACATATAGTTTTATAAGATATTTATATAGTAAGATAGTTAATACAAATAAATCGTAAGTTATGAACGATGTACGTAGAACTAATGTAATTATTAATAAACTGTTTCGTAAATCCTATTAATACATATATAAAAAAAATAATGTGCTGTGCTTAATATTTGATTGCATAATACTCAGCAAAATACTAACAGAATTTCAAAAATTTTGTGATACATATCTTTTACTTTAAACGATATTTCTCGAATAACATATGAGTGCAAATACAATATATCTATTTAAGATTGGTTAACTTCTTTTACAATAAGTACAGTTCGTGTCATATTATACATAATTAGATGAGATGGTACATTATCTTTTAAAATATGTGTTCTTTCATATAGCTTACACATTATTACAAAATATTTCTGAGTCTATACATTAATAAATATAAATGATATAATTTTACACATGATTATCTTCAAGTCACTTCTGTATAATAATCTAATAATTATAATTTGTAGCATATTGTAAACACTTATTATTTGGATAAAGAAAATAACAGAAGAGAAATTGCGATACATGTATTAAAGAAATGTATTTTGATTAATGTGTAAATATTACTTTACACACTTTGTACATCCTCTGATTGATCAGTTTTGTTTTCTTCGGGGTAATTTAATCCATACAAAGCTAATAATGCTGCCTTTGCTGCTATTTTTTTAGCATCCTTTTTATTTCTTGCTGCAATTAAAGAGATACAATTATTTACATACTTATAAATAAATTCTCGATTGATATAAAAATTCGATTATTATCTTGCATTTATTAAGTTTATTATTTTTATATACCTGAACCAGTATAACCAACGCCGTCAATTTCCACAGCTAGTGTAAACATTATATTAGGTGGATTTCCAAGACGACTTATTTCTACATATGTTAATCCTGGTTTCATTTGATTTAATAACATAACAGGATGTATATTGGTCGCATTTGGAGGAAGTTCCTTTTGAACTGGAAATTTATTTGTACTGGAAAGTATTTTCTTTGCTCCTTTTAGCGGTGTAGGTACTCCTGGTCTAGGTACTGGTACTGATGTTCCTTGATTATGCCATTCCAAGAAAAGTTTATAAAGTGCAAAACTTGCTAATGAACTCCATGGAACTTCTTCACTTTCATCAATGTTGGTATCTACGGATACTTGTCCATCTTCTGCATTGTCTTCTTTTGTTGATGAGGAAGAATCTGCAGGTTGATTTGCTTGTCCATCTGATTCAGCATCCATACGTGCTTTCATACTAGCTGCAGTCATTTTTTCAAGCAATAATGCTTTTAATGCATTTTCAGCAGCATTTTGGCGTGCAAGTGGTTTAGATAATCCTTGACCAACATATGTTTTTCCATCAAGCTGCCAATTATATATATAATATTTAGTCAAAACAAATATATAGAATGGATATTCATTATAGAAAATTCTTTTTTACCTCTGCATGGACAAGATAAAGAGAGTTTGGCATAGGTCCTTGTGTTTCAGGAAATGTAAATTGTACTCCAGCTTTCATTTCATTTAAAACCATAATTGCATTTTTTGGTTGAAGAGTCTTTCTTAAACGTTGATTCAAGCGAAGACGTTTCAGTTTTTTATTTACCTTAACTGTATACATAATTTTATTATTGAACATAGAAAAATATAAGATGTAGTATTCGTTCGTATTATCTAGCTTTTAACATTTTCAGTACACTGATTCACATCGATTGTTTGAATGCCTTAGTTCAAGGAACAAATCATTGAACAAAAGCTAAACATCTTCAAATTTGCGCAGCGTTTTGTCATCATATTGATAATAAAATAAAAATATGATAAAATAAATAAAATTTTTATAGAAACTATTACACATGTATAATACTTACATCCGGGTATTTTACGTCTCCATCTTGGCATTTCTGGTGCATCAGTATCTGTATTCTCAGTTTTGACATCAACTTTTCCATCAATGGTATTATTACAAGAGGCAGTTGTATCTGATGTAGTGAGAACAGATATATTTTGTGATGTAGAAGCAGGTTGTTGAGGAGTAGTAGATGTGTTCTGCATAGGAACAGTAGATACTGTAATTGAGCTTTGTTTAAGTATTGGTTTTAGACGCTGTTGTTGTTGAGTATTAGGTGGTGGTAGTTGTGGAGGTGGTTGCTGTTGCTGTATATGCTGCTGCTGCATATGTTGCTGCTGTATATGCTGTTGTTGTATATGCTGCTGCTGCTGCTGCATATGCTGCTGTTGCTGCAGATGTTGCTGTTGCTGTTGCTGCAGATGTTGCTGTTGCTGTTGTTGCTGCAAATGTTGCTGTTGTTGCTGCAAATGTTGCTGTTGCTGTTGTTGCTGCAGATGTTGTTGTTGCTGTTGTTGCTGCGTTAATTGAGGTTTCAATTGTTGCAAGGGTCTTGCTATACTAGATTGTTGTATCTGTACTGGTGGCTGAGATTTAAACGGTTGTGAAGGTGGCACATTTCCTTGTTTGTAAATAGCTTGCTGATTTACGATTGGTTGTGGTGGCTGATAACTTCCTTGCTGACTAAACTGTAAAATATAGGGTGGGTCGCCGCTACACAAGGAACCTCTACGGTTGTGCTATCCCACCAAGGTCTAGCATCGCATATGTACTTAAAAGCAATCTAATGCTACCCCCATAGCTCTTACCTGCCAAATTACCTTTAACTATGGCCAATGTTTCCTTACTCATGACTCAGTTAAGTTGAAATATGTTAATTATTATATAAAAATTTTAAAATTAATTTCAAAAATAGGAATGAGTAATTATAATGATGTATATGTTAAATTATAATCAATCCTTCAGAATATGTTTTATATTCTATGTATAATAAGTAATACAAAAAAAAATATAATAAGAATGTACATTTGGAATAGAATGAGTACTGTTTATATATACATAGAAAATAAATTAGAGTTAAATATCAATGATATAATAATATTAAAACAATTCAACTTGCTTAGGCATGAGTTCAGTACAAATTAACAAAATGGCCTACGGCCTATGACAGGCTATGCTATGTGGGTAACAGACGATCTAGCCCCTGGCCGACCGCACTTCCTCGGTATTGTTGTATAGCTACTAGTACCTGCGTTGCAGGGGAGGGGAAAGTAGGGACCACTAATTAGTACATGCAAATGGAAACAACTTTGGAAACAACAAATGGAACATTTTAATGCATCTATATATGTGAAAACTCAAACATTTTTTATATCTTCTGTTATATTTGGGATCTTCTATTTAATTTTGAAATAATACAAGATTTGGAATTAATATAAATTTGATGTCCATAAAGAATATGATATAAAAATACATATAAATAAATAAATAGAAACTTACAGAATTTTGGCTCTGGAAAGGAGCCTGGTTACTAGGATTTTGTGTTCGTGCTGTAACATATATAAATATATTCTTATTGTGTTTTCTAAGAAGCATATATTATAGGGTTAATCAAATTATGTCATATAAATAAAAATAAATCGTATAGTCGTCGATTTGTTGTATAATCTAGAAAAATAGATAGCTTTTTAAGAAAAATATTTAATAAATAAACTTACGATCTTTGTGTAAACATACATGTTTATACCAGGTGATCATGACTATTGTATATAAAAAAAAGAAATAATAAAATATAAATGATATATATTTCAAACATGAGCACAATCGATAGTATTGATCTTTTGATATAATGTATTTTAATATTAACAAAAATTTATATATAATTATACATAACTAACATAAAAGAATTTATTTTCTATCAACATGTTTATATACCTTGAATATAAAAATAAATTTTGTACTGTTCTTACCACTAGGATAGCCCTGACTTTGTCTGTTTCTCGCAAACATTTTTACGTTTTTAATAAAAGAGTAGAACTGTTCTAAATGATGTTAATTTGTAAATTTTAAACACGTTAATAACTATAGTATCATTTATTACCACTTAAATATACATATAATAGTTCAATTGCTTCGTTAAATGTTACTGTGTATCGAGCACGCCTGCCACTTAATCATGAAGAAGGAAATGACGCTATGATCTTATCCCCACTACTTTTCAGAACAGGAAATATGAATCTCAAACATCGCGCATGTGCAAAACATGAAACTATGCAAATATTTCGATATTTAAAATTAGTTATTTTTGTTAAAAAAAAAAGTTGCATTAATATTTTTGTTTTATAACGTACGTGATATATAGTTATTTTTTGTGACTGTACAATATTAGGGCAAAATAATAAATCAGTTGAAAAATAATTTAAACGTCTGCATTTTGAAAATATCACAACATGTAGTACTCTTAAAGCGATACTTGTACATTTATACAACAAAAATGCCATATATATGGTGCAAAATGGAATTTGTAATTACAGAATTTATATAAGGGCTATTTAATGATCTTATATAATACAAAAATTCACTATGTTTTGTCTTAATTATAGTGCTAATAATTATTTTATTTACTCAGAGTAAACCTTCCATTTCTTGCATAAATTGCATATATGCATCATCCTTTGTTTTAGGTTGTGTTGTTCGAAGTGGTTGAGTTTCTGGTAATCGTTCTGAAAGTCTGGATATGTTGCTTGTTGGTTTTCTCTTATCATCTCGTTTTACTCGCAGAGATGTTGGTAAAAACCTAGTAACATCCGCAGCTAAATTGCGAATCTGAGGTTTGGCTTCAATAGTTGTAGTATTTTTCCCATCTTTATCTTTTCTGTTAATTAATTGAGGAGCAGCAGATAATACATTAGGAGTCTTAGGTTGTGATCCTGTTCCTGCTTGTGTTTGCATCTGAGCATTTCCTATATTTGAGATATTAGATAAACTAGGCATTTGCATCTGCGGTGGTGGCATTCTAGGCATACTTGGTGGACCTGGTCGTAACATTCTGGGTAATCCAGGTGGGGGACCTGCAAAAACATTTTTTACATAATAAATTTATCGAATAATAAAATTACGATGTCATGATTAAATTGTACATGTTATAATATAATGGTTGATGTATTACCAGGTGGAAGACGAAGTCCAATACGAGGTGGGGGCGGTGGAGGCATTCGAAGATGTAATGGCGGAGGTGGTGGCCTATATAGAAGTGGAGGTGGTGGAAGATTCATATGGGGCAAATTATGTTGCTGTGTATGTTGTGTGTGAGAATGAGATGATGCATGTTGATTATGTCCTGAAGAATGCTCAGATGCTCCTGGAGGCTCGAGTTCTTCATCTTCTGTTTTGTTGTTAGTTTTATTATTGGATTTAGAATTAGATTCATTCTCTGCCTCGAGTAATGATAAGCGAGCATTTAAATCTTGAGCACGTTCAGTTTCTCGTTTTTTATGAACTACTTCCATTTCACGCATAAATTGATCAATATCTTGACCTGCCATGGCCAACATTTTTTGTTGCAAAGTAGTTGGCTTCACCTTTGTCATTTCTCTGTCTTTTTCTTTATCTTTCTCCGAATCTTTTTCTTTATCAGAATCTTGCTTATTATCATCTTTATCATCCGCGAAACGTATTGTTCTTGATTTTGCTGGTGCATCTTTACTCTATGTATTGCATACATAAAATGTGTTGTAAAATTAATTAAGTCTATAATCAAGAAATCAAACGAAAAATCAGTAACTTAATAATAAATACATAGTATTACCTTTTCTGTGACATCTTCATCATCACTTGAAAGGTCAGGTGGTGGAAAAGGTGGAACACCTGGTGGTTCTTTATTTGGTGCCATTGTAGGTATTGATGGAGCTGTGGCATATGCACTGGTTTTCTTTAAAATACTTGGTGGTATTGGTATGTTCATGAGTGGATGATGTTGTGGAATATAATGTGGATGTGGTGGATACATATGAGCAGGAGGTTGTGGCATGTCTGGTAGTGGAATTTGTGATGTTAATGAGCCTGAAAGAATATTTCTCTTTGTAATATTAAGAAAATCTCTATAATATTGAATAAAAAATAAAAGAAGATTGTTTCAAAACCTGGATACATCCTAGATATATCATTAGCTGCAGATGGCAATGGTATTTCATCAACCTGTACCTGTTGTGCATGTCTTACAGCTTCAAAATATGAGACTAAATCTATTCTCCTTCGCTCGTATTGTATTAATTGTTCTTTTAATTCTGCCCATTTTTCTTGATCATCTTTTGCCTTAAGAAAGTAAATCAATCATAGAAATATAAATTATAAATGACTATATACAGATATTGAAAATCTTTTATTATCATCTTACCAATTTAAAATATAAAATGTATAATACTTCTATACTTACATACATTTTTAAAACACGGTCTAAGGTTTCCTTAAGTTTCTTTCGTTTATCTTTTAATACTTTTTCATTTAAGGGTGGTGGCTGCATAACGTTGTATTCTAAAAGGAAACAAATATCAATAAATAATCAAACTACCAAAACTTTAAGGAGCTAATATTATTGTATAATACCAACCCATTTGATCTATTTTTTCCATTTCTTCAATTATTTGAGTAGGATCTTTGCCTTTTAAAACAGCAGCTCGTACCAATTGTCTTTGTTTTTTATTTTTCTTTAATTCTTTCTTACGAGCTTCCTTACCTAAAATATACAATATAGAAAATCGTCAATTTTCTATTATTTATAATAAGAACATATTATTTATATATTTGGTTATGAACAATACTAACGTGCTTGATCAGTGGGATTCATATATTTCCCACTTTTCGTGGTATTAATTGAACGTCGACCCATTTTAGTTACTTTTTAAAACAAGAAAAATAATGAAACCTATCTGTCTTTTTAATTTTAAGTCACCTTAATCGTAAATCAACATAATTATTTACGTTTCGTTCAATCAACATGTCGTCGTTATTCCATCATTTTTCAACGTACTACTGTTCAACAGTGAAGGGTGCATTTACAAATAACTCTTTGAAACATAAAGTTACGTTTTTATCAATATCGAAGAGATCGTATGTTGAGTTACGATTGGAGCATTCACTGACGCTCGGAGTACGTTTAATTTGATTCAAGTTTTGTATTTTTAACTTGATATAATCGTGCACGAATATTTTTATATATGTGTACTTAGTATAAATATAATTCAGGTAATTTTCTATTAAAATTTACATTAAGAATATAAAATTTAATAATTAAATCAAGTAATGTGATTTTATATGTGATGAAAGTTTGTAGCTTGCGATGACAAGTTTAAATGTTGAAATCGATTATTTGTTAATGAATGAACTATTTATGAATTTTAGGATAAACTGATGTGTTTACAATTTTTTTTTATGTAGTGTATTATTGGTTAATAATAACTATTAAACGTCGATGTGATTATAATTAAGTAGCAATAAGAAATTTACAGCTAACCTCATATAACAAGTTAATATTTTATATATTATTTACTTGTTTATACTTGTCTTACTTATTTACTTGTATTATATATTATTTACTTATTTGTTGACATATATTCTTTATGTTATTAAAGAAACATGTTGCATGCTATTGCTCACGATGTAAAAAAGAAGCCACGCACTAAAGATGTTAAAATATTAGAAGATGTAACTTTCTCTCAAATGGGACTTTCACAAAATATTTTAAATGGGTTAGCTAATTGTGGTTTTCAAAGTCCATCTCCCATACAACTCAAAGCTATACCATTAGGACGTTGTGGATTTGGTATGTTTGTATAATCGATATTATAGTTTTGTAATATAATATAATCTTGTATGAAGTTAATATATTTTTAATATTATTATTTTAGATTTAATAGTAAAAGCAAAATCTGGAACTGGAAAGACATTAGTATTTGGTACTGTGGCTCTTGAAATGATAGATGTTCAAGTATCTACTGTACAAGTTTTAATATTAGCACCTACAAGAGAAATAGCTATCCAAATTTCTGAAGTTTTGTCATCTATTGGTTCAGCATTGAAAGGTCAGTATTTTTTTTTATTTATTTTCTTTTGATTATATAAATATACTCTATGTAAAATCTCAATTCTTTTTCAGGACTGAAAGTTGAATCTTTTATTGGAGGAATGGTTTTAGACGGTGATAAAAAAAAACTTAAGGTATGTCATATAGCAGTTGGAGCTCCAGGTAGAGTAAAACATTTGATAGAAAAAGGATTCCTCAAAACTGATAATATTAGATTATTTGTACTTGATGAAGCAGATAAATTAATGGAAAATAGTTTCCAAGGAGACATCAAGTAGGTATAATATTGCTATGTATGTTTTTTATTGTATATGTTGATCAATTTTAATTCTTTTTATAAATTTTATAATTTCAGTTATATTTTTTCTAAATTACCATTTAGTAAACAAGTTATAGCATCAAGTGCAACTTACTTAGGAGATTTGGAATCTTTTCTTAAAATGTATATGTGTTCACCAGTATTAACATCTCCAGATAATGATGGACCAATTCTTGTTGGTTTAAAACAATTTGTTTCTGTAGTACCTTCACATCCATATACAATGAAACAGGTAGTTATAAATTTGTACTTTTAGTTATTAATATTTGTCTACATTACTATTATATAATTCGTTATTAATTTGTAATTTTTTTTATAAAAAATTTTTACAATACTTTTTGTTTATTTAGGTCGAGATAAAAGTAGAAGAGCTTATCAAGATTTTTAATAAAATTCCATTTAAACAATGTTTAGTATTTTCAAATTATCAATCAAGGTATGTTTTACATTTTTTTATTGTAACAGATCTAAATCTAAGGACTAATATCAATACATTATTTTTCTAAATTTTTCAGAGCACAATCTGTATGTAATAAAATCAGTTCAATGGGTTTTTCTGCTACTTATATAATAGGAAATCAAGATATGGTTAAGCGACAACAGGCTATTAAAAAATTAAAGACACTTAAATGTAGAATAATGCTAACAACTGATTTAACTGCTAGAGGTATTGATGTTGAAAATGTAAATTTAGTTGTCAATCTTGATATACCTGGAGATGCAGCTACGTATTTACATAGAATTGGAAGAGGTGGTCGTTATGGATCTTACGGAATTTCTATCACAATTATTTCAGACAATGAATTAGAGTTGTTCAAGGATATATTAGGAACTGTTGGAGGAAATAATTTTTCTATTGCTAAGCTTCCTGTAGAGTATCCACTTAATATTTGGAATTGTGATTATGCAGCATTTGATAAGATTTTTGGAAAATGTGATCGTGATACAGACGAAGAAGAAATTGGCAATAGTAGACTTGATTCAGATGATAGTTTGCCTACTCTTATATCTCACGAGAAATCTCAATGTGACGAAGTATTGTTAGAGGATAATAAAAATAATGCAGGTAACATTCAGTTATCCTTCAATGAAAATATGTTAAATCAAATAATAATTAATAATCCAGTATGTGAAAATAGTAAATCTTCTAAAGATATAACTATATCAAAACCAGAAGATACAATTGATTCGTTACCTGCACAGCACATAAAAGAAAAGAACAAACTTGAATGTTCTTTAAGAAATCAATTGGAAAAAGAAATACCAAAGTTTGATACTTCATCTATTAAACCAACATCAACGAATTTATACGAATTTCAATTAATAAATGATTCCAATAATCCATCTAAGTTTCAGAAACTTAATAAAGATGTTGTGTTTAAAGTTGATTTATCTAATATTGATCAGGATGAATTATTAAATATTCATGATAATAAAATGATGGAGTATTTGAAATTTACAATCAATAAGAAATATGCTACAAATATGTCTACTCAGGTAAATAATAAAATTAATCCTGGAATTACGAGTGATAATAATTTAATATTTGAAAATAAGGAAGAACAAAGCCACTTCACAAAAAAGAATAATATTTCGTATGTTGAGTTACCGTTATCAGAAGATACAGAAGATACTGATGTTTCTTGTATTAAAGAATTATTGAACTATTTGCAAATACATGAAGAAAGTTTTAAAAAACGGGATAAACTTGATACTGGCCATGATGATGATTCTATACTAAATATAGCATCAGAATGGAATAAACAGCTTAACTTTGAAATTTATTTATTAGACAATACAATGTCAAATTCTATTTATAGAACTATAGACGAAGAGTATTGTTTAGCTTTAAAAACTTTTCTGCAAATACAAAGGAAAGCTTTTCTCTGTATTTATCCCGAACTTCGTACTGACGAAGAAATTGATGATACCTATGTATATTCATTACAAATATCCAAAAATTTCATGGATGTCTACAAAACAATAGAAGATTTTAAAAGTTGTTATAGAAAATGTGGACAAAAATTTGATGCTTACTTTCCTTATCCAATGAAGGAAGATGCTTTTATGCCAAATTTAATGATATCTGATAAAGAAATTGA
The DNA here is from genome assembly GCF_014466175.1 of Vespula pensylvanica. NCBI lineage: Eukaryota > Metazoa > Arthropoda > Insecta > Hymenoptera > Vespidae > Vespula > Vespula pensylvanica. The sequence goes on from NC_057686.1 coordinate 5,310,391, forward strand.
AGATTATCGTAAGGCATTACAATATTTACAACAACCACCAGATATTACACTAAGACTCATAGAGTGGATTAAACATTTTACTGTCTTAGATAAATTTGAATATAATAATTTAATTACTAAAATAAAAGAACAAGGAAAAATATCTTTTAATGAATTATTTGCTTTTATACAACAAGAGAATATCAAAAAGATAAATAATAAAGTTAAATTAAAGAAAGATTTTTCGTATTCTGCAATACAAGAAAATAGTTGTATTCCATTAATAGATCATAATTATACAAATGATTCTATGTTAGATCAGATTCATGAAGATTCAGAAGACATAAAGAAACTTAGTGAGGAAATGAATACAATGAATTTGCAAAATAAATTCAATAAAAATTCTAATGTAATAGAACATTTAGTTACATGCGATCAAAAATGTAATACAAATGCACAAACAATAGATAAAAGTAATCAAAGTGACTTTCCAAATGCATCGTCTTTGGATGTTCATAATGCCAGAAAAGAAGGCTTATTATCAGCTCCAATTCTAAATAAAAAAACAAAATATAATTATATACGAAAGAAACATTCAACAAAAACATCTATGAATTCATACAGATCTGTACCACAAAAAAGCTTAAATGCTATTCAAACTGTTTCTGTTCCATTAGCACAACAAGTAAATCCAGAAACTACTAGTATATATAAACAAATTCATAGCTTTGATGATCACTTAGTTCCTAAAAAATGTTTAAATACAAAACAAAATTCTAATGTCAATGTACAAAGTGCAGTATTATTTCGTCATAAGAAAAACTGTAATACAGATACAAAATCAGATGAAATTTCTTCTCATTGCGATGTTAATAATTGGAACAGTTATAATCACAATATAGATCCTTGGATTCAACCATACTCTTTTTATAACAATTATACAGATAACAACTTTTCTTACAATCTAAATTATGATACGTGTCAGAAGCAAACTTCTCCAAATAGTGATTATTATAAATTAAAAATTAATCAAAATACATCAAATAATTCTGTAAATTCAGATGATAAAGAAGAAATAGACATTGAAGAATTATTTACATCCATTAGAATACAAACTAATAATTTACACTGGCAAATTTATCAATCTCAAATGTTAGAACAGTACAGTGAAAATGAATAGTGATGATCAAATGATGTGCTTATGAAAATACACATATAAATATATATGTATATATAAAATATTACTACTTATAAATTGAATGTTACCTTATTTTTGGTCATGATTTCTAACGATTGATTTATAATCGATTGGTAATATATAATGATATGCGAAACGATCGATAGTGAAAGGTCATATGTTAGTGGTATGCATTTATAAGATACATGTTCTGTGTGCCATGTGTAACCTTTTACCATCGATACCGTACTACCTGATCTTACGTAATTCAATTGATCTTTCTCGATTGAATTTTGTGGGATTACAAATCGTATATGTCCTATTGAGTAAAAAGATCGATGTAAAAGACGTGTATTATATAGTTTTAGGGTTAGGAAGTATATTATATGTATGGTTATGTAAATATAAAATATAAGAACTTCCTAATACTTTCTACAATAAAAGTTATTTTTTTTATAATAATTCTACAATATAATAACATTAAATATCTAAAGGTTTTAATACGCGTATTTCAAATAATGTATTCGACAAGATTGTCACGCGTATTTGTACATTTTATATATGCCGGCTGTGAGTTAAAGCAGATCAGGTTTCTGAGGCATCTTTTCGACGTGGGGAGAATCTAAAGGGAGGTAGGAGGAAGAGCGAGATGGGGGAAGAGGAATGGAAAAAAAAGGCACCACCTTACGAAACTCGTCTCGTGAGAGAATTCAGGGTAGGAACCCGTTGCGTGCCTCTTTTATTCGCGAAATAATCGTTTGAGGCTCCCGCCTAGCACAACTTCAGTCGTTGACCACGTGCTTTCGCGTGAGGGAGTCTATGTAACCGTATTCGCGAGTGTGTTGTGTCGTATTAATCGGAAAACGTCGTATCGAGTCTTTTTCACGCGCGATTAATTTTAGTATTTCCTGAAAATTAATAATTCCCAATGGCCTCCATTAATATGCCTTTCAAACGTAAATACTTCAAGAAAACACCGGTCCACATTGTTGAAAATCACGATGAGGTATGTATGACCTCTAAGAGTGTCGCCTGTATTCGACCTGGCTGATCCGTCTCTTCTGTTTTGTTTACGTTGTGATTCGCGACTCGAACGACTTTGTTTTTCCTTTCTCTCGCTGGTGGCGCTACGAGCGCTAGAACTATTCATACGTTTGCGCATGCTCATTTACCGAACAATCGAAATTCGATATTATTTCGATTGTGTATATAATCGATTAACGGATTTCGGTTAACGGTTTTCACTTTCGTAAGTGATCGGTCTTTTTTATCACTCTTAAATTCTACAAAAATAATACGTATAATTATATTTATACAAGTGTATGTAGTATATTTTCGTTCGTTTTAATCGTATTTCGTCCTAAATGCATAATATAAATGTATTAATATAATCTACGTTAAATGATACGTATATATGTAGATATATATTACGATTAGAAATATTTTTTATCTGAAATTCTTCAATAGTTAATATAATTAAATAACTTTTGAATCTCTTTTATTAGGTTTTACCATTCATTTATCGGTGCTTGGGCTCGAAACATCTTCCATTTGAAGGAAATACTTTTATTCATCTCGATTCTCATCCGGATATGCTTATACCTAAAACTATGTCAGCCGATATAGTATGGAATAAGGATGAATTATTTGGGTATGATTTTAATGATGATTAGATAATATCATTAATTATTATCATTAGCATACATATTACCATTAATTAATATTAAATATTTATTATATAAAATAATCCTTAGCATTGTAATTATAACAATATTATAAAATTATTCAAATTCAAAGTATTACAGTATAAATTTCGAATAATCCAGCAATAATGTTTGCAATTTAAACATAATAGCAGCGATATTTCGACAATTTTTCGCGTTAGCCACAAGTTCATAAATTATTTTTCTTTGACATATATATAGTAGTTATATTATATGTACGTAAGTAGTACACATAATACAAATATTATACGATGAATTCAAAGATGCAAATAATCCGAAGTGTATTCGTTTAACAACAATCGATAAATACAGCATTTTTCGTTGTGCATGTTCGTGCATCGTGCATAGAATTTGATATAGTTTCTTCGTATTAATAAAACGTCGATAAAAACGTTCGAATTATTAGAATAATTTTATAAACGGTACTGAAACGTTGAAGTTATTAAGACTCATTTTATTACGATTATTAAAATATAGAGAATATATGTATATACGTTATATAAATAGACGAATAAAATGAAAATGTACTTTTGTTTCGTTATCACAGAGATATTAGTATCGAAAACTGGATTATGCCAGCAGTGTATGCCGGTCACTTCAAACGTTTGATCTGGATAAAACCACCGTGGTCAAAGCAGATACCTGATGGAATAACAACTTTTTTCATCGGCAAGCATAAACAGAGCGGTACTATAAGGTAAGTTTCTTTTTATACACACATACGCATACATACACACAAATTTTTGTTGGTATTTTATTGCGAATATATATTCATTATTCTATTTATCTGATGCGGCATTACTATCTTTCATTTTGTTCAAATTTACATACATATTACATTTCCATTCGATAAGCAGTCGCTATAAAATCGTTTTAATTTCATTTAAATACAAATATATGGTTATATGTTAATGTCGATCTATTTATAGATGTGCAACGAATTTTAATTTCAATATTATAACAGAAATAATTTACGTGTAATTATATCGTAAGGTAAACGACTTTCTCGTTAGTTTTTGTGAAGAGGGTGTTCCACATTACGCCCATATAATGAGGCTATAATTTGCAGCTCTTATCCAGACTTTGTGTAAATATGTAGAATTTATTGAAAAGAGCTGGTAGAGACCGTTTGTTAATTATCTTAGGTGACCATTCTGTTAATTGAGGCATCTCGTTTGAAAATAAATCTATACGGTTTTTTTTTTCATGGATTTATATGGTATATAAAAAATGGGTGTTGGAGCGCTACTTAGGTAAACGTAAGTGAAAGAGTTTTGCCAGAGCATTTTATTTTCTATAATTATTTTTCACTTGTAAAATGCTTGATTAAAGAAGCACGGTTATTAGCATGCGTGGGTTGGCAATACCATATGTTATTAGATTAGGTAGAAAAATCATTGACAGGTAATTTTATCTTTTGCATCAGTCGTTGCATCTTATGAATTCGTCGCAACATAAATTGTATATTATATGTTACTTCTTAAAACACGAATATATTAAGACTTCATTACGTTTCATTTCGCTTCTAGAAAGTGCTCAAATGTCTTTACAAAATTTTATATATTCATACGATAATTACCTAAAATAAATATTTACGAATTGAAATATCTTCGAAGCATAAATAGCTGATTCATCAATCGTATTATGAATAATTTCCATCTCATTTTTATCGACATTGATTTGAGACGTTTGAATGGATCGGAACGAGTAGCTTGTATATTTTAAAGATGATATACGCTCACCTGTGAAAAGTCATCACATTCGGTTAAATTTTCTTTGGTGAAGAGAGGACGACGAAGAAGAGGACGATCTTCGTGCGCGACGAACATAAAGAGAAAGGGGTATGGGCAACTAAAGTAGCAAAGAGAAGCCGACTTGGTACCCCGGTGGTCGTGATGCACCTTTCCACTGGGTCTTGAGTTATGTTTCTCGAATTACCGTGGATATATATCCGTGTACAGAGAACGAAGTACGCGGAATTATACTGCTCGCTTACTGCTGTCCGTCTTTTGTATCGAAAGACGTTTCGGCTACATTCCGAATACTTTATCAAAGTTTCTCTCGATCGTTATAATATGTTAGAAATTTTATCGAAAAATTTGGAAAGTTTAGTATATTTTTTAAAATTGATATATTTATATATGTACATATTTTACATACGTATATTTACATACATACATATATATATATACACACACACACACGCATATATATATATATATATATATATATATATATATATATATATCGAAAAATTAGTATTCGGCAACATACTCACCGCGTGTCGCTTCACTCTGACATTTCTCAGCTTATATAAACGGTCCTGACACTCGAGTCGCGGTAATTTTCTTTGTCCAAACCGGGCTTGGACTTGACACTTTGTGCACGAAGTTTCTCTCTGACATTTCTCTTGGCAAATGTAGACGTCTTGACGCTGGACCATAATTTTCTTTGATACATCTTGCGTGAGTGAACGTCCGACAGGAATATCTCGAGAGAAGTGTCAAGTGTAAAGCTAGCACGAATCGCTCGCAATTTGAAAGTTAATATTACCGGAAGTACTTGGCGAATCGTGTCTAAGTAGCGTGCTTACCTATTTTAATAATTGAGTAGTGAACGTACGAAAAAAGAAATCATTTGATCGAGTTGCTATCGCGGATTCTCCTCGTCTTTGACAAGATTTTTTTTTTTACTTTGCAGTCGACGAAAGACCGAAGCGAGTAAGTTAGAAGAAAGGGTTTAGAGGCGACAATGGACAATGGCGCAATAATCTACAATAGAGATCCTCTTAGAGATTCCGTACCGAATGAATAGGGCAACCGGACAATCATCTCGTAAATTCGCTTTCCTTACGCGTCTCTTCTTCCCTCCACGCCCCATTCTTATCCTTCGTCGTTTCGCGTTTTGTGATCCTAGAGGACGGAAAGACCTAGAGTCGTCTCCTTATGCGAAGGTGTTCAGCTGGGAGTCTTCTTGATCTCGGGGTATACAATTCCTATCCATTTTGTTTCCATTTCTGGAACACATTGCTACTGTATCTACTTTAGTAAATACCAAACTACTTGGAACTTGGATCGTTTCAACTAGGTAATGCCGACTTAACTATCCTTTTGCAGACATTCACTGTCTCCTTTACTCATCAAAGATTCCAGGAAGATATAAAGTTAATCATTTATAAAATATAGACCCAACTGAAATACAATATTCGTTATTCTTCGGACTTCCTGATTAGACGCGTATCATCGTTATTTTCAAAGGAAATCAAATAATGGTCAAAGATATTCTTACGTAGGAGATTCTACTTAAGGTGTCGGGTAATGATACTTTTCAGAATGCGTGGAATGTGATTACAGGAAGCCACTACTTATATAATGAACCTTCTCTATTCTTACGGTTAGTTTCATACCGAAGATTTCATGCATTCTTTAGATTTCTGGAAAAACGGTTCTAATACGCGTAGAGTACACGAACGAGCTCAACGTATTTCCGTGCCTAGTAGTAAATACCTGTCACGGCTGAGACATAAGTCGTATATACCGGTACTTTGAATACCGGTATAGTAGAAGTTTGTTGCAGCTTTCGCCGGTGTCGCGATCGCGTACAGCCCGTTTCACGTTTACCCGTCGTACACGAAAGTGGTGCGTCAACGTAAGCGGTTCAACGAAAAAGTGTTCTTTAAGAGGGAAATCGTACGGTGCTGGCGCCAGAGACGGCGACCGGTATAATCTATCTTAAGCTCTGCTCAAATAGGAACTAAAAGTATTGCTGCTGTCTAAAGAAACGTGCCGTAAAAAGGCGCTATTTCGTACACGCAAGAAGAATCTAGCTTAACCAATCTCTCACCGGTCTTTAGGAATGAGATCGGTAAAACTAGAAAATATTTTATCGTTTCTAAAAATGCCGGTTACGTTCTGAGAAACATTTTATTGTCTTCCGTTACCGTGTATATTTCTATCGTAATATTTCTTCTTATCTGTATACTTTTTTTTTTATTTTTCTTTTCAATCGAAAATTTGTTTATCGATAATAATTTTGTTTTCACGACAAACGTTTCGCGATTAGAACACATTCGATGATATTACGAGGAACTTTTCGACTTACCACCTACATATGATCGAAGTCGTTTCGCGCGTAATCGTTTTCTCTCTCTCTCTCTCTCTCTCTCTCTTTCTCGCGCGCGTGCCTATGTATGTATGTGCGACTGCTTATGGAGTGCAAGAAAGAAAAATGTACGCACCGGTATCGTGCTAGATAAACGTGGTTACAAATTAACCGACATTCCTATTCCTGTTCTTTTTCGCGGACGTTCCTCGTTCACCGGCACGCTGCTCTTGGCTCAACGGCTCACCACCTTTCTCCTCATCAATCCTGTTCGTTCCTATCGATCTCCCTGCCTGTCGACTTCGACTTCAATACTTCCTCGTATCTCGAATAACTCTAGCTTGACCGCAATGAAAAGCGACACCTTCGTGCATGCGCCGTACTCGCACGCACAGATAACTTTTCTCCTTTCGATTTTACAAAATGTATCGTAATAACCACCAAACAAAAGGTTACCTCTGCGTTTTCTAGAATAGACAAATGGATTGCAACGCTGATTATAGTATTTTCGTAAGCCCTCCGATCGTCGGGGTCAATTGCTTTATCTAACGTTAGTTTAATTGACAAGAACTAATGTTCAACGAACACGAAAAGACCCCATTAAAGTTCCATCTACTCGTAGATATTATAAATTTCAACGGTCTATCAACCCGACATAATTATATACTGCTGTCTTCGATTTTAAATCCAAACAATTTAACGTGAGGTATATTTTCGAGATGAAAAAGTTTAATTTTACATTCGTACACGTTATAATCTCTAGTAATACGCAATCAAATCGTCCAATTACATTCAAATGAAGAAGAGAAATTTACATAACTTACGTAACGCGTGTGTTCTTTATACCTAGGATAAAATGTGATGTCGTATTTGAATCCACGACGAGACCGAGTCGATCCGCATTCGGGACGTATCGCGTAAGATAAGATCTTGCGTTCTTAGCGCAAAGTCACAAGATTTCTAAACGAGGTACGACCGGCTGTTGGCCAATCGGTAGCTCGATTTTCGTAGCATCCAATGGTCGACGATGATGTTTCTTCCCGGAAAGAGGTGGCCCAACAAACGGCATTAGAGTAGGAGGACAGGTCGATCGTAGTGGGAGAGAGATTGCAGTGGATGGCGAATGCAATCGTCAGCCATCGGGCCTTCTTTTCTTGCCTGTTGCAACGTACTACGACTGTCGTCGCTGAAAGCGGAGGTGGGCCTTACCGTGAATGAAACGCCATTCGTCGAATCGATGCTTAGCGATCTTTTCGAGCGTGGGAGTTCGGGCGTAATGCGCGATATGGGCAGGTCTATCTTAGGTTTATATACATACGTACCTATGTACCTGCGTCTCGTTAGATGTCATACAACGTGATCGTCGAGAACCGAAACGATGCTCCTCCCTTATTTAAATCGTACCACCTTTTACACGTGCTCGATATACGAACACGTAGTCTACTAACGAAGAATGGATTCTTCAAATGATACCGTTCGTTCGGTTATCATATATAGTAGATGACAGAGTTATGACGGGGAACGAACGCGGCGAAGGGCGGTAAGGGGGAAAGTATAAGAGGGCGTAGCTTTAGGAAAAGGTAGGGGAGAGATCGAGGCAGGTCAGGGCCAGAAGGTTTAGCGGCGAAGGTGGCACAACGCGTCTAAAGTTGCCCAGGAGCGTGGGCGCCGGCTGGCATATCACGATCGTCGCCAGGTTGCTCCACATATATCGTCGGTTCTTGAGTGAAAAGAACAAAAGGGGCCGCCACCGGTATGGACCAATGGGCGAACGCGAGCACGGGCACGATGTCGACCCGAGGAATTAGCATCGACCCCACGAACATCGAGTCCTCGATCTCGATTCTCCTACTCCTCCCTTACCCACCACTTCTACCTTCTATCGTCGATTGATTCGTTGCGGTTGCCCCTAATTGACTGTTAGCTATGTATCACCGCATTCCCTTGGCATTCGAAGTCGAGCCTTTATCGAATTAATTATCGCCATGGAGAGTAGGTACCTCCGTTATGTGTCGTGAACGCCAACAACTCTCTTGTCTTACGACTCATCTCGTTGCTTCGTTGTTTTCAATTCAGCGATACGTAAATAAGGGATAACGAATGATGGGATATTTCCTCTCGTGAGTTTATTATTTTCTTTAATGCCATCGTGTCTCCTTATTTGTTACGTACGTCAACATAGTAGTAGCTGCGGAAAGTATCTGAAAATACATTAAAAAGTTGATTTATGTCGATGTCGCTCGTTACGATCCAAGCGTGGGCGAAACGCACCGTCTCGAACTACCAGCGCAGCTGTCAGTATCGTTTAGTAAACGTCAACTCTTACGGAATCGTTCGTGGCAGGCGCATATTTTGAGCACGTTCTCGGTTGGATCGTCGATGAAAAAGTCGATTGAGAAAAAGTTAAGCGCGACCACTGGAATAATAATTAGAGCAGCATAGGCTGGAATTTAGGCCGTTGGGCCCGATCAGGCACGCACGTTCAGCCGGAAGCCTATTAAGCTGGAATTTCATAATGGGGGAGTGTCCGTCGACCGCGGTATCGATGAGTTATGCAACTTTCGCTCGTTACCGCGAACAATCGTGCCTACACGCGAATACGTTCGCAAATTAATTACTCGCGTGCCTCTCGCACGAATTTGCCGATCGAATCTATCGGACTGAAGAAAGAAATCTTTATCTTTTCAACGTTATGCTTCTATGTTGTCGATGGTTTTATTCAAATATTTCTCCTATGTTCGTTTATTTATGAATATATCTATGTAGGTAAGTATCTACTACGTCCTCTGACAAGTCGCATGCACGCTCGACCGACTTACGGAAAATACGTGCTTTTGATTGTCGAAAGTCTGTCGAGGCTCAGTGGACTGTCGTAAAACGCACGCGAAAAGAGACACTCGTTCGCTTTTGCATAATGTCATATCCGGTTATGTAATAAACGCGTACCTATACGTACGCGTTCGCCGAAAGCGAGTTGTTACGTTACGGAGCAATGTTCGATGCGGCGCGCGAGATAAGAATCACTCGAAGGCAAATTGAATAATTTCATCGATACGTTTCCGATGTTACATACGCGGGACATGTATCTATACATATGTGTATACCTATGTATATACGTACGATCTAAACTCGCTGCTTATTCCTCGACTTTGCGGTTAAACCGTATATGGTAAGAACATTATCGTTATCTTCACCGAATCGGCCATGCTCGGGGACGCAGGAAGCGATCGGGAAGGAGCATTTGTAATTGAAGAAATAATTATACGAAATTGTGGGCTAACACGCGTATGTGAGCTCCGCAAGGAATCACGCGACGATCTTTGGAACTCGAAGCAGATGCCAGTGAATATCGCCGCTCGCGCGTCTTCTTAAATCAATTTGTCCAAGTAATTAAGTTAAGCTCGGCAATACGAGCAATTTACGAGTTGTAGTATTGTACATTGTCGCGAATTGCGAGCTCTCCTTTTCTCCTCTTCTTTTCAGAGAACGATTTAAAAATGAGAAAGAAAAGAAGTGAAGAAAGAAAAATATTAGATAGCTTTTTCCTAATATTACCAGGGAACTCGGATATAAATATCTTGCGTTTATTCGTTGGTCTCACGCTCTCCCGATTATCTTTATTAGTTTCTACGTTAATTCCAAGAGGAAGTTGGCAAAAGTGGTGGATTTATTATGGCTGCATTCGAAGAATCGTCGTTTTCTTTGGCCCTTATCGCGCGTTATGCGAAGCGATAGCCAAAGCACGCTGGCGTATCGCATGGGGCACGTTTTCGCGATACGTCGTCGCGTCCGAATAAAAATCAAAGAAAAATGTGCGGAGGCCTACTTGGACGGTGTGGCGATTCGTTGAGTGCACATTTGAGAGCGTCACGCCACAACGAGTTTACTACCTGACTTTAAAAGCGAGCTCGCTTTGTCACAAGCAGCCTTGCAAGGCTGATACCGGTTCGATGTATGCCCACGTGGAGAACGGCAATTTTAGCTCACCGCAGAAAAATCCCTTCTTACAGAGACGACGGAGAGCGCGGCGGAACAGAGAATGTGAGGCATTCGGTGGCATGTACCGCTCGAGAGGGGTGAACAACCCTATTTTTGTTCGTTTTCTCGCCAGTAAGTCGCGGAACTCGACGAATCCCGTTTATCCGTACTCCTTCGATTATCGCTCGGTTATCTATGTTTTTCACCTTCTCTAACAGTGATAGACGTTTATTCGAAAGAAAAGTATATCGTTGACGTCGCGTTAACGTCGATGTTAAGCTCAAACAAACGAAGTCTCATTGTAATAGTTACCTTTACGAAACTTTCTATTTTTACAAGGCTCCCGTTTTTTTCCCCTGTTTACATTTGCATCTTGTTATGTAGACAGCATTATGACATGTAGAAGGACACGCCTCGTCAATAAGAGCTAAACGAATGCATATAGGTATACGTGCATACAGATGTATATATATATATATATATATATATATATATATGTATATAGATAGACATATTACATAGGTATACATGCATACATACATACACGTACGTAGGCGTGCGTCGAGCTCGCGCTCACGCGCCTACCGAGTTTTCTTATCGCACTATATCTATATCACGAGGCCGACTATGGAGCACCGTGAAAGTTTTCGCAGACGGCAAACGATCCTCCATGGTGGAATTATACGGCGGATTATCTGTCCGTGAGAGACGTCGGCACAGCCCTGAAGGCGAACGCAAGCATGGTTTTTGATCTCACCGCGACGATTTGTACCCGCGATCCACGTAAGAAGAACGTGCCTTGTCCTGCCGAGACAAGAGCCTAGCTTTCTGTCTCTCTCTTTTTCTCTTTCTCTTTCTTTTCCCTTCTCAATCCTTTTTCCTTTTCCGTTCGTTCGTCCGAAGGAACAGAGAGAGAGAGAGAGAGAGAGAGAGAGAGAGAGAGAGAGAGAGAGAGAGAGAGAGAGAGAAAGTGAGAGAGAAGCAACAAGAACTCTAGCGAGTCAGATCTGCAGTCGTCTTTCAAGCTCTGACAAATAGTCGCTTGAGTCTTTTCCACGAGAGAAGCGAGAAGAGAATCCACCTTGAAACTCTCGATCTTCTCTCCCGCGAGAGTTTTCGCGATTTTTTTACCCCCTCCTACGTGATCGGCCATGCGCATAATTGACGTCAGGAAGTCCTGCGTCAAGTGCAACCGCGCGCGAGCGCACATTCAAACGTCCGTCAAAGAAGAAACGAGGAAGAAGACTCACGCGTAGGCAGTCGATGCTTCGTTGGAAAACGGATAAGATCGAGGCTGGGAATATCCTCTCTCTTTCTCTCTCTCTATATACATATATCTCTCTTTTTCTTTTTACGAGTAGTACGACGATCTCGAGGTTACCAAAAATTCATCGGCAGGTCGTAAGAGTCGACTCGTGAACCACTCGGAGTATCCTCCGACGAGTTTATTTATTATCTAGTTGTACCGCGCAACGACAGATTATAAAGTATGCCTGGAAGGCACTGTAAAAGCCGATACTGGAAGCGAAGCATGCTGATTGGTCTTTCGCTCCTTCTTAACCGGTCGCTGCGGCTCGATTTGTCTCGAAGGAGAATCAATCCTCGTTCGTAAAACAGATGATGTGATTCGTTGATTCGTTGACGATCTGGCATTAATCGTTTAGACTAGTCTTTTCAAAAGAAATAGATAAGAAATAAACAATAGGAAAGATTATCTATTGGTTATCGGAGGAAGATCGTCTCTCGGTTGTGATCTTTTCTATCGATACGCTCTGAGTCGTAGCGAAGAATTCGCGAGAGCGCTCAACTCTTATACGCGCAAGTTCAGCCTTGCAACCACTACGTTCGCGCTCGACTAATAAATTCCACGTGGCCCAGAATGATTTACGATCGTCCTCTCGTTGCGAGTGTATTAGGCCGCGCTGTAAATCTCAAATTCTTTCTGGTACGGCGCAGCAGCCGCAACACACCGGTCGGTAGGACGAAACGAAAACCGCAACGTGTCGAGACTCTCTGCGCGAGAGAACGAGAGACGCGCTAGAGGTTTTCTTTATGCGAAATACACGATGGAAGCTCTATACGCGAACTGTGCTAGCACCCGTTCCAAACGTTTGCTGAAATCGAGAGAAAGAGAAAGGGAGAGAGAGAGAGAGAGAGAGAGAGAGAGAGAGAGAGAGAGAGAGAGAGAGGGAGAGAGAGAGAGGGATGATGGATCACCGGCTTATTTGGTACCCTTCATTCTCCAACAATCTCGTAATATCAGAAGCGCGTAATTTTCCACGACATTACGAGCCGCAAGATCGTCCTCAAAGGCGCGAGATTCATGAGGATGTCGGTTGGATGGACAAGTTTTTTTCACCTCCTTTCAAGAGTCTCCTTTCGCAATACGCTTCCTTGAAATTTTACCGAATACTTCGAGAGCATCTCTCAACGAGTTGACACGAGTCGAGTAGCACTGCGGGAAGTAGCTACGGAGAAGGACACTCGTTTTATTTTATTTTCGTGAATCGGTCGCTACCGAAGAATTCAAAATAGGGGTAATAAAATTTACTCGACACTCGCGGAATCCATCAAGCTTTTTTGCGCTAGTTCCGATGCACGATTATGGTGTCTGTCGCGTAAAATACGCGATTCAGTTATTAACGGTCGACAGGCTCCGTTCACTGTTAGTATACGCGTTCACTGCGACGCGAGCTACGTTTAGAACAACGAAGATGACACCATGTGTCTTCGCTGTCCTCTCGAGACGAAATTTATCTCTGCCATACGCTCTTTTTGCATTCACCGGCTTATGTGATTATTTATGAATGCCGAGAGTCTCTTGCATTTTATTGCGAACCCAGCTTGTCGTCGTTCACATAAATTATTCTAAAATCTGCACACGTCATCGTTGTGATTTACTAATCGGTTAATGAACCTAAAAAGTCGTTACGCTATTGCAACGTTCTCCGACCTTAACTTTTCCAGTCGCGAACTTATCGACGTTAACAATCGCGAGGCTCGTGTTCAGAGCGATAATGTTAATGTTCGAGCACGATTCCATCGATTTTTAATTACCTCGTAAATTAAGCCGATCGAATATTCGATCGCGTTAACTCCACAAAAAATAATCGGCAGGTGAGCGTTATACTTAATTGAACGTAAGCCAAGTTTGTAGAAACTTTTTCAAAAATTTCGATCGAGCATTCGCGTTCGACCATTGCCATAATGGTCAGTAATTAACTATTGATTATTGATAGCCAACATTATCACCGCTGCTTCCGTTTAATACGAACAACATATTTCTCTCGAAACTCACAAAGTATTACTGCTAATGAATCAAATGCCTCATTTGTTAATTGATCACTGTATACTTCGTACTTTCGTACTTATTAATAATTAACGACCGAGCCATCTGCCTCCGAGCCCTCTTTTGACTTCGTACAAGCTGCTGGCTCAAAGCTTCGGGAGGATAACGATTAAAATTTCAAAACGCGTAGAAATATATTGTTTCTTTTTTTTTCTTTTATTTTTTTTTTCTATTTTCCGCGCGATAACATTGGGAAAGATATTTTCAAAAGGCACGCCTCGCTGTCGGCGCTAATTGACAGTCTTCAGTAATTAATCGACGACGCATTGAAGATTCTTCTGACGGATAGAAGAGACGTTCTTCCTGATGGTTCGGTACGAATCTACGTCAGTCGCGTGATTTCAAATTGGATGGTACTCCATCTATCTTCGAGGAATCTCTCTCTCCGATTATTTTCCCAAGTCTACGTACGACCAGAACTCTCGTATCTCTTTGAGAAATCGAAAACGATTCCGGTTTGTGTTAGCTTTGCACTCGAAATAACGTTCGATCGCTGCTCGAACTCGCGGTTTAATAATCGTGGCATCGGTCTTCGAACATTTAAAAACTTTAGCTATCGCGGTAAAAGCCGTATACGCAATGTTCGTCGAGCGACACGTGAGTAAGAAGAGAGCGAGCAAGTACGCGCGTAATCGGTATAGCTCGAGAAACGATCTCGGTTTATTATTCTTTCTCTTTACTGTTCCTTTTCTTCTTCTTCTTCTTCTTCTTCTTCTTCTTCTTCTGTAAAGAGCAAACGTGGCAGCAAAGGTTTATAGAGAAAATCTCGGGATACGTACGTACGTACATATGTATGTATGCATGCATGCATGCATGTATATACGTACGCGAGCATTCTCGTGGGCGTCGAGACTGCCAACGAAGAAGTGGATCGACGGTTGCTTGGCAAACAATCCGTTTTATCTCGCGAATCAACGTGATCCTTGCGAAACGAGCTACTCACGGATCGGGCCAAATCGAGAAAAGGATGCCAATGGCGTAGAGTAGCCTTAGGTAACTTTTACTTCTCTCGCTTTTATTGTTTCGGTATAAAATCCGATGTAAAACTATTTTACTATTGGCAGATACAATGAAGACGTTTAATTCTTTAAAATTATTTCAACTAAACGATCGTCGAATATATCGATAGTTGGAATCAGACGGATAGTGAAATCACGATTTGGCTCTAGCTCGCGAGTACTCAGTTTCTTCGATCTGCCGTAGGTAAAGGACATCGGTGTGCGATGCAGTGCATCGTGGTTAGCAGTGCAGTGCTAAATCGCTCCGACGGACATGGCTATTCGATTAACCTTCTGAACTTTCTTCGTTCGAGGATAAATTATTCCTCGATTTTTCGGTTCCTCCTCTTTGCTCCCTGGCCATTCTTAAGTAGAGAAAACGCGCAAGGACAATACGATGTACACGGTGAATTTGTCACTGTCGGTTGTAATGTCACCCGACAGTACGCCGGACCAAAACCACCGGCATACGTCCGCGTCCTTTTGTTCATTTTTGTTCCTTCGCTCGCGGTATCTAATGACGCGTTGCCAAGCGAGGGAACAAGTATAAACTTCGCTGCTATTCGATCGCATGTGGCTCGCCTTATTTTCGAAAAGATCTTTCGTTGATCTTTCGAAAGTAGTTGTCTAAGTAGATACTCAGGAGTGATAGTTCATCGTACCGTCGTTTCTAGGATCGTCGAGGAGTCACTCGAACGAAAATTTCCTACGAGCGGTAACAGGCCGACGTGAGTGCTTACGTAGCCGGGCAAACCACGTTGCCTTCGCGGATTCTATGCATGACACGTACTCAAGATTAATAAATTACTACGCTTTGACTCTGACGAGGGTTCAAAGCGGGGACTCAAAAACGCAAGACTCTTGCGTCGTGGCCGCACGAACGTAATTATTTATTCCTTAATATCCGCGCTCTTCGCGGATCGGCATACGGAATACGAGGAAGACGACACTGATTGATTCGTTTATCGAAGAGAGGCTAAGCCCGGTCGGTCGTCGGTTAAACGGCATTAATTGGTTCATGCGAGGCTTCGTTCGCTCGGAAAGACAGGCTACGCTCTTTTTCTGTAATTAGTTTTCAGTCTTTGAAACCTTCTACGGTTGTGGTCTCGTTTTTCCAAGCACCTCTCTAACTTTCGACTTTTACGGACGTTCGAAAGGAGTAAAATAAAGAAGGGAGAAAAAAAGGGAGATGGATAGGCGAGGGAAATGGGGGAGCGGGGAGGTCGAAAGAGAAATGTGCGCTAAAGGTGCGTCCAGTTCGTTCGAGTCGAGTCGCGAGAGCTCGATCCTGCTTCGACCTGTATGCGGGTACCTACCACTCATAATATCATTCGCAAATACTTTCTTAGCCACGGTCTGGACACACCTTAACGAAAAGCACGTACCTACGTACGTTCGTCTAAGATCGTCATTAATTTTTTTATCTCTCGCAAAGGGCGCACGTTTTTGCTCTTACGGAGAGTCGCGGCTGTCGAGCCATATAAACGCAGACTTTACGAACGAGTTCTTCCCGTTTCTTTCTCGCATTAGCCTTTTCCGCGAGGATCGGAACTGCGCTTTTTCCGCGCGCACGAAATCGAATGGCAAGCGATTTAACAGAACGTCAGAGGTTGCCGTGCTTTCGAACGCGAACTTGACGAATCGACTCTCGCCTTTTGCAGAGCACCTGCTAAGTATTTATCGTATTACGCGAGAGAGCGCGACGAGACTACCGGCCGATTAATTAACTAAAAATCGCGTTAATTGAGCGTATTCGTGATTTATGTATTTATGTTACCTCGTCGCCTCCGGTGAGTTCTTTGCTGCGAGACTTTCTCTCGGAACGTTCTTCAACGGGGAACGAAGATCAATGATCATAAGTATCCTCCTCCTTTTGCGACCATATATATATATATATATATAATATTTAATTTTACAAAATTTATACTTCATCGGATCATCCGAGGGACGATATTGAACAATTAAATATCAAAAAAAGAAAAAAAAAAGAAAACAAATAAATAAAACCAGATCGTGAGGAGTTCTTGAAATTATAACGGTACTCTTATCGTTTAGCTTCTTCTTAAGTTCGGGGAACTTTGAGAGCGATACTTCCCACCTGTCGGACGTAGCCGTCGTGCGATACGCGCCGCGGGCAGGCAGAAAACACTGCGATAAAAGCGCCGCGCCAAATACGGCGTAGCCGTCCTGGACATGAAGCTTGTTTTGAGGAATCATTAGAGGTGAAATAAAATGCGGCGCGCTCCCTTTGCTACCGCTCGTCCGGTGCCGAGTGAACGGGCAAGCGCGTATATAGCCTTATGGCACCACTACCTTCCACGGACAGTCAGAAGTGAACGCGTCCTTCTTCTTTCGACGAAAGGGAGTGCGCTCGCGCGCGCGATATCGTAGGAACCTGGAAGTTCAATGCATTTTTTACCGGTCCCGCTCGAGACAGGCAAAAAATCTGCATCAATCTTGCACGGAAATTCCGACGGTTTTTCGTCTTGAAACTTCGACTTCGTTTCGATGCTAACGGCCAGGCTCCAACCATCAACTTCTTCGCGATTTCGAGACGTACTTCGTGTTGAAACAGATACTATCGAAGTGAATCATCCTGGTCTCTTTCTTTCGTCCAAGTAAGGCATTTAATGTAACAAAAATGCAAGCACGACGATTTAAGTACCTACACTCGTTGATCGAGAAAAAGATCGATGGCAAACGATAGATATGTTAATCGGCGACAAAATTATTTAGACTCTAATGACTATATCTACGTATAGAGATGTCCTTAAACGATTACAGTTATATATTCTACGATCTACAGTATAATACCCGTATGACACTGTTCGTCGTGAGGCAGATGATGCTAATTAGATGTAATTAGATGTCTGGAGTATCGTCTGGAATATCGAATTGAAACGAGAGTAACGTTTGTATCGATCGTTATCTCTAGGGGATATCGATTCGACGAAGCGGGTCACACCTGTACAGTATTATATCTCACTTAAGATCCTCGGCGATTTGAACTTTAGTCTGTCTTCGATAATTCTTCATGAGAAATCTACGATGAAATCAGTAATCAAAGTAGAAATGTAAATGATGAACGGGATCGTTGGTATTCGCAGCTGTCATTGAACAACAACTATTTCGGGATCGGTGAGGACTATGTCGTACGATTTGTAAAAGCTGTACGAAAGAGTGTCGCCAAGTCTCTGTCTGTCTCTCTCTCTCTCTCTCTCTCTCTCTCTTTCTTGTCCTCGTACTCGGAGGCTGCGAAAAATTATTTGAACGTGTCATAAAATCACGTTGGCATTTATTGCCCCGCGCGTCTTGCTCTCTCGATCGTGTTCGAGTCCATTTGTAAAACAAATGCGAACTCGTTTCGAGCTCGTTGCCGCCTAAGGTTGTCGGCTCGTTGTCGTTCGTTCGTTCGTTCGTTCGTTCGTTCGTTCGTGCGTGCGTGCGTACGTTCGTTCGTTCGTTCGTACGCCGCCATCCCCCTCGCGATCGCGTTTAGACGTAAAAATGCGAGGGAGACGCAATGCAGTCGCGCGCGTATAATACCACCGCGTTCCATGTTCACGTTCGGAAGTCGAGCGACTTGCTAGTTGGCTAGCCGGTGAGAAAACGAAAAACCTTCTCCCTACCTGTCTTTAACAACGTACCGAGTGATTTATACTTTATCTTCCTCAGAATTCTACGTGGATCTCAGGAAATCGAGAAAATAAAGCATCGGAAGGACTCGCTGAAACGTTCTTTCTACGATATATCCGCTCGTATTATGATGAATTATTGTCGAGCATTTATCGACTTAAAAACTATATACCTTGCTCTCTTTATGGTTTCAACATAGATAATGTACTATGTGGATAGGTATTTACAACGAGGAAATAGTTGAACGAATTCGTGAGATATTCATGCGTGACCTCAAATTTATAAAACTGTTCACGGTTGAGTTGGTCTTTTCTCTCCCTTTTGCTTTTATTGTCGATATTCTAAGTTTTAATGACGTGTACTATTAGGCGTATTATTTAAATTCGTGTCACATTTTCCCGATTCCGGCCGGTGGATCGAATCAGCATTGGTTCCCAACACGAGACGGCCATTTATTATCGGAGACAAAGGTTACGCCGGCTAGGCCGACAATGGTTGTAAGTACGCGCTTCCAATGGCCGTCGAAGACAATGCCCGAACTCGGCTTAATGTCAGAAGGGCGAGCGATGCATAATTTATTAAGCCGAGACTCGTTTCGCGCCACGGCTCCTGCACGGCCTTCGAGACTCGTGTACAGACTTAGGATGGATTCTTATGGATGCCAAACGAATTACATTCGTCGTATACTTTTTAAGGAGTTGAAACATGGAGGTAGACTTGTTGGAGGAAAAAAAATGAAAACGATTTAATACCACTTCGATTACATATTCGACAGTGCAACGAAGTGGTAAAATTGAATCCCCGGGTAAATTGCTTCCTGTCAGCTTACCACACAACAATTTCATAGAATCCTGTTAGATCGTAAATCACCAGAAAACTTGTTGCAACCGAGTCGACGATGCGAGTTCTTAAGCGAGAAGAAAGATATCCGCAAAAGTAAACTGCGGTCGCGTTACTTACGTCGACTGGTTGCCGTGAATTAATTAAGGTAGTCACAATTAACGGTAATGAAAGGGAATGTTCCAACTGGTCCGTTTTTAAGAATCCAGCTACCGGCGAGCACGTTCCTTAATCGCAATTAACCGACTGAGAAAGTAATTAAGGACGAAGACCGTCGCCGGCTAGTGTAGAAATGAAGAAAAGGTTCGACCGTGTCAAAAAGAAAAGAAATAAGACGGACGAGCTTCCATAAGATTCACCGACTTCCCTTCCTCCCGTAATTAAGGTGTCTTAATTGGACGCCTTTCGTTCGCCAATTATTCTTGCGATTTCCCTCGGGGAGGTAAAGACCCGTCCTTCGACCCATCTGACGCAACTGGGTCATGCAGTTCGATCATAAAACATTATCATCGCGATAATTCCTGTTATTCCTCCTCGGGGACGTTGCGTATTTAATCAGGCAGCATAGAAGTCCCGTTTCTATGTGACGGAAACGTCCATCCAATTAACGAATATATTTTTCGTATAATTTTTCTTCGATGCAGATAACAAGTGCTAGATCGGTCGGTGCATCTACATGCGTATGTACACGCGCACACGCCAACTCGTACGGTCGATCGATTAAGATTAATTATTCGTAAGAAGTTGGGCCGTACTTCGCTCAACTTATCTTCGTTGGATCGTTGTTAAACGAACTTCGTTCAACTTCGATTACGTATGCGCTGGCATCGCGTGTTTTACCATCGCCGAACGTATTCGCTGAGCGAAGCGTGATTTGTCGAGGCGCTCGCTCATGGAAGTCAAAGCGGAATATATTATAATAAGAACGTAGGCGCGAGTCGCTGCTAGGAACAACGAAAGATCGTGCATCGCGCGAGCGACAGCTGCCGCGTGACATTTAACATTTAAGTGGTAGGTAGCAAAGCTGACAATCAAATGTGGGTGGATCGCTTCGCAATATTTACTCGACGAATTAAACCCATCGGAGAAATTTATCCCACACATAATTACCAGTTGGTTCTGGGCCCGCTGAGAACGGGTTGCAAAGTGTGAATTTTAATCTCGTTGTTTGCTTCCTCTCTTTCTCTTAATCTTTTTTCTTCCCTTTTCGCTTTTGACTCATGCCCCGCCTTAATTATAGACACTATCGTTAATTCATCGTACCTACGTCGAAGTTGCCACGTATTTCTGCACTTTTTGCTTAAACGCTCCTTCCACTTCCGTGCTGGGTCTCGTAAAAGATATCTCGAAAGTCACATTTCGTTGGTTGTCTCCTTTACATAAGAACATATCCAATTAGGCAAAGAATCAACAGCCGTGACCAACGATCTTTCTCGCCTCTGCACCGTCGTTTTTCGATTTATTCTATCTATCTATCCCTCAGAAATCTGTTCCTCCTCGGGATATAGGAGGCCGAAGGTAAGAGGGAAGTGATAATTTTTGAAGGATTCGAGCCGTCATCGCGATCGGCCGAGAGGATCGTACAACCCACGAAAGAAAGGAAAGGAAGAAACGAACGACAGGTAAAACGAAAACAATGATCTTACCTGTATCGATCGAAGCGGTTTAGACTCTAATTAAACGATAAGCAACTCGGAATCCTTGGCCGGAAATAGTCTGGGTTCCCGGTATATGAGTCAGAGTGGAGATAAATTTTTGCTCGATCGTGAGATTTATATTCTTTTATTTCGCGGAGCACGCTATAGGTAAAGGGTGAGTGCTGACCGTCTACGCGATAACGACCTTCTCTCACGAGTCTCGTTCGTTCGTATGACGGTTGGATATCATTGCGACGAATATTTTTCATCTTTTCCGTCGTCGCGAAACACGCATGATCCTTCGTCGAAGTAGATGAATTATTCAGGCTGCTGTTAAAGTAGAAAATACAAAGCGTATTTACGTTCTGCCATTTTCCTTTAAACGAAGCGTAACCGAAGTAAATGATTTCGATCTATTCGTAGATCGTAACACGAATTACGTTCTTGATCGCGCTGCGGTTGTTCTCCGAGTCGGGCAACCGAATCTCGAAGATACTTCGTAGACGATGAATATCTGGATTCATTACCGCGTATAAAATACGAGATTAATTGCCGTGATACTTTTTTTCGCTCTTCGCCGACTCGAAACAGCGGACACCCTTTTTCTCGCTCTATTCATCGTCTACTACCTTTCTACGTCAGTGTAAGCGATATCGTTGTGGATGTACTTACGTGCAACGGGAACGATCGCCACGTTGTTACGGCCCGATGAACCTGACTTCGACTACGATTCAATGCTACAAGATCCTTCCTCCTTTCGAACGATCGTCCTTTGCATCGTGCACCTGCACGGAATTCCGTTTCCCCGTGATTCTCGGCATTGTCTATTCACCGGACGATCGAGGAAATCGTTCGGGATAAAATTTATTGCACGGGAGAAGGGACTATTAAAAGAAAATAGTCGTCGATACGTCGGTCAAAGGAACTCGTTTCATTTATGGAGTCGATACGAAGTATCGATCGATGCATCGTCGGGTAGTACGTTTAATCGCATCTATACGATCTCTTTATGTTAAGTGAAAATGAACTGTTTACTACGGCATACTTTAAAAGTTAGTCCTTCGGTTAATTATCCTTGAGGAATCCTAATTAGGCTGATAACGTGTCGTGACGCTCGTGACGTCCTGCGTGTTAATAAAAGTATCGGCTTCGGTGTCGAATTTATGAGGTATGGTGGTTGGGCGTCATTTTTATGCGCCTGGACATAAAATTTTGACGACTATTCCGAGCAACGCCATGCCAGGCGAATAGACTTTAATTTTATCATTAACAACGTTCCTTTCAATTTGTTCCTTTTATCTTTTTTATCTTTACCTCGGCTTTTACGTTCGTGTTTCTTATCTATATAAGCGTATAGGCATACATATTCATACGTAACACTTACGTATACCTATACAGGTTTTGTAAGCAGTTCGAAGACAAGTGTTTGAAAAAAAAAAAGAAGAATTTGTAGTGTCACGAGAATAAATGATAAACGATTGACAATTCTATGTAAGAATAAACGATCGACAAGAGATTTATCGTGGTCGTTGCGCGGAAAGATCGACGATGAATAAGAAGGGAATGATAGAAGAGGAGCCGAAGGGAAGCAGTAATTTATCGAAAAGAACCGGTGGCTCTAATATACCTTAATAGATATCCTATCGGCTGATTGGGGTACTTTCACGGTTGCTAGCGCTCCTCTAAGTGCTCCGTGGTACGAACGTTGGCGCTTGGAAACTTTAGTCGGCGGATGCGCACTATTAGAGGCTCGGCGCGCTG
The DNA here is from genome assembly GCF_014466175.1 of Vespula pensylvanica. Taxonomy (NCBI): domain Eukaryota; kingdom Metazoa; phylum Arthropoda; class Insecta; order Hymenoptera; family Vespidae; genus Vespula; species Vespula pensylvanica. The sequence continues at coordinate 5,333,571 of NC_057686.1, forward strand.
TTTTACTGCGCAGTAAATGCAGGTATAAGGCGCGCCTTTTAAATTCACTTACACCGCACCGAGCGCCGCGGAATTAAAACGCGAACTTTATTGCGCCCGACCGGTTTTCTGTCTCGCTTCGTATACGACGCGCCTTCGCCTTCGAGCTAAAGTCTTTTCGGAGTAATCTCGCTTCTTTGCTCTGCCGCGCATAGTCTGTCTTGTCTATGTGAAAACACGCATATGTACACGCATATATACATGCACATGTACACACAATAACACGCGTGTATACTCGAAACGTAACACGTCGAAATATTAAAATCCACCGAAAGTATCGTTGCTTTTCAGGTTACTCGGGAAAGCGTGAAAATGAATATACTTGGAAAAGATTTCTCACGATAGCGTTCACTGAGCACGCGAAAGGAAAACGATTCCTATCTCTCCCGTCTCCTAGACAGGAATAGCAAGCACGATTACCCTGGCGTCCTTGACATAGTGCTTCTTTTATCGCCGATACCGTCGTTAATACGGTCTATTAACGATAGACGTCTAACTTACGATCGTTACCGTTTTGATTCGTCTAAGAGGGACGGAGAAAGACAGAGGGAGAGAGAGAGAGAGAGAGAGAGGGAGAAGCAGTCGATAGTTCCAGCGTTTCGCAAGAATGATTTGTTTAAAAAGTCCGTGCATACATACATATATGCATACATAAATAAATTCGTAGGTGGCGTTACGACTGGTACGAAGTAAATACGAACTCGTAAAGAAATGGTAAAGCGATATAAGCCAACGAAGTACGGCTTCTTCTTTCGTGTGTCTTTCTTGCAACATACTAGCGCGACGTTTCGTCAGTTCGCTGCTCCAACGAGTGTTACGATAGCGAAGCCGCGAACGAAATAACGCGTCGTCTCCGACCTATTCGCCCACGAGACTTATTTTCCAGTTTTAACGTCAATCTGTAAAGGAGAACCTTGTAACACAGATTACGTAGGCGTGACGATCGGCTCGACTGTGAATACCTTGGTGTTGTTTCCTTTTTATTTTTTCTTTTTTTTTTTTTTTGTTTCTTTTTCTTCTCTTTCTTTCTTTCTTTCTTTCTTTTTTCGTTTATTTACGATTTTGAAGGATATTTCAGAATTGAAATATTTTCGCGTGCCAAACTGAGATTCTCTCTTAGATATTCTCTTTATACCTACGGTTGACAGACGAACACGAGATCGTTTTAAATTCTGACGCGTTAATCCAGGTCCGTTTGTCGGTAGACTGGAATCTTCATTGACGGTCGACGGTCGACGATGCGGTAATACTCGCGCGGTAAGGAAGGGTGTAAACGGGGATGTAGCGACGGAGGAAACAACAGGAAGTCGTATTAAACGTCTTTCTCGTATCGCGGTTGTGCGTTGCGAAATTTTCTCGCGTAGGTAGATAAACACCAGGCTCATTTTATTGTTGAGATAGTCCGGTTGCGAATGGCTCAGCTCGCTTTCATGCGAGGTACTTTATTTTACCCATGCATTCGCGTATAAGTCATTACGTTCGCCTTTATTTTTTTCTTTTCTTTCTTCTCTCTCTCTCTCTCTCTCTCTCTCTCTATATATATATATATATATATATATATATTTTCTTAAACGATGGGTAGTTAGGATGCAATTACGGAAATAATTTCGCTCAGCGTACGTATCGCAGCGAAATTTATAAGTTTCTTATATCGATCGAAATTGAAACTTTCACCGATACAACACGAGAATTACAATTTTGTAGAATAAAAAGTAAAAGGGTAAAGAAAAAGAAAAACAGAAAAGAAAAACAGAAAAGAAAAGAAAAGAAAAGAACAAGAAAAAGGAATCCATGCTTCGATGCGGGTTGAATCGATTCTATGCACGGGCTCGCTTCTGTTCGGGTCGAAAGCGTAATCGGCACATCTCGATACACGATCGATAAATCGTACCGCTGGAATATCGTTCCTCGTCTTCTCGTCTTATGCAAGAGCGATGACCGATAACCCGCCTACGCAATGTAGCATGCTGAGTTGCATTGTCCGTGCTGTATACGTGCTGTATTTGTATGGACGGGATTTTCACCGTGATCAAAGTTGTCTGAGTATTGGCGGACGCGCGTCGTATTCATCAGGATTCAGGATGCTAACTATCGATCGTTCGTGCGCGTTTTATTGTGATATACCAACCGGTCGGAACCTAGGTTGGAACATCCGTTCGTAAGTACTCGATAAGGAATTTCTCGACGTTAGTAAGGACCGACGGATGAGGTACCGACGAAAAATAGGTAGCATCAAGAATGAGAAGTGGACGCGACCGGGTGTAGGAATAAAGGAGGAAGCGTGGAGGGCAGTGTAAGCAAAAGGAAGTGGCGTTGAACAAAGAACAAAAGTGGGCGAATTCCCGCTCGGTCGAGATAAAGAGAAGGAGGACTATAAGAGTTGGAAGAAGCACAGGGAGAAGCGGCGAGTAAGGCGAGGGATGAGAGAGGGGAGGATGAGGAGGAGGAGGAGGAGGAGGAGGAGGAGGAGGAGGAGGAGGAGGAAGAAGAAGAAGAAGAAGAGGAAGAAGGAGAAGAAGAAGAAGAAGAAGAAGCTGAGGCAGAGGAGGAGGAGGAGGAGGACGAAGACGAAAAAAGGAAAGGTCGGTGCTCGCCGTGGTCCGGCAGATATTCGCCGACTAATTGAATTTACGAGCTCTGCAACCAACCGACGTGGGTCGTGCCGGTCTTTGGACCAGATTCAGTGTCGGTTCACCGCCATTAGTGGCTCCTGTTACTGCCTTCTTCGCTTTTCCATGGCGATGATCCTAACATCGACGATTGTACGACAAACGCCGAAAAATGTCTCACCGGTTGAACGATCGAAAAATTAGGCTACGTTCAACACGTTCAAGGTAGTGCGATCCTAAAGAAAAATTCGCGTTTACGTTCTTGTATGTCTTGGAATGCTTGTGTTTTCTACAATCTACCGACTGCGTCGACGTTCCTTCGATATTTTCTCTCTCGAGTATGTACCTTATCGCGACAACACGTAACTCGGTAGGTTTTTCGTTACCGAGCAGATCGGTTCGATGGAACCGGTCCTCGTTTGCTCTTCAATTCACACCGACGATCGGCGTAACTAACCTCCCTTAACGGTCTGCGTGCAAGTGCGTCCTACCGAGAGAATAAGGACGCTGCTGAGATATAGATCCTCCCTCGACCTCCTTACATTTTACGAGTTATAATCCTCCTGGAAAATATCGTCCGAGCGAGTGCGTACATAGTACGTCATCGCGAGTTTGCCACGATTTAGAATTTAAAAGTTATCAACGAAAAAGATAAGAGCCAAGTAGGGAACGCGTTGGCGTCGAAAAATGTTGAAATCTCGTAGAGAAGATCCGAGGAGAGGCGTTCGCCTATTGTCGTACTAAGAGTAAGTAGAGCCACCATCTTTGTTCTCCGGCCCAAAGACGACACTTTCAGGTACGACTACGACATGGTGCATTAGGCACGAAAGAAAGAGGGAAAAGGATAAACAGAAAAAGCCGAGTAGAAAATGCCGGTACCACCGTCGGAGGCGTTTATCGAAAGAATGCCCAGGCTTTTAGCGCTTTTTTAGCAGCGACTCAAAGCGTCGCAATAGCCGCTCTCTCGCTCTCTTTTCCTTCACCCTACTCTCTGTGACTTTTAGAAACGTAACGCGGCGCGTTCCGACTCGGTCCTCAATACACGCTTTACTCACCTCTCTCCTGCTTGTTATTTTCCCTTCGTGCTTTCCCGACATTAAAGCCACGGCGTATATCCTCTGTCTTCAAAAAAGCAATGTACGGTCGTTAAACGCTCGCGTTAACATTAATAACGATAATGGACGAGGCGACGAAAGAATGAAAGATGGAAAGAGAAAGCGGAAGAAAAAGATAGATAGAAAGAGAAAAGGGGGAGAGAGAGAGAGAGAGAGAGAGAGAGAGAGAGAGGGAGAGGGAGAGGGAGAAAGAAAGAGAAAGAGGTAGAGAAAGATGAAGTCTTCCACGTGTGAGTACTACGTATGTTTTTCTCTTCTTCTTTTTCTTCCATCTTTTTTGCCTCTTCTCTCTCTTCTTCTTTTTCGACTCGTAAGTAGGATGCACTGTTTTTCACATGTTTTCATCGACAGCGCGTAATTAGAGAAAACGTCATTAAAGCATCCAATTAGCAGAGCTTTTCGCTTACCGCGGAAATTAATGAACGAGCTAGGATGAATGTCGTTGCTAAGGGAGAGACAGAAAGCTCGGTTGCCACTTTCATAGTGTACGTTTCTCTCTCTCTCTCTCTCTCTGTCCCTCTTCTTATTTGTCTTTTTCTCTCTGTCTCATACACTCTCCTCGAACGAGCACGTATACGCTTGCCGACGATGTAAATTTGGAATACGCGGCACGCGCGGTTAGTGCGACTGGTTTCTTCTTTGCAAATTTACATTTTTCACATATATTCCGGCACTCTGAATAGAGGTGCGTGCAAAGTCAACATTCGTCTTGCTCGGTGAACGTGCATCGACTCGAGTTTCCTCTTTTCCTTTAATACACTTTGGTATCTTTAATTCGTAGTATGTTCGTTTTATTTGCAATAAAATTGTATTGGGTGTTTTTTATCTTTACGTCACACCTACGGGACTTTATTATCTAGTAATTTTGTTCCTTCTTTATTATAGAGAAACGTAGTTCGTATACCGTAGAACGCACAAAATACGATTTTATACTCCATAAATTTCTTCTCTTCTTAGAACGTTATTATGACGTTGTTATTACTATTTTAAAGGTAACACACCATAATTCTATAACGTTATTCCTAACATGAGATTCAACGACGAGAGCTTTTGATCGTTCTTCAACGACAAGCTCGTCCGATTCATGTCGTATAGAGGTTCCAAACGGAGATAATCTCGATCGTCCGATCGAATCGTTTGTCGTCTGTCTACGTGGAAGACGAGCGTAATGTCGAGCTCGAGTCGATGTCTCAAAGGCTTTAAGATTCGCTTGATTGGATAAGATGAATAAGTAAATGGCTGCGTTCAGATAAAGGAGTAGAAACGAGTTTATATTATTATACGTACAAGTAAATCACGCACCGTATTACGGGGCAACGTTTCTTCTTCTGCCCCTCGTTTCTTCTTTTCTTCGCTTTGTCTTACCCTTTGCGCGCGCGGTATTCTCGGTAGAAACACGAGAAGATCACGTCGGAGTTTCAGAATAATTGGATCGGTACAATTAGGGAGCGCACCCCTTCCAGGGAAGCTCCTTCCGTGCTTCTTCTGATTCCTGCTATTTCTTCGTCTCATTCGTCGAGACCAAAGCTGAGGAAAGGGGCACTACGGTCCCCCTAATGGAATCAGATTCTTCTTGTTCCGAATGTGCCCGTTCAGCAATGCCAATAAAATTTAACAAGGTTCCCATTTACCATTTGTGGAATACCCAACGCGCGCGCACCTCCGTGATCTCTCCGTTTTTCTTTTCTCTACTCGAGAAATAATCATTTTTATCCTCCTTCCACAATTTCTCATTCCTCTCTTTGAACCGGTGTTATCGTTTCTTCTCTTTCTAGATTCCTCCTTTTTTTTTCCCTCCCCTCATCAAGATCGCCAAGAACGATCATGATCGTAGGTACTCGCAGATGTCCAAAAAAGTAAAATGATTATTCGTCGTTAGACAAATCGAAATATCTCGATAGATCTATCTCCCGATTGTTTTTCTATTAAACCGTCGTTCAAAGAAACTTTCTATGATCTTCTTACGATCGTTTCTCTTCGAGATCTACACGAACGGGACACCGACGCGAACCATTTCAACGTCTCGGATCTTGGAAGTCCGTGGTAGAAAAAGTCGTCTCTTCCAATCGGGAGTCTCCAATAATATTGAAAAATCGAATTCGTCGAAGGAGTGCGAGAGAAGGAGAAAAGACTTCTCCCCTTTTTCTCGCTAGATCAAGATCATCGCACTCGTTGAACTTAATCGACGTTGACTGATTCCATCCTTAACAGGATTTCTCGGTCGGCCCTCTCGCGCGTTTCTCTCGACAATTTCGCTATTAACCGTGTTTCTTTGCTCTCGGGTCTCGGCGATTCGCGCCATTCGCGGCTCGACAAAAGAAGCGTTCGCCTGGAGAGGAGAGAACGCGCGTTGCATAGGCGTGCACTGTCGGCTTGCACCATCGGCTTGCACCGTCGGCTTGCACCGTCGGCTTGCAACGTTGGCTTGCAACGTCGGCGTGTCGCCTCGTCTTGTAACGCGCGCGTGTCTACACGTGTACCACCGGCATGCCTGTTACGAGTTTCCTCCTTGCCCGTCGAAAGAAACGCGAGAAAACGTTCGCACCCGTCGATCCGCGGATCGCTAATCGCGTATCCGTACCGCAAACCTGTTTCCTCTTGCCAGTTTGTGTCTCCTCTTGGCCAGATGCTACCGATCCACCACTCTTTCCTCCTTCCCTCCCAATTATTGCTCCTTCCAAGATACCTTTGCGACGGGGAAAGAAAAATTTACGTCGAGAAGACAGCTCGATCGTTTTCTTCTTTCTTTCTTTCTTTCTTTCTTTATTTATTTATTTATTTAGTTCTCTGTTTATCTTTATATCGGACATTCCGTAATCTTTCTGTCATAACTTCTCCGACATGTTGTTCTTGGAAATTATGAGAATTATCGACCGACCCTTTTCTTGTATAGAGTCATCTTTCGCGAGTCATTGTACCACTCTTCTCGGCCGATTGGAAAAGTACATAGCAAAGTAGTTATCGTTAACATCTACGTAGGAAAGTAATCAACGCTGCTTGTTGTGCGTGTTTTCAATTAAACGCGGTAAATTGCAGCTCGCTTCATTTACAATTAAGTCTACTTCTTACGGGGTCGAGAAGGCAGGTTACACATACGCAATCAACGCCCATAACGACGCGTTACGCGTTGCCTACCGTAGGTATCATCTTAATGAGCTTTGTGCACTGTTACTTCATTAATTTCTCAACATAAATGCAAATGGCTGCTTAATTTTCTCGAATCGCGCCATACCTACCACCAACGTGATCGTATCCAACTGTTTATCGCGTGCAATAACAACGATTCATGCGATCTACGAAGATGGATTTCCTTATTCTGGAAAAGACTTGGAAAAACTTTTCTTTCCTCAGATTACTGATCTACCGACACGTACAAACGGTGCAACAATGTTGCATTTTATTAGCTCTGTGTTTTTATCTTCGGCTTCTTTAGAGAATCCTTGAGCTCCTTCACTCTCTCCTTCCCCGACAGATATATTCTTTTGGTCTCCGGAGAAATCAGGACGTGATCCTGATCGTATCGGCGCCGAGGACACGAAAAAAGTCGGCGAGGCAAGAGAGGAATTTTATAGGTAGGTAGGTACTAAAATTCGCGAACGATGCTCGAGCACACGTTACTTTATAGGTACTAGAGTTTCGGAGAGACGACGATAGTCGGAACGTGTGACGAATAAGATCTTGTCGTCGTCGTCGTCGTCGTCGTCGTCGTCGTCGTCGTCGTCGTTATCGTAGTTGTCGTCGTCGACGGATAGAGAAGAGAAGTAGGAAAAATATATGAATCTTTTATAGTTCCGCCTGTCTACCGTGTAAAGCATAATTTCCTGATTTAAGGAAATTGCCGGGTAATTGTGACTGCATTAAATTCATAATTACGCTAGTTAACTGTGCGTCCGTTAACAATCTTTCCTAGTGGTAGCGACCGCGGTTACGAGACACGGTTCTTGTAAATTATTTTCTTTTCTTTTACAGCGCGTCTCGGTTGGCTTTTTTTTCTGATTAAAATTATCTACGAAACCTGTTGTATTTCGAATATCGTGTTAAAGTCTCGTCAGTTTTTTGAATTCAAAGACGAACATCTTTTCGAAGTATGCGATCGTTATAGATAAAGCGTTAAGTACAAGACATCGATCCGAACAACGATATCACGAATCTTAGTAGATTCTTAGAATTTTCCAAGTCATCCGTATAAGTGTACGCGACTCGTAGCGAGTAAAGAAGTTGCTCTTAGCACGAGCCATCTTAGGGGTGGCTATTTAAATGCAAGGTGTGCCAGTTAGATTTGTTCGAAGCAATTGATCGGTTAGTGGCCGATTAAAAAAGAGAGCTGCGTCATCGAGATAAGTGGGACTACCTTATAATGAGAGGGCGCACTTTACACGGTTAGACCGACCGTTAGTTCTGAAATATAGAGATGTGCCAGCATCGTCGAAGAAGGAACGTATAATTTGAGGATGTACCGCCCTAATTAATTGCACTTCGTTATTCGTCCAAGACGGTCGGTATAATAATATATGGCCAATTCTCGAGGCACTTGCCACGTAGCGATTTCTTTTTATTTTCTTCTCTCGGACTAATCTTTTACGTCGCTTATGATCGTACGAAAGACCGTAACATTAAATCAGTCGAATTTAATCCAGCTTTACTTTTTACGACTATCGTTATAACGACTGGCGAACTGTACGCGAACAGGAAGGAGAGAGTGCCGCCGCTTTCATGGAAACGGAAAAGTCAAATGGCGTGCTATGAAACTATGCAATCGACTTTCGGTTTCTCGCATCTCGATAGACTTCGTAAATTCTCTCTGCGCTTGGAATTATTATTGGAACGAGTAACGCGCGACTCTTGCCATAATAATTTTCCGTATTGGATAATAGGCAGATTTAAGCGAAGGACCTGCCAGCTGGGCCACACGCGGCTTTACAATAGCCTAATACATGACGCGATGCAAAATGATAAGGCGAGACACGTTGCAATAATTTAAAAGTTCTCCCCTTTTAAAGCAACGTGAGTGCGCGTATACCGTTTATTACTATCGTCTCGTTTATCTTGAGAACGAGGCCTGAACTTATCGTTTCTAACAACATGGCTACCGCCGAACGTGAACGATCCTATCTGTCTCCGGCTTAGCGAGTTTTCCGTCGGAAGACATGCAATTGGTGGTGGCTTATGAAATGTTTTCCTTTATGTAAATTTATGTGCAATTAGTTCGCCGTTAGCTTTCTATGAATCTCGCAATAATTCGCGCGCGATCGTACATGATTCTAAGATCGATGATAATACCACGCGCCGTTATTCATACCTTTTTTCTCTTTTCCTCTCTCTCTCTCTCTCTCTCTCTCTCTCTCTTTCCTCTCTTTCTTCTTTCCCCGTTTTATACGTTTGGACCGTGGATATATTTTCTAAGAAAGGTGCGAAAAATTGTTATTTAGGTGCGAGCCCGTACGAATTATTCGCATACGAACGCCTTGTATTACAATATTACCTTTATGTCGAGTGTCGGTAGTTAGTTATTCGAGTGCGACCGTTTAACCGGCTGACGTATATAAATATTGCAGTTTGACAAACATCGATCGCTTGCTTACATTAGTTACCTCGGCTTCTTTTGCATCTCCATATATGTCTTCTCCGCGAAAGTATATGCATTTATCATGCATAGCACGGCGCCGCCCGAGTTTTGCGGGAGGATAGAGAACTCGTAATATTTCGTGTCGGACAAATTTTTCATCGATGCAAATCACGGAACGGCTAATTGCCAGTTTTGTTTTTGTATCAGATGTGAAGTCCGAAATACAATAAGAGCAAGCGACTCGATTAATCTTACATTGTGACAAATGAAGGAAGAAACGCGTTGATTTTTTAATTCGCATATGCCTAAGTATTTTTGAGGAGTGATTATATCGCCCGTACGATTCGTACACCACGTTAGCACGAAATCGTGCCAATCGTTGGGATTATTAATACTCGATAATTGCGAACGTTCATTAATAATTCTCAGCGCAGCCGACGAGACTCTAGGCCTAAAACACGCCGCCGTCGGTAGCCGTAGTAATACTCACTTTCATCGAGTCTCGATATCCTATTCGATTTTTCAATTCGAACGTTGCTCCTATAATTTTTAACACGAGGCATTGATTATTATTATTATTATTTATTTTTTCTTTTTTCAACGTACCCACCGATACTTATCGTTTATTAATACGTCGTTCATCGATTTAATTCGCACGTTAAAAAATCGTATACGTACTTTCATCCTCGCGATACCCGAAGCTTGTGGAGAGTGATTAATATCCGAGGTTTCAATGCGGAGATCGGGCGTGACATCGTCGAGATTTATTTTTATTTATTTATTTTGTCTCTTTCCTTTTGTTTTTTCTTTTGTTCAGACCTTCTAACGATACGATGAAATTTGATTGCCATTCATATAAGTACGACGTTAGGTCAGAGACCGGTAGAATCGTTAATTTTCCATAGACGTCGTTGGTTTTTGCGAGGCATGTATCGTTACTATGACTCGAGTTCGTTCAGGTGCGCTTACCTACCTAGGGAGCCGTCGTCGATATCATTATGTCGAACGGTAGGTGGGCCAGCAGAAGCACATCGTTGTTCTGCTGTTATTTGCTGGGAGGAAAGAACCGATCCATCATGATGAATGCGATCGGCAGCTGGCCCAAGAGGGCCACTCTCCTACGCATACGTTGTGTACTTCTCAAGTATCTTTGCTTTTTAGGCAGGTACGAGGTACCTACCTAGAATATATAGCATAGTTGTCGATAACATTGCGAGAACCGTAGGTGGGCTAGTTGGCGAAGCGTTTAGAACCAACGACGGGCGCGAACAAGACGAGACCGGTCTTCGTTCTTTCGTTCTTCCGTTCAAGACCCGTGAGACTCGATTCATCGTCGAGACGGAGACTCGCGCGTTTGTCTTCAATGCTCTCTTTACGTCTCTTTTTCAATGGTATACGAACTGTGCGCGAGTACAGTCCCTTCTTCTTCCGATTTCTTTTTTTCCCCTTTCTTTCTCTTTTCTTCCCTTTTCTTTCTTCCGTTTGTTCCCTTTTTATATCTAATTCGATTCATTTCCACGTTCGATCGTGGAGATAAAACGATCACAAGTAATGTTAAATCTCTTGAAAAGGACATTTTTATATTAAAAAGAAAAAAGAACAAGTAGGAAATGATCGTGGCATTTAATAAGCAATTTTAACGATTCGTCGAATTACAAAGGTAAGCTCGATACTTCCGGTTAGTTATTACCGATCGAATTATTCTGCGAATCGAAAATCGAATACACGTTATGCTTGCATAATCGGTTGCAATTTGCGGATGGAAAACGATCGACGGGATATCGAAGGAATGTTTGTTTTAGAGTCGCGTAAACCATTCCTTGATTGAGCCGACCATTTTCAAATCGAGTCATTTCCGCTTCGTAACGATACCACGCTATCGCAGTTGCCGTTGTCTTTTTGGTTTCCTTTATATTCATCGGTACACCAGCTCCTTTCACCTTGAACAGTAATACCCGTAAATAATATCTTGTCCATTAAAGCGGACATTTCGATCGAAAGTTAACTTAATCTAACTCACCGCAGCTGGTTTCCAAGATAGACGAGAGCGTTGTTCCGTTATTGAGAAAATATATGAAACGTGCCTTTGACATGTAATAATAAGAGGAAGGTGTGATACTGATCGATAAAAGTCATGTAAGGTAAGGTTTCGTTAATATCAATCGAAATCGTCGAATCTTAATCGTTGAATCGTATCGTCGCTCAAAATCGTGTCGAGTCGGCGGAGCAGAGTGTGCCGCTCGGAAGAAGATTGCCTTGAAAGTTTTGCATGCGGGGGTACAGGAACCGGGAACCAGGAACCAGGAACCGAGCGAAAGACCGGCTTGACTGGTCCAGGCTCTCTCGCGTGTAGGTGTACACGTACAGGTACACGTAATACATCAGCGCCGCAAACCGCCTGTGCTCGAATCGCTCACGTAATCCATTGGGAGTGGCTCGAACAACCTATTTGATCTCGCTCCTCTCGTTGCATTCGAAAAAATGACTATCCTTTGGAAAATCATTGTTGAAATAATCTCTATAGATCGTTGTATCGTAAGAACGTCGTTCCTACGTTCGATCGTACACGTTTGTCAAGAGAATCCAGTATAATTCTTATTTCTACGCTATAATCGGCCACCGGAAAAAAACGAGAGATTGATTCTACGAACTCGTATTTATCGTGAGGTAAGAAATGAGACGAGCTTACGTTTCTCGTTAATTCGTTAATGCAACGAGATCGGTATCGTTTCGGAACTCCTCGTTATACGAGTCGAGTCCGTGGAATTCTTAGGTACTTACCTATATATCACAATACTATATCATTTTCATGTGTCAGTTCGCTTTCGCTCGCACTCTCTTTTTATCTGACGTTCTACTTCCGATTCACGTCATGACTTTGTATTTCTTTCGATTAATTCAATTCTTCGAAACGTTTCTTCCAACGTTCGTTCTTTCGAATGGGTGCGATATACGGAAGGCATGTAGATATTTTATAAGACATCGTCGTTTTGTTCGCGTCGTGTATTCCGTATAGATGAAATAGTTTCGGAATTTCTTATCTACCCTGATTTTTTTTCTTCTTACAAAAACGAAGAAGAAAAAAGAAACAAGAAAAACAGTCGCGTGTCAAGAAGTAGCTCTGAGGTCACGTACGTAGATGGTGGTATAAATCAGGTCATACATCTTTGCTACCGCATAGTCCACGAAGTCCTAAAGTTAGCTCGTGCCGTCGAAAGAACGTTGTATGCCTCCCGTATGATTTATCGCCCTATGAAAGTCCCGACACGCTAATTAACCAACGACTCGCGCGTCTTTTTACCTCCCTCCGACGATACCTGCCACGATGCAAAAAATATTTGGCTCGCTACACTTTACCGACGTAACAATCTACGAAAATTGCAGCGAGCCTTTTTTCTTAACTACTCGTCGTTTATAGAAATACGCGTATTATAATGATAGGGTAAGACGAAACGCATAAAAAGTTGAAGATTATTTTCTTTCTCGCCTTCATTTTTGCGGGACTTCATTAAAACCTGTTTGGAATAGCGATTTACGTGTGTACGTGAGTCTGCGTATGTGTACACACACACATATATATATATATATGTATTCATACGCACCATTTATATATATGTGTGTATATGAGTATGTGTCTACGTACGTGTATGCAGCTAATCTTTATTATCGCGGAAGATCTTCGTGTCGATCGTTCATTAATGAATTCGCTTACGGAATATCGAAACTGCTTTCGACTTAGTCTTTATTGAGTAGAAATTCATGAATAAAACGGAGATAGTAATATCTTTATTGAGGAAAAACAAAGATGGAGACAGGATGGACAGGTGCGTAGTAGGAGAGCGAGTACGTACGCGTTATCTTATTTGTGAATGAAGTTTTAAACCGCCTTGTCAGTTAATTATGTATTTAATGATATGCCTAGCGATAGCATAGCGACAACGCGACGTCCTTTTCGCGATGACGTTGATAAAGGGACCAATTGCACGCGCCATCAATTTGATCTTATGTTCCGCTCGTCTTTTCCATTTTCTCGAGTAATTAGTTTAAAATGTTGTTACGTTTATATATTTCATTAATGAACAAAAAACGACGATTAGAATGTCTAATCGATTAAAGAAGATTATTTTCAAACCACGAGGGATCTCATCGAGTTTTGGTAGATATGTATAATTAATTTCATTTAAAGTCCCGTTTCCAAGCGTCTCACGTTGAAGCGTCATTTTCTTTAGCCGACCAACGGAGAAATTACTCTTGGGTTGCCGCATCGAGTCGATGAGAGCCGAGAGGTAAAAAAGACAGAAAAAAAGAGAAGAAAGTATAATACCGCTTTTACGACGACGATGTATTTTATTATGGAAGGCGGAACGACGAATTTGCCATGTCTACTTTCGACGGGTGACAAGCGACGATGCGACAGGAGGGAACGTCTTTCATTAAGGTGTAATTATTGGCGCGTTGTACGCGAATTCTCGAGTAATATCTACGTATCTCTATATAGGTAGAACCTATATTATACGTAAGGTATATAAGAACCCTCGGTCGAAAAAAAAGATATGTGAATTTTAATCGTCGTTTACGATCGCGACAAATTGGTTATCGACGTGGATCATGGCTTCCACAATCTTCTACGATCCATATTATCGAAGTCATCTACCTTATTATTATGGGAAGGGCTCGTTATATCTACTTCACAACGGTATGTCGCCCGAGGGAGAAAAGACTCTTTCTTCTCATTTATTTTCCCTTTTTCGTTTTTTCCTTTACCCGTGCTCATCTTTTCCGGCAGGGGAAAAAAGCAAAAGGAGAAAAGAAAAGAAAAGAAAAGAAAAAAGAAATTTATCGGAGCAAGTGTTAGGTAGTTCGCAGGGCAATTCGTGCGCATAGCAACAAGAGCAGAGGCCGTTGCTGCGTTCGTTGCTGCGACGGAGGCTGCGGTGCTGTTGATGATAAGGTGGTGGAGGTGTCGGTGGTGTGTCGAAGGTATATGCTTACGGCGCAGTGGAAGGAGTGCCCGGCCGAGTGCATCCGCACGTCGATACTCGAGCTCTCGACGAAAGCTCCCTTTCGTCGCGCACCCCTTGATGCGGCGCTGGCAGCTCGGTGGTCTTAAAGAAGGTGCTTTTCAAGGTTATCCAGCTGCCTCTTTTCCACCCTCTCCGAAGATACAACGAGTGTCATCCTCGGCAAGTGAGGAATGGCGGGTGTGTAGGGTAAAGGGGGAAGTCTCCTGGGGCTCGTTGCCATGCCAACCGAGTCCGGGGTCTCTCTAATACCTTTCCACCCTCTTCCTCTCCTCTCGCCATTCCTCTCGCCTCTGTACGCAGTACGGCCTCTTTCGATCGGGAGAGCGAGAGGCAAGTGCGGCAGCCCGGTTGGAGATCTTCGAAAGGAAGAAAACGCGATTTCGCGAGCGCCATTCGTTCGGTATCGTAAACGAGGGACGAAGTAGGCCGGTGCTTTGGATCCCGTACGAGGGAGATAGATGGATAGAGAGAGAGAAAGAGAGAGAGACAGAGAGAGAGAGAGAGAGAGAGAGAGAGGGAAAAGGGGTGGGTTCAAGCTAGCGAACGAGATTCGATGCGGTAGGTTGGCCGTTGCCATGCCGACGAATTATCATTTTCGTTAGCGTGCACCCGAAAAATGGTGAGAGAGAGGAGACGAGAGGGATAGTGGGGAACCAGTCTGTAACACAGAGCGGGTGGCAGCACCCTCGACATCGTCGACGTCGACGTCGGCTCTCACCCCGCCTCCTCTGTATTCTGGTATGGATTTTTCTCGGGCCGCGGCGCCCACTCGAGAACGACGCGACGCCCAAATTTTTTTTCCCTTCCACGAGAGGAGATTTCTCGAGTGCACCCGGCGACGACCTTTTGTCGCCGCTTTTTCGCCTCTCTTTTGTCGCGTCGCGGCTCACTGCGACTCCTCGCCGTTCTCCTTTCTCCTCCTGCTCTTCGTTGTTATCGTCCGTCGTCGTTGGCGTCGCGACGCCTGGACCCGCGTCTCCTCGAGAATCGACGATTCTTATCGCTTGGATGGCTTTACGCCGACTGCCGCGACGAATGCCGAGGCGTTCGTGAAAGCAACCCCCGACGAGTACTGTTGAATCGCTCCTGAAACACGGCGATCTTCGAATGGCACCACCATTCTTCGCGAGTACCATGGATGTCCCTTTGAAATCACGAATTTCATTCTACTCTTATTCCGCGAATCGAATCACTACTTTACCCATGTCTTTTTCTTTTCGCTCTGATGATAACTCGGGTATAACTCGAGTTATCACGTCGAATAATAATGATAATAACAATGTTATCACGAGGGATCGATTATCGATGACAAGCTCGAGAAATCGATGAGGATCTCTCCGAATCATCGATCGAGACTCGAAAATGCGTAAATTCGAAAGTTACGGTCCATCGAACTGAAATATTTCAAGAGCATTTGGTGAACCTATTCGCGAGCAGAGTCCGAGAGAGAGAGAGAGAGAGAGAGAGAGAGAGAGAAAGAGTGAAAAACAATGGTCTTTTTTTCTTTTTATTACAATAGAGAAATCTCCGAGGTATCAACGAATTTCTGTTACGCATCGGTAAAGCCACCCGGTTTCGACTAATTAATAAACGTTCTAATGAGTGCTCGCGTCTGGAACGATGGTACAACGAAAGGGGCAGGCGAGTGTTTTAGAGTTAATTTCTATAGGGATTTGGATGGATCAATATGACCTTTCCGTGGTCCTCTATATTGATTCGTGAGAGTAAATTCGCCCTGTCTACCCTTTCTTTATTCCCGTCTCTTTCCTATCGTATTTTCTGTATTGAAACAAACGATTGAAATACTTGTCGAGCGTAAGAAAAAGAATAGAAAAAGAAATAAAACGAGTCGTTCTCTCATCAAATTATAGTCGAGTTCTAATGAAGTTTAGAGAAAAAAATGTCTCCTATGAGTGAAATTTTGAAGGAAGATTTATAAAACCCTCCCCATCTCTCATTCGATCGATTCCATTCACGATCAAAGGGCAGAGAGCCGCAACTACTCACGGTCTACAGCTATAATTGGAAATCACTCGAAGTCTCTCAAACGCGAAAAATTTTGTATAACGAGCGTGTACGTGTTCGCTCATAGCGGCATACTAGCGTAGTAAAGAGTAAAGAGGAAAGAGGAAAGAGGAGGGTGAACGCGGAGGAGCGAGCATTTCTCCGTGTGCTGCACGTTGAAAGAGACGAGTGGCACTCGTAGGGTCGAGGGTCCTTCGAACGGCGAGCCATGCCCCATGGGGTTTCTATCGACGATTTCTATCCACGGCCAGGCTTTCTCGCCTCCGCCCTCTCTCCTCGAGCGAAATCCTCGACGCGAGTTTGCGAAAAGCGAGCGAGAAAGAGGATGGTGGAAGAAGAAGAAGAAGAACGGGGGGAGGAAGGGAAGGGAAGGGAAGGGAAGGGAAGGGAAGAGAAGGGAAGGTAGGGCGGCCATGTTGGCGAGGGTGTGACCAGGGGGTGTTGCCACGAGCTCGGTATCCATGACGACCTCCTTCCACCCTCGACGAAGGCCGGAAGCGAGAAGCCGCGAGGCGGTGCGCTCGAACCGCCAACCGGAAGTCGCCGTTAACCGGAAGCCCCACCGAGTAGAAATGCCAGGAGGGAGAGAGAGAGAGAGAGAGAGAGAGAGAGAGAGAGAGAGAGAAAGAAAGAGAGGGCTCTCTCTTATTTGAGGAGAGGGGAGGAGAGCACTCGACCGGCAAAAAATGAGGAAGAAAGAGCCGATCCCCCGTTGATATACTTACACCGAAGCCACCCTACCGTGACGTTGGATGATCGATGACGATGTTGGCCTCATACACGCTCAAGTAGGCGAATACGTGTCCCAGCGATACTATGCGTGTCGTCTTGGAGCTTCGCTTTCTACGAAGAAGCTTTCGATACAGTCGTTTAGTAGGTTTAACGATAGTGCTTTCGTTTAAGTGCATTAGCGTGCATTCGATCGTTTCTTGTCAGCGTGAGCTCGCCTACGGCACGCTTTTACTCGTCCTTCTCTATTTCTCCTTCCACGAACTCGACGTCGTTGTTGTTACTATTGGCACTGTTGGTGCTTGCTACTGCTTCTCGTTCTTCTTACCTCTTCCTTTCGTATTCGCAAAGACACGTTTTTGCTTCTAAAGGGAAGTAGACGATACGTTAACTTCTTCTTGCCTAAATGGGTGCTACATAGCCGTTAACGCGTTTCTTTCTCATACCAGTTCGCGCGTTAAGGTCACTCTCTTTTTTCTTTTAAATCATGCAGTTTGATCACTCGATAGTTTTCTTTCTTTCTCTCTCTCTCTCTCTCTCTCTCTCTCTCTCTCTCTCTCTCTCTCTCCAAATGAGATAGGATGTATTTGTCGTTTAGATATATAGATGATTAATAACGTTTGATTTTAATCAAACCGTCTCCAGGTAATAACCAATTACAAGCAATTAAATCACGATCTATCATGATTTTAACTAATAACGCGACTCTGGCTCGCTGCCACCTACAAAGCTTCGATTCCTTATTCCTTATAAGCATAATCGCTTCCTATGAAATAGTGAATCACTGCAATTCCTACGGATTACTCGCTCGAAGGGCCTTCTAACGATGACTTATAGCTCGCTTAAGTATCGGTACCGGACACGATGAAAAGGGAACGTTCTTTCGCATGTTTTTACGGCCTATCTTCTACGTATGATTTTCAGTTGCGGTCTGAACGCTACGATGGTGGTCGAGAGACACGATTATTCTTACCTTCAAGTAGTAATAGCGCATTTTCGCGATTCGCGTAAATAAATATTTATACTTGAGCGTAGGTAATGCCCGTGCGAGAGTGCGCGGAACTGGTTAACGGTACGGACACGTCAGCTTTCGCGTGCACGCAACGTTTTGCACGCGCGAGAAGAGCACGGCGAACGATGTGCAAGCTAAATTATTTTACAGCTCGTAAGGCTCGGTCGTCGAATAGATCGAGGTACTAACGAGAGAGCCGTGTCTATCAAGAAAATAATGATTACGATCTCTTTATCTCTTTTTCTTTTACGGAAAGCGAGTGCGTGTAAACGTTCGTTGGATCTAACTTGTAAATGTATGCGTTCGAGTGAAGGATTGAGAAATAATTCAAAAAAACGTGGAATATTTAAATGACGTTATATTACATTGGTCGTGGTACTATTGCGAAAAAGCAAAATTGCTTCTTATTGTCCGTCACGTTTTCTTCTACCTCTCCATGTTCTTGTCTCGAGATCTCACCGAACGACATGCTGGGTGATTTTGTTATTTATGCGCGTGATAGAAGATCTTTCGTATGAGAGAAGGAAAGAGAGACAGAGAGAGAGAGAGAGAAAGAGAGAGAGAGAGAGAGAGAGAGAGAGAGAGAGAGAGAGAGAGAAAGAGAGAAAGAGATTGAAAGAGAAGGAGTAGAAAGATCGACGTTGTAGATCGTATCTACAGAGTAGAATCAACAAGGTGCGAGTTGAATTTGCTAATTCAATGCGTCGCTAGCTTGAAACAGATCCAATCGAAATGTACGAAACAGACGGGCTAAGCGAATATGCATTGAAATTTCGTAAAACTCTTTGAAACTTTTTATTTAACAAGTATCATGATTTATAGTATGGAAACTAGCGGCTATGATGGCGTTAATATTTATTCGAAGAGTATCCCTTATCTTCCCCTACCCTTGTAATTTCAGCCCGCCTTTCGTACGGCTTTCTCGGAACGTAGAACCAGCCCTTTTCGTGAAATCTGACTGTTGGACCGGCCACGTAATAGAACTTTTCGAGGTGGTACTCTATCGATTGGCCACGCCCAGTCGGCCATTTTCGTTGCAATTAACGAATTCGTAATTAATTAATGCACCCTTTGCCCGTTCCCCTTTCACCTACGCGCTTTCTTCTTTCGTGCGTAGAGAGGCAGACCTTTTTTTAGCGTTTGGATTTCTCCTTCTCCCCTACCTATCTCTTTTCTCTCTCTCTCTCTCTCTCTCTCTCTCTCTCTCTTTTGCTCTTTCGTTCTCTCCCCTTGTACGTACGTACGCGCATTTAATATTTTTGCACGCATCCACACGAACATGAAGCAGACGTTAGCGCGAGCGCGCTTTTCGAGTGCTGAGAGAGATAGAAAGAGAGAGAAGGATATAGAGAGAACGACTCATCGCTCGAAATCGACGTGCAGCCTGGCGTAAATTAAATTTTAATTAACGTCGGGGGAGCTCGAGTAATCGAGCCGACGAGATTGAAATGGAACTTCGCGAGATTCCATCCACTTCTATCCGCTTGTAAACAACGTCCTATAACTGTACGAAACAGCTGATAGATAGGCTCTCTCGTTATTATCGGTGTAATATTTTGTTATATAAAAAAGTTGGAAAGGCAAGTTAGAAAACCGTGATCGGGGATCGAAAGGTTAAGTAGAACGACAGAGCTATTTCCGGCGACGAGAAGAACGTATTAAACGGAAACTTATATCCTCGTGTAAGTTGCGGTGTACGTTAAGAAATATCTCGAATAAGTCTTCTTTTTATCGAGATTACGAGAACCGGGAAATTATTAGCTTAAGGCCACGATCCGATATTATAATCTTAAATCGGGTTCGATTCAACTCGATTACGAGAATGACTTTCGTTTCTTACTTGTATCTGCCGTTTTATCTCTTTTAGAAACTTAACATACTTTTCCATTTTTTTGTTTCAGGTGAGTCAAATTTATTGGTTGTAATATTCGATACAAATCGAAAAGTAAGATCTGCGATCAAAATAATCGAGGACGGCGACGAAGACGAGGAATAACTTCCTTTCGGTATTTCCGGTTCGAGTTAAGCTACTAATTAATTAACCAATCAAAATATTATGATAACGATCGTAAGTAGATATGCGTACCTAAGTGGGGAAATAAAATTCGTAAAAAAAAAAAAAACAGAGAGAGAGAGAGAGAGAGAGAGAGAGAGAGAAAACAAAAAATAAATTCGACGTCGGAGATCACGGGGGTCGAATCGAGACGATTGTCTTCGCGAAGATCCAAATCTCTTGGTTCTCTTTGACTCGACGAATCACGATAGTCCCCTCTTTCGAGAGCTCGCACACCGCAATTATCTTTAACACGCGACTTCCGGACTGATCGTCCTCGATTTTCTGCGTGAACTTACGAGTTCAATTAGAGGTAGATTAAAAAATCGGTTAACATTGACTCTCAGACCTCCTATTTCCTCCCGCTTCGAGTTTGTTCACAACGACGAGGAGAATGAATCGGATTAACGTTATAAAAGCCTTCAGAGACTGTTATAGCTAACGCAGAAAGTAATTAGGCGCTACATGATCTTCTCTCGTCGATCGTCCTTACACGAAGAGGACCGGTTCGCCCTGTTCGCCTTCGTTCACTTCAATTGATTTTCGTCCGTAGATACATCATTCTTCCCTCGCGACAGGAAATATCGTTCTTACCGTAGACGCAAGCCAGCAAGAGTCGCCAGTAGGTATAAATCATTTCTCTTCGTTTGTTAAATTAAAATGTAAATCGATACCATTGCAATTTCTTGAGCACGCGCGTACAGGCCCTGCCGCATGATACTTCTCGTCTTTCTCGCTGCATATTGATCAATGACGTTGTACGTAAGAACGAACCGAAGAAATCTTTGCTTTCGATCGATTTTAATCATTCGCTTTTGATCTTTCTTTTGTCCAGCATTAATCATATCCCTGAGTTATTACCGCCAAATCTTTTCGATCGCTTCCGCGATAATCTAACATCGCACGAGAACAAATCGTTGGGACTGTTCGTTCTTCGTTGATCGAACAGCGATCATTTTTAAGGACAATTCTTACCAATGAGAATACAACTAGTCGGTAATTACCCTTCTACGATCGGTAATGAAACGTCGCTCATAATTCAATGTTAAGGTTAGGTATCTCTGAAAAACTTGAAAGATTACATTTTTCTCTTCCTTTTTCTTTTTCTCTTTATCTTTTTTTTTTTTTTTTATTTCTTGATCTATCTCTGATGTACCATGTATATTAACAGGTTGATAAGGCAATGCATTAGATAGCAGCTAGTAATAACTCTCTCTTTTTTTCTCAGCGTAATTCTTTTTTATATCATACAACGATATTAAAACGTCTGTTTGCGTTGTCGAAGGCAATGAGACACGTGGCTAAGTGTTTACATTTTTTTCTTAATCTTCATTACGTCCTTTGCTCCTCTTTGTCATTGAAAAACGTCGAGAGAGTTCATAGTCATCAGTTTCTTTTTTTTTCTCGATATATCCGACATTTTTAAAATATTGAACCACCATATGGAATCATCTTCTAAAGGTGTCCATAAGGTGGACCTCGACCCCAATGATTATAACTCTCTCGCTGGCCACTAGGAATGCCACACCTCTTTCAAACCCTTTTGTTTTGTTTTGTTATTTCTTTCTTCTTAATATCCTTTCTTCATCTTTGATTATGTAAAGCAGAAAGTTCGCAGGCGGCAAGAACGCGCAGTTCAGTCATAAATGAAGTTCCTACAGCGAACCCTTAATTAAGGCGAACACCTACACCCGTGTATTTGACCATGTCGCTAAGAGTATATTTCGCGAGACTCCACGGACTTTTGTACTTTTTTAATGTTAATGAAACGTTCGATTTTATTCTCGCGTCGCGACGGTAAAGACAAATCTTTTTATTATTCATCTTCGATTTTCGAGAGTTTACCTTCATGATGAATAATTCATATTTCGATTGAATACGAAATTTACTTCATTAATTTAAATCGCATCGAGGGGATGACAGTCGTTCGGGATTCACGAAATTTGTCTTACGATCAAAGTATAAAAGTCTTTTTCTCTCGATTTTTCTTTTGTTAAAAGCCGATATTTTTACTTGGCCTACACGTACGTAGTCTCTTCCTTTTCGTTCAAACGATTGGTCTAACGATGCAATAAACTATCCAGGAAAACGGAAGAAGGCATGTAAACGTCGAATTTACGGTCATTATATTCTTGTTAATGCGCGCTAACACAAGAAAGACATTCCCACGCTACGGTGCCCCATAGGAAGCACTCTTGTCATTAGATTTATAGAGCGTAATTAAATCGTAGCTACTTTCCACGAAGGAAACTTTGAAAAAAAGGTTTACGATAAAACGCTCCCGTTTGCTTGACCTTACCTGACTGTTGCTTTTTCGAATGAGAAAAACTTGCAATTAGGATAAAGAACGAATATAAGAGTACGTGCGATTTCGTATCATTCTCGTTTTAATCACCAACGTTGACGGCAGGCAATAAATAACGCGAGCGTAAGCAAAGGATTTTCTCACGTTTTGAAATTTCAGACGCTCATTAATTCAGTTAAGGCGATTATCGGATACGAGATGAAAAGGTAACAAAAATAAATGGGAAGGGGAGGGGGGTTTATAGTGTTAAATTACAATGCTTATCGAGATATAAAGTTCGATGAGAAGCGTGAGAGGTATTGCAAACGTTGCTCGCGTAATCACGAACATCGAGATATTTTATTTACGAGAGTCTGTTGGTTGCTAAACAAGAAAAAGAAAAAGAAAAAGAAAAAGAAAAAGAAAAAGAAAAAGGAAAAGAAAAAAAGTCAATCATGCATAAGTAAACTTGAGAGTAAGGTACAGTGTTGTTTACCTCGCGAACGGAGATGTCCGATAGGCGTTACGTAACGCCTACTTGCCAACGAAATAATTCCTTACTCGGAATATCGGAAAAGAAAGAAGAATCGAAAAGACTCGAATCACGTAATCGAATTTAACGAGAGAATGATTAGCTATCTTTTCCAATTTTTTAACAATTAATCGTACGATCGGTAAAAGATAAGCAAGTAAAACTGTGAAAGTCGACGTTGCATTGTCGAGTTTCGTCTATATAATGAGGCTCTCTAGAAGGATCAAAATTTAAAATTGTAGTATCTCGTTAGATGAAATCTCGATGGTTACTTCATGGTAAGGTCAGAAGGTCGCGCGTGGCCAATTTGTTACAAGATCCCGATGTACCATTCGTTCGCGATATTATTAATTAGTCGGCGTGACGTCTTCATTCGGCTATTCCTTCAATTACGTTTTCCGATCGGCGCACTCATGACGGATTATCGTCGTAAATCATGCCATTCGGCCTTATGCCACGAAGTAACCGCCCATAGAAATAATTAGCAGTAAATTGTCTAGGACAGCGTCGACGGGGAAACGTTTTACTTTCTATGCGTCTTTACTTCGATTACTTGATGTTGAAGAGAAGAGTGAAGGAGAGAGATAAAGAGAGAGAAAGGCAAAGGAGAAAGAAGAAGAAAGGAGGAGGAGAAGGAGGAGGAAGGAAAGCTTATTAATCTCTAACTGGCAAAAGCCACGAAGGAAATATCGAGGGTTAAATCCTCCTTGAGGAAATAACGTTGCGCGTTATTCGATAAAACACGATTCGCGTTTTCGTCGGTCGTTATACGGATACGGTATTTCCTATTGCCTGCTCGTAGAGTAGAATAACGAATGTTTCTTCTTCGATTACGACGAGATACGTACACGTCGTTTGTGTTTACGTTGCAATGACGCGGAACAGAGGTCAAATAAAGCAACATTGAAGTAAAGTTTAGAATGCGAGATCTCTTACGCGGCCCAAGTGGAAAACTTATTCTTGTTTACTCGAAGTAGGTAAGATCGAACGTCAGCTTCCCGTATATAAGTCGATACTCTTCGCGATAACTATGCTCGAGAACGTCGACGAGGACAAGGTAGATGACGATTGGGTAAAGTGCAGGAGAGATTAATTAACGTAGATCCTTTTAATCGGTATTTCACTCGCGCAAACGTCTAACGTTTCTATTCCGTTACGTTGAAAATCTCTCGAATAATTCGACCTCGGTTCCCATGAAAATAACTTTCGAAGAGTTAATTAAAATGGTATGCCGGCTTGTATTTACGCGCGGTACATCTGCGACTTGATATACGACATATCACTCGCTTCTCTACTGTTATTCCCGATACTCTCTAAATGCAACCGATTAACATTCAGCCCAAGTATACACCGTTCAAAGTGTAGAAATCTTTCGAGATACGTGGGATTTCACTTTGTGCGCAAGAACGAGAGATTGGAGAACGCACCGTTAAAGAGCAAATCGCAAGGTTGCGCTCGTATTAGTGAACAGTAGCGGCCTGTAACCAGCTTCTGCAACGGAATGGCGCCCGGACGCCAGATTGTGCCTGAAGAATTATCGTAAAATGCGTAAAGACCATGACCGTTTACGATATTATTCCGCATTGACATAGAAAATTACTATTGGCTGTAAACTCGGCCCGTTCCTTGCGGCATCTTTACGATCGCCGCTTTTATATCTCAGTTATACGCGGAAATAATTTTACGTGTTCTCATCGCGAGCCATTCCGCGGAACGATCGAATCGCATTGTCAACGATAACACGCTATTCTTTTTCCACAGTCAGATCGATTTATGAGAAACGATTTGACATTCGTATACACAAAAGTAAGCTCTTTTAAAGATCTACGATAATCGAGATAAAAATCTTTGCATAATAGCGGAAGATGACATACATGGAGTGTACGCGTTTACGTCTGGATGAGAAAGAAAAAGAGAGAGAGAGTTTCTCCAATGCACGAATCGTCTTTTCTGTAACGTATGACCGCAATTTCAGTCCCTAGGCAACTGTTTTGGCCGTAGGTGACCGAGTCAGGAATTTTCTGGTTGCGCGTAATCGCCGCTCGTAAACGTCCGCGCTGATTTAACCGCTTTCGCCGCGACGATCGTCCATTTTCTCCCTAATTGCGCGCTAGGCGCGTCGATCTTTTCCCTTCTTTTTTTTTTTACACTTCCTCCTTCTCCATCTCCTTCTCGCTTATACAAGTAAACACATACCACACGTGGGATACGACGTACGATCCAAGAAGTCGCGCGACATCGGCCGTGTTTTCCAAATTTTTTTCCGCCAAAGTCTTCTAGACCTCGATTAACGATCGAAAGTTACGATCTCTCGACATCTCCTTGCCGGTTTCAGCTCCGAACGACTTCGAATTCTCGGCATAGATTTATTCTCAGCTTCCTTTTCCTTTAAAAGAATGAAAACGATGTTTCTACATCTAAATCAATCGCATAACTTTTCAATTTCTTTCAACTTCTTTCAACTTCTTTTTCCGATTCACAAAAATTACATCTTATTAATAGCTACTTCGGTCATTTTTGTGCAAAGGAAAAGGAGTTGTAAGTCGTTTATACGAGTTCTTAATGACGATCCATTCGATCGGTAACGATTCCATCGTAAGTCACGAGTACTTACGTATGACGTTCATAAATTCGTTTGGCGATTCTTTCGTAAGATCGTTACATATAATACGTTCGGAGGGACATAGAAAAATGTGCTATGAACGTTTAACCGTGATCGTAGTTCGATTTGTGAGCTAGGTTGCCTCTTCTCTCTTAGATAATACGAATCACGAATCATGAGAAGGCGATCCTCGTCGATTCACTTTCAAAAGGAATTAGAAACTGGATTCGATTCGGTTAGAAGCGAGAATAGAAAAGCATAGAATGCCAGTTAAATGGGCATTGAATAGAATTAAATTGGAGGAACTAAAATCGACATTGAGTTTTTTTCTCAGCATTATCATAATTAATCTCGAAATCAGGTCTCGATTTTAAGCGTGCCCGATGTCCGTCGGTTCATTAATATCCATTATATAAAACGTTAGTCCCCTCCCCTCTTCTCTCCCTCCCCCCCACACCTCACCCCGCGGATTCACGTCCGTAACGAGGTACCATTGTTTGCCGATCATTGTCCTTGCTTCGAGCGCTGTCGCAATTGGTCTAGCGTAGAAAAAATTCAAAGTGCCTCCCTTTCTCCTGTCCTCTTCGCATCGTGACCGTTCCGTGAGATTGACCCGACTCTCTACCGTGATCGAAAGACACGTTTCATACGTTGTCCCGTATCGTGCCGGTAAAATTCTATTACATCGTGCTTCTACAAAAAGTATTATAACAGCCTTTACCTTTCCTTACATACACAGATATATTTACGAATGGGAATAATAGTAAAATTGATGCAACACTATTAATGCCACGTGTTTTACTAATCGGATATCGCTCTTTCTTTCGTTTCTTTTTCTTTTTTCGTGGCTTCTTCTTTTTGTTTTCTTTTAGCTTTTCTTTTCTTCGTTCTTTACGTGTAGGTAACTTTATCGAAAAAGAGAGAAACGATCGGCTTATCGTAGATATAATTAGTTTATTAAATTCATCGTCGTTTAATTATTTTAATTGCTAGTTCGTAACCATATTTATACTCGGAATTTTCGATGAGTACTCTATTTATGGTTGTAAAATTATATCGTCGAGATTTGTCGTCAAACCGGATTATATAATATAACAAATATAATTATGTTAGATAAAAAATTTCTTCGTAAATCGATCGATTTCATCGAGGAGTTCCTTCGAGCGTGAAGCATAAACTATCGCGATATTATCATCGCTTTTTTATTGTTTTGCAGAAAGTTCAACACTAATTGGATTCCATTAAAAATTGAAAAATTCATTTTGCATATACAGCCGCATATGATAACTTGCTTCTTGGGACGTAAATATGAGAAATTGCTAACGATGAATAGATTTTATAATTTAACGAGTCTATATCCATTTTTTTTCTTATAACATTATAACGCTATACCCTTTATAGATATCTTACGAAAATTCAATCTAACTGAGCTGCGTAGAACATGTTCTAAGTCTTACTAATAACACGCTCGAAAGGATACTATTTTGATGAGTTTCCATGAATTTTTTATTTTCGTTCTTGTCTCTAAAATAGTTTATACACTTTCTTTTTTCGGATCTTTCATACGATCGCTAGATAATCGCACGAATTTATTAACTTAATCGACGTTATTTGATTGAATTAAATATAATCCTATTCGCTATCATTAAAATTTGCGGCAAAGAAAAGGATATCTATTTTGTAAGACAACTTACGATGTATGACCGTAAATTAATGTAACTAAATTAATAGACAAGTAAAATTGTAAATTTTATTGATCGGCAGATAATGAGTTTGTGAGTAACAGAGAGAAAAGGGAGAGAAAGAAAGATAGAAAGACGGAGAGAAAATATTTCTAAGATTATCTTTAATCGATTCTCGATTAATGCATCCATGCAAGATTAATAGGAGAGAATGCAAAGGATCAAAAAATTTCGTCTTGTGGATCAGATGAGATCATTCGAGCAATGGATTACGATATGGATTGTGCTATAAATACGATTATTACGATCGATAAATTTAGGACGATGAGATGGTCTTCCTGCATGAGCATCTTTTTATTTCCCTTTTGTCCGTACATCTACTTCTTGGGACTTTTTTCTCTCTTTCTCTCTCACTTTTCTCTCTCATCTTCTCTCTCTCTCTCTCTCTCTCTCTCTCTCTTTCTCTCTCATTCGCTGACCATGATACTATATTAAATTACTACGGATAGGTGGTTATTCTTACGACGTTCTTGGACGATGGGGAGCGTCGTTAAACCGCACAGGAAAATGCTAAATAGGTCTTTGAACCGGTGTAAACGAGCTCCGTAGCTTCGATAAGAGTCCTTAACTCAGAGCTACGAAACTGCACGCGAATCAACGTAAAATCATTTCGACTTTGTTTTATTCGTAGATACTTCCGCGTTAGACGCGTGCTGAAATGAAATAATAGAGAGAAAGGAGACGGGTAAGAACAAAGTAAGAAATAATTTGAAAATAAACCGAACTCTCGCGGTATTCTCTCTTGTTTTATATTGAAACGACGTTTTATGTACGTACATTTTACGGTATGTACGATTGTATAGGTCGTAAAAGAGTCGCCTCGCTTTTAATGGACGTCTTATTAGGTACGATTATTTAATAACGTTCCTATAATTACTATCCAACGTTCGATGACATTATAGTGAGGATCTTTTAGCTCGTTAGATTTTATATCGTGGTACATACGCACAGAGTCAGGCACAGGACGCGTCTCGTAAAGTTTGCCGTTGCAGTTGCGGTTTAGCGGATCGCCTTGGATCAACACTGCTTCGGGCTTTGCCGTAATCCCAACAACGTTTCCATCTTGCGTTTCATCGTTCACGGTGACAGTGCCTTTTTAATCTTAGCTTTTATGCGAACAGCCGGGACGTCTTTATTGTGTAGTAAAAGTTTCTTACTTGTATGCCGATAGCGAAGCTGTTCTCTGCCATTGTATTTGTTACCCAGCTATTCCCTATTTCCTTTCTTCTTATTCGACACGATAGACATCGACCGCGAGGACAAGAATTCTAAGCCTACGCGCGAAGCGTGTCAAGGTTGTATAAGCGCGAATTTAAAAAGCTTTTAGCGAATCAAACGAAAGAGATCTAATCGGCTTTACGATTTTATCACTCGGGGTTCCTTCTATTTCTTCTTTTATTTTTTTTTTTTTCAAATATACAGCGTCGACGATGTAGATGGAGTGTAACAAAAATATTAATTTTATCCGCTCGTTGAATGTCAATTTATTCCAAGCTCTTTTATTTCCGTCCGCGTGGTGACTCTTGAGAAAATTTCTGCTTGGGAGAAGAGAAGTTAAATGGAGGGAGAGCAAGAAAAAAAAAGAAATAGAAAGAATTAGGGAATAAAAAAGGCAAAACGAAAATTAAAAAAAAAAAAAATGATAAAAAAAAGAAAGAAAAAAGGGAAATAAATCGCACGGAATCGGCTTTGACGGGGGAAAAAAATTGTAAGGAACGTTGGCGAGGCCAGTTTGAATGGGCCCTTGGCTCGGTCGTGGGGAAATAAATTCTTGGTAACTTATCCGTCGCGAGTGGGCGCTAGGACCCGGGCAATCGGGCTTACAAAACGTAAGCGCGCTTCGAATGGGAACAATGGGACCGGCTAGAAATCGCTCATTGTGCACGCAAACCGGCAAAAATAATCACGTGAAAGAGTGTGCGAGGACGGTCGGAAGGAAGGACGTACGAATGTACGTACGAACGAACGAACGAACGAACGAACGAACGAACGAACGAACGTACGAACGAACGAACGAACGAACGAACGAACGAACGAACGAACGAACGAACAAACTGACGGACGGATGGACGGACGGACGGACGGAAGGACGGACAATGAACGAGCACGTATTGCTCGGCTGCCACTCGTACTTTGCAAACGGTTTCTTCCGACTCGAACGCTCGTTCGTTTCGCATTTGTGCTCGCGTACCACCGCCATTCTCTCTTTCTCAACTTCTTGTCACGGTACGACGAGTTTCTTGGAGAAAAGAAAAAAACCACCTTGTCGTAGGATCAGTCGAGAAGGAGAAATCTAATTCGCGAGGAATCGCGTTAATATGTTCAAAGATTGTATACATATATATATAAATGTGTTTCCGTATGCGTGAGAAAGAAAGAGAGAGAGTGAGAGGAGGGGGGAGGGGAGAGAGAATGTTTACCACTCGGGCTTTAATGGAGATATCGATTTTCTATCCTTAATAAATATTTACATCGTATTATTACGCGTATTCACTGTATATACTGTATTTTCATTGTGTTAACGCGATAAGAATTCTCGCAACGAGCAGAATCTTTTTTATATTTAAAATGAAGACTTTTCTTTTAATCGATAATAAGACATAAACATTTGAGATAAGAAAAATTCGTTCAAAGATCTTTTTCGAGTATGATTTAAATGTTGAATGATTAGGAGAAATAAGAGATTAACTTGGAATTATCGTATTACTTCATAAGATAAATTTTAACCCGATCGTTGAAGCATCCTAGTTTTTCTTTTTTTTTTTTTTTTTCTAATGGTACGGTATATCCCAATTATATGAAATAACGTGTATTAGAAGTCTCCGTCAATACTCCGTAATACATGGTTATGTTTGATTACAGATTACAGATTACACGATACGCGTTGCGACGATTCCGTTGACTCGACCGTTTGTAAAAGTAAATAGATATGAATGTCCTTTCATTAAAAGTAAAGGATAACCAGTCGTATTTTGCATACTTCGTCTAGTCAAATTAAATAAAATGTCGATAATCTTCCTGGTTGTTAGTTGCCGTCGTTATCAATCGGAATTTTCATCTTTTCAACGAACGTCGAAACGTTCGTAGTTGCGGCATTTCATTTCGCGATTCGTCCTAGATGCATTTTAATTTCGAAGCGACGACTTTTATTTCTAATCGTTTGATCGGTATAATTACGAATCGTTACGTTCAATGTATAGATATGTACCATATATACTTGGAAATCTTGCTAATTTAAAGAAATCCATTTCTTCTTATTCCTTATTCCACTTATTTCTTATATTGCTTATTTATTATATGTAAATACATATACGCATACAAGTATGTGATCTTATATATAGGTTAAAAATCGAAAAATCTTTATAAATTCGTTTACGATTTACGAAGATTTCCGTGATAGATATTACGGAGAGAAGATCGTGACGCGGTGTATCACAGTCAGAAACGATCCATGGATTCGCGTCAATGCAAAAGCCGAACGTTTTTCATCGCGTCGCCGATCATCGATACCGAGAACGGAGAGAACGTCGATAGACACGAAGGCGCTGCCGTTCGTACGAAGCTTCAGCAATAATGCCACAGTCACGATTTCCATTTACGGTAGATGTCGATGATCATAATCTTCTTTTCCCTTTGGCTACGTACTCTTACCAATTCCTTCCCTAGATCTATACGTCCGCTCGGATTCCACTTTTTATTCGCGGAAGTTGCTTGCTTAGCGTTGTTTACGAGACGGCAACTACTTCGTTCATCTTATTTCTCAAGCTCGAGAAGTTTGTAAACACTAGTCGGTCGATCAAAGTCATATCGATGAATCACCGAGAGAGGGAGAGAGAGAGAGGGAGAGAGAGAGAGAGAGAGAGAGAAAGAGAATAAAGATTTTACCTTCTTCAAAGATATCCTTTAATCTATTCGAACGAATTGATTATAGTTAAAAAGAACGATGAAATCTTGTATTCTGTAGTATGTAGATATACTTTAGAAAAATTCAAACAACCGAGAGAATACAGTTGGCTAAATTGATAGGGAACTTCTTGCGAATTATACGATTCAAAGGTAATTCGTATCGAGCTTCGGCTAGTATTAGAAGTCCATTTCCTCATTGGGAATTGATTTTAAAATAGTCGATAAATCAAGTAAGCTTTTAAATATTCGCGCCCAAAAAGGGAAGGTTTACGATAGGTTCCCAGGATCATACCGGGCACGAATCGAAAGGTCTACGCCGCGCGTTTAGAATCGTTCGCCATTCGTTTTTCGTTTACATTGATTTATTGTAAAACCTATGACTATAAAAGAAACATCTATTCGCTCACGTAGAACGACGA